>NC_044006.1:28361159-28664849 GCF_900496995.4 Aquila chrysaetos chrysaetos
CTGAAAAAGAACACAGAGCTCAGATTTTTAAATCCATCCTTTGGAGAGAATGAGAGATACAGCTGCTTGTACGTGCCCACACTCATAAAATCCTGGCTTGCAGCACATACATGGAAATGAGGCAGAATGCTTCATTATCAAATACTCCTCGGCAGCCCACGCTCTGACGTGACAGCACGTAATGCAAATATTTACAGCAGGAAGTCCTCAGGAATGATCAGTCACCACCAAATGGCAGCAGCTTATCAAGCAGTAATTCCTGCTGTGGGAAACACAGCTGAGGCAGCATTTCCACACAAACACAACACAGAGAAGGTCTCTTTCAATAATTAGCTCCAATTTACATAGCTTTCCCCACAATGCTAAGCATATTTGACGAGTGCCATCATGATCTATGAGACAGGAACTGTGGCACGAAAGCTCCAGAGGTTTGATCAGCCATGGTACTTTTCATCTAATACAGAGAGAGTGAATGCTCCTAATTTAGCGAAGACATTTGTCCTGAGGCTAAAACATTGATTCTCCACTTACTGCCTTTTAATTGTGATGTATCCAATTTATCTTTTTAGGCTATAAACTCTTAGGGGAAAAGGTTCTTCTTTTTCATTCTGTATGCTGTTCTCATGTCACCTTTATTTTACTGCAAAAGAGCCCCGTTCAGGTTAAATCATTTTCACACTAGCAAGGTAACACTTTTCTATTGCTAGAATTAATTGATGTAACTTGTATTGTTTTTCTACAACAATGTCTGATGTAAAGATGAATTAGTGGTGACAACATTACGAATAAATGAAGAGTAACAAATAGACGAATGTTCCAGATGTTAGAAAAATGTTCTTTTCTACTGAGAAAACTGTCTGCTCATCCATACCATAGTCATGCTTATGCTTTAGTAGTATAAACTACTGTGCATAAGCAACACTGCTTTCAGGATGTGACTAGTCCAGAAAAAAAGAAGCCAGCCAGGATGTTCCTTTTTTCCAGAACTGCAGGCAATCTATTTTACTGCCATTACCCCCAGGCCTATCCGCTGCCCCAAATTCACGTTTGTGCTCCTGCCATGTATGAATTGGCCAAAGTGCACAGCCCTTCATTCCCAGATATTCAAGCTTGACGATTCACAGGTGATAAAATGTGACAGGACTTTTTACCGACAAATGAACTGCAGGGTATCCTAATCAGCAGGAGAGGCAGCTCTAATAACTGGGTTACAGTGTAAGGAGATAAACTCAAATGGAGCAGAACATTCATAATACAAGAAATGTGAGATGCTACTCAGCCTAAAGCACCAAAGACATCCAACTAACACAGCAACTTTTTTTCCCCTTTGGAAGCAGGATTCCTTTTAACTGCCAGTTAAAGATGGTCTTAGCAGTGCATGAACAAGATTGGCAACCGCTTACAGCTCCCAGCATGACTACTTCCAGCTTCTTTTTCCTTTTCAATTGCAGCAAACCACAGTCAGACAATGAAGGGTTTTTGTTGTTGTTGTTGTTGTTGTTGTTTTAAATCGTGGTGTTAGGATACTGCTGGTTATCCGTGTTTGCAGGTCTCATTGACAGACAACATGGAACACGCACAGAACAGCCAATATGCCAGCTGCTGCCCCCGCTGTGGGAGGTACCACGCACCCGGAGGCTCAGACAGAATCCGCTTGGGTGGCTCTAGCATCAGCTGCAGATGAGTCTGTGCTAGCAGTGAAAACACTGTCCCCAGAAGGTCACCTGTCCTCAAACGCTGCCTCTCAAAGGACACCTGCTCTGGATCTTTTTCCCAAGCTGTGCCAAATGAAAAGGCTTGCTTGTGTCAAATACACAAAGCCTCGTTCCCTCTGTCCCCCTACTGACAGCCTAAGCTTCAGGGTGAATTTGTGATGCCGTCACTACAATGGCAAAACTCCCTTTCGTTCAAGGCAACCAGCTTTTCAAAAAACTTCAGCCCCTATACCCACAGCAGGATCCCTATTGAGATTTTCTCCTTGCAAAGCTATTATTTCTAACACGCTAAGGTCCCACAGCCGCTGCTAAAACTCCTACTGACTGCAAAAGAGGATAGATTTCCAAGCACAGACCACAGGATTCCCTCTTCCAGCAGAAAGGATGTGCAAGAACCTGCCCCAGTGTTTGAAGAAGGTTCCCTCTGAGCAGAGCCCCTCTCTGCACCCAGGCCACAGCAGTCAGAGGACCACGGCTTTCGCTGGTACTGTGAGAAACGCCATGCCTGGGACGCTGAGGCAGTGCTCTGAATCACTGGAGCAATAAAAACAGTTGAGGAATTTGATGCATCCAATTCGATCACGAAGGGCCCTGTGTGTCAAGTCTCACCAGGGTAAGAGTTCTCAGGGACATCAGATGAGCTATAGGCATGGCACTAGACTGTCACTGCCCTTAACTGATCACACAGAGAAACAGAGGAAAATAAAACAAGCTACTGCTACCCTGTTCAGCTGTCCTCAGATTATGATTCAAGACACAAGAAAAAAAGAGATAGGGCTGCCCACCTAGTACACTTCACTGTGGAGCCACTGCAAAGGGATGGGGAGGGACCTGGCAACATGGATAAGGAAAGCTGTGCATTTACTCTCTGGATGATGATGGATGAGCAAAGTACAAACCAGAATATTTGCTGCTCCTTTTGGACAAGAATTTTCTGATCATTGTTCCACGCCATTATTTAGAAAAAATACATTTAAAAATAGATATAGCGGTATATTTTGGGATTTCTTGAATGCTTTCTCCCTCTCTCCTTCCACTCAAAAAAAAAAAAAAGTCTGGAATTCACCATCAGTGAAATTAGTGAAATCACAGTCAAAAGGTGAGTGCCTATGCGTGTTTGCACTTCTAAGGGTAATGTCTGCACTTCGCATGACATTACCTGTGCCCCAGCAGCCAGTGCAGAGGCACACAAGAAGTAAGAAAAGGCTAGGGCTGGGCAAATCCCTTGTTATCCCCTTCCCCATCTGTGCAGTGAGAGTAACACCACTTGCCAATGGTGCAGGATGCTGTGAAACGTTCAAATACTTCAGTAACAAAGGTTGGACACGTACTGCAGAGAGCCAGATGGAGAAACCATCTGATGGTTTCAGCTGGGACTGGAGTTTGGAGGATCATACTTAGCTGAAAGCCTTCACACAGGCAAGAATCAGCCCAATATTTTTCTCTAAAGTTTTCAAATCTGTAGCACTTTTTTTTCCTCTTGCACCCATACAGGAGGTTCCATCCAGGTTCATATTGCATAACCTTTGTTGCCATTCCTTTGCTTTTGTTGTCTTCACTTAGTATTTGCCTTACAATGCACCAAATATTTATGTCACGCAACAAAACAATGAAGAGAAAACAACAGAGAAACTGATGCTGCACCCACAACACTGCTGGCCTCTCTGGTCTGCAAAGGAAAACTGGCAAAAACCACACAGGCTATTCTGCAACCCAGAAAGGCAGGAAAAATTAGAAGATGATGTGAAGAGAATGCTACTTCCAAGGACACTAGTTTGGCCCTCAAATGGAAAACTGTTATCTGATACCACTTTTAATCATATTTTATTTTTCAGTCATTTACAGTATACTCAGCTGAAGGTCATAATAGGTGGTTCTCATCTGATCTCTACAAAGACCATGAGTACTGCATGAAGAGGATTTCCTTTTTAACACAAGTCCTGCTCAGCTGAAAGCAAATGGTTGCTTTATTTCCCCATATATATAAGGGCCTCAACTGAAGAATTTGGAGAGATTACATAGTTGCATATTACAAAGGCGCAGGTCCTCAGACATTCTTCTATTAACTTAAAACATATTGCTGATACTTAATAATGAAGAGTAACCCTTCCATACCAGACCTGGAAAATTTGCTTAATTGGTTCAAACTCACGTCTAAGACGTGGATGTGAATCATGCAAAAAAATTATTCTAATCTCTCAGCCTACTTGTATTTATTGTCTTGGTTGGCTGGCTTACCTTTCAGAGAAGACTGGGACTAAATCACTGACATAGATTGTCCCCCCAAATTGATGATAACCAGGAAATGAACAGCAAGTCCTGAGTCAACAAGACACCACTCACTACAGGCTAAAAAGAACTTTTCAGCACCCCGCACAATGAAGATATCAAAGGCCACATCATAGTGTTCCTCTGATGACAGCTGAAGGAAACCCTCCAGGCTCTGAAACTGATGAATGACTTTACCGGGAGCATGTCAGGCACATCAAGACATAAATGCCTTTTATTCCTAAAAGACACACCATCAGCCCCTACCCAGCATCCAGTTTGCAGCTACTGTGTGCATCAAAAGAAGGCAAAGAGAAACCACCAAAAGTCTTTACGTGGGTCAAGGGTGAAAAAACTAATCCTTCCTGGCCCTGGTGCAATCAGACACAGCCAGCACACAGCATGGGAGACTTTCAGCCTTTGTAGAAATATTAACTTGAGACCATTCAAAAAAAACCCCCAAACCAACAAACAAACAAACCAACCAACCACCAAAACACCACAACAACCCCCCCCAAACAAACAAACAAAACCCCCAACCAATCCACGCCCCACTGCCATCCCACCCCCAAAACCCACAAACCAAACCAAAAAATCCCAACGTTTAAAAATGTAAGCTTCAGTGATGTGCACTGAAACCTACATACACCCACAGGTAAGACAGTTCTTTCCTGAACTCATCTTCCAGACTAAACAACATCTGAGCTAGTCCTTTTCTAATGCTGGTTGGACTAAAACTCCTCAGCTCATGCAGATCTCTGCCAAGACAAGCCTGGCAGGCAGTGGAACTCTGTCAGCAAGGCCAGACAAGCTCTGGAGGTCAGCAAGTCTCTCTGCAGGCTTCTAAAAAATGCTTCACCCTCAGGGTGATCAAATTTTCCAAAACCAGGCAAGATACATAGCTTTTTAGAGCCATTTGAGCCACAGAGCTTTGCTAAGCTCTAGCAAACCAAAATTGCTCTCAAGGAAACCTCAATCTGTCAAAAATGATCTTCAGTACTTTGATAGATTGGGCCTGAATGCCCACTTCTTACCACTGATGGGAGTGTGTCACAGCATAGCTGTTCCTGGAACTCAGAGGCACTGCCATGAAACTGCTCAGACCTTGATTTTGAACTAAGCACCTTAAAATAGGAAAATCTTATTCCTCTTCTGGACAATTACTGTATTTACAACCCAAGGATCCCAAATCCTCTAAAGCTATCACCCAAGCCTCACAACACCCAGTAGAGGGAAGATAACTTTACAGTATGGGATACAGCTAGGACATGGGACTTGCCCCATATCAGAGAGGTTACCTGTGACGGATTGAGAGCTGAATCTACATTCCGTTGGTGAACAAACCCACATCTTAACTGAAAGACTTCCCATTTCTCTGTACCACAGTGCACTGAAGAGCAAATATTATATTCAGTTTTCATACAGAAGTACACAAAGCAGGCAGGGAAAGTAAGAAATAGCACAGTGACAGCAGGGAACATACATGGAAAAAAATAAAAGGTTGGCATAACTTACGGGAGCTGCATTGTTTTTCACTGTGACACTCGGAGTTGTGGCTCGTAGTGCCCCACTCACGCCATGGTAGTATTTGAAGCAGATCTTTGTTTCAGCTAAAAAAAAGAGAATTATTTTAGATTAGAAGAAATGCCAAGGAGAAGCTGCACAATCAGTTGCAGCTCACAGGCACAAGGCTGGCAAGCAGTTAAATTGCAAGTGGTTCATTCCAGGTTGGCTGGCATGACAGGATACCTCCTGCCTCCAATCTCCCCCTTTGCCAAAGTGAAATTTAGAGTTCGGTTCCTGCGACTTAAAATGGTTAAAACCCCAATCTCTTCTGAGCAGCAGTTACAACAGACAGACCTTAGGGTACCTGATGAGCATCCTTTAGCTACGAAACCCTCCCTGTTCAGACATACCAAACGCTAACGTGCAGACAAAGTGAGAAACTTCCTTAGGACAACAAGATTCCATAGTTGCTTGCCAACAGGTTTCACTGAACCAATTTGTTCTGGCCTTGGTCAGAGCAAGGACATAGACACACACAGATTAACTGCTTTGACAGTTACTACATTAAAACATTTTTCAGAAAACAGTATGGTACCACGAGATCCCATCTTAGTGTATTTCCACTGACTTTCAAAGATTTCAATTAGGTGAGGAACACGAGCAAGACCATGATTTTGGACTCACAGAGCTGCTTTTTGCCACATGCACTGATATTCAGACAAATAGATTAAGTGAGGAAAACCCATTTTGATAACTGTGTCAAGGCATAGAAGTGAAATCAGCTTCTTGTTCAATCACCCCCTTACCACCCACCTTCTTGTCTGCTACAAGAAGGAAAGATACTTCCAGCCAGCTTCTCTGTTAGTCTGTAACTACAAATAGATACAAATTGCTAGTATGTGCCGTAATCCCACTCACTCACCTGGACCTGGTAACTTGCTGAAGCACATCCTGCAGGCAGGAGTTTTCTTCCATAGTAAACTAGGATGTGAACTGGGTTGATATGTGCCTACATACAGCTAGGAAGCAGCAGATATGCACTGTACATATGTCACAGGTATGTTTGTGGGATCTGAAAAATGCCTATTTAAATAAAAGCAGCATTCGCATCTTGCAATTTTAACTGGATAATGCCATGAAAATTTTCAGCTGCTCCATAATATACTTGAAGGTGCTTCTCATAATCAAGTTTTTCCTTAACATCTTGCTCTGCAGCTGCTGCTGAGGTACAGGGAAAACACCAACCTTTGCTTGCAGAGCCACAATTCTGCTCACTGTAACTAAAGTGCCTATGTAAGAAAGTAATAAAGGAATGCCAATGTTTTAACGTACAAATTGCATTGCTGTTTTAACACCAGTAACAAAATAAGCAAAATCAGTGCAGCTGTGACAAAAGATTATGCAATGTTCAGAGCTGCAACCTTGGCCACAGATTATGGTGCTGTGATATGCTGTTTGGTAGATCCCCCCTCCCAAAACCATGCAGCACCCCAGGTGGAAGCAAAATGTGGGGACATGAATAGGGGTGGAGACCCTCAAAAACTCAGGTCTGAATTGCTTACCCTTGTTATCAATTAGTATGTATAATATGATTAAAATAACCAGGGAGCTGCTGAAGTCCTGTGTACAGCCCCCATCGGTTAATATTTAAAATAGAGAAACAATAACTAGACATGATTTAGGGTTTAGGAACTAACTACTAGACAATGAGGCTTTATGTTTGTCACAAAACATAATAGATTGTGGTCTGGTCAATAGACCTTGAAGAACCACTCGGAACTGCCAAGATTAGGGAAGAAGTGGGTAAAAGGTAATTCCTACAGGGGAGATCGTGACCACCGACTCAAAAGAAGACAATGAAGAAAGAAGACAGAGTCTGTGCACTGATTTACATGAGAAGCAAAGAAGAAAGAACCAATCATTAAGGGAAATAATAATGAATATGTATTACTTAAGTATATAAATGTGGGAATTCTTGAGACAAAGGTGTGCTGTCTTGAGACAGGCACCCATTCGTGTGCATCAATGAAATTAATTTGAAAATACCTCGACTCTGTGTGTTACTGGCTTGCACACTGAGTAAACAAACCCTGTTTGTGGGACAACACCCTGACACCTACAGATACACAGGAGGAAAAATAAATCCCGATTTGTTTTTTGAAAGACAAAATAGTTTTAGGAGTGTAAAGCCTTCCCAATTTTCAAATGTGACTTGGGAAATGAAAACCAAAGAGCTTATGTTCCCAAGTAGATCGAGCGCTTCTCATTTCCAGGTGGCTTCTCAGCACTCCTCCCTGAGGAGGCACCAGGGACATGCAATCCATCGACGAGAAGCACAGTGCCAGTGCAGTTAATATGCCACTGTATTTTCCTTCCCCATAGCTTGTTCTTCATCAGGCACCCGGGGGCACATTTCTGCTCACATGGTGAAAATACATGCCTCTCCCACTATATGGACAGATGTGTACATGTGTGGTTTTTACTTCACAGCACTCCATGAGAAGTGGAACAGGCTACGGAGTCCTTCAGCACCTCCACAAGGGGCTTTGTTGCCCATCCTGGGGTTTAATTTGCAACTATGCCCCAAACGAACTTCTGCAAATTCAGAAGAATTACTTGTGGTGTCAGTGCAGCTGAGCAAGCAACCCCATTGTTGCACCTGGGAGCAGCAGTTGTTTTCTTTTGGCAGCAAAAAAGCTGGATGAGCTTCTGGGGCTGAAAAACTGCAAGTCCAGATTGAATTTTCACGTTGCAATTTTCTCTACAGGACTTTTAACAGCTCAGCAGCTAACTCATTTACTCACTGAGAAGACAGCAAAAGCTGAGGATACCACAATAGCTAAAACATGCAGTTCTCACCAATTATTCAAATCTTAATTTTCCTCTCCCCTGGAGATTTCTAGCTACAGTTTGCATGGAACATTAAGAGCTAGAATAAAGAGAAGGGTTGTTTTGTTTTGTTTTAATTTTTATTAACTCATGTAGTTAATAAAATGTAACTTCAGGTACTAGCCTGTATGACAACGTTCAGACCTCACAGCAGGACATCTTGCTGTAGGTTGACAAGTAGGAAATCAGTTACCACGTACATTGGGAAACTATGGTTTAAAAGAATCTATTTAATTAAACTACAAGTATTAGACAGAGAGAACAGAAGGAGGAAGGAATGTATCCTTATGTAGGTATTCTGGATATTAGTATTGCTTTCAAGGACAAAGGATTACTAAGATGATTGAACATGTATTTGGAAAGAACCATGTGGGTATTGAAGATTCCTCTCAGTTTCACACAACTACTATTTCTAATTTAATTTTAAATCAAACTGCCCACATACAGATGCAAATTGGCAAGAAGGCAACCCAGAGAGATGCAGGTGTCACACCCAATTCAAAACAGTGGCAGAGGTGGAGACATCCATCAGGCACTATTTGAGGCAGTGATTAATGAATGACAAAAGTTTCATTCAGAGAGCAGATCTGACAGCAAAATGTCTTATGGGGGCCTTCACAGATTGAGAAATTGCTCTAGAAACATCAGGGGAACATTTTCTTTTTTTCTGATTCCCCCACCCCCACCCCTTTGTCCCAGATCTTTTTCAGAGTGAAAATATTAGGAAAATGGTTATTGTCAATGGATAGATAAAACTTTTAAAAGTATAAAGCTTGCAAAATTACATACAGTATCTTTATGTGCAAAAATGCCACTTAGACCCTAGTTGGGCTTTTTTTGGCTGCAAGCCATCTGTTCAGAATAACATCATTGATGCTATGTTTTTCACTTCAACAGAGTCCTAATGTTTTAGTCCATCTCAAGATTGTTCTTGTATTCCTGAATCACCTCTGAGACATTTCCAAAACACATGCAGACATTCACTGGCTTGGTACCACTGCCTCTGCAGACAGAGAGCACTGTATGTATAGGCAAAGCAGTGATATAAATTAACCTGAATATTATCCAGCTGGCATTCATACGCAATATGTAGTTATAAGGGCTGTCTGCACTGTAGTCTTGCTGATTAGCTTGTTCTGGAATAAAGGAGACTATTTAACTCTGTCCTGCTGCCCTAGCTACATGGCACAGTGCACAGGTCAGGAGCAAGTGTTGTCCAGTTAATGCCCAGTTATAAACAAATACATGTTTTTTTCATCTCAGTAATTATGAGTAGCAGCTCGCTGGATCAGGTAATGAAGTTGTGATGTTAAAGTCAGGAAGTAATGAGGTTAAACTCTTGTTTCAATTAGCATAAATGGCAGTTAGACTGGTAAATTTTCCAAGAGATGAGATGTCTAAAGATGCTCAGACATACTCGTGCCCATGACAATTACCAAACTACTCAGCAATTTTCATGGATCAAGAACAAAACAGCACTGTATTCCCTTTACACCAGGCTTGGTATCTCCATTATACCATGGCTATGTTACAGCCTTCCATCGCACTGACATAAATAAGACAGTCCCCAGTTTTATGCTCAGATCCACTGCTGTAACTATCACAGATGCAGAAAATACAGCTGCTTGAAAGAAAAGCCCGCAAGGCAGGGTAATCAGAGCCAGGCAACAGGAGGGGCAATTCTTTTTTGCTCCTTGCACCACAGCCTGCAAGCGCCTCTGTGGGCCACATAGCAGGGATGCTCACGGTGAAGGGAGAGGAGCTGAGATGTAGCTCATCCCTGGACACCACAGAGGCCACTCCTCGTTCAGAGAAAAACTCTAAGAAGTTTGAGTTTTGCCAAAGAACAACTCTGCCATGGAGCTTCATCCCTCTCACAAGAAAAAAAATCCAGTCCGCAGAAAATTATTTCTATATCAAAGCCCTGAGTTATCTCAGTTACCAAATCAGTTTTGCAAATTAACTGGAAAATGAATTTACCAGCTGAACATTACCCTTCTTGGCAATACTCTATATTGCCTCTACAATCACCCAGCCCTTGAAAATACCCTACTCCTTACTAAACTGAAGTGGGAGGAGATAAAATCTAGTAGGGTCTGCTGATGAATTGCAGCTGGAGATATTGAAGGTTGAAAACCTCAAAGAGGTGTCCTAGTTCCCCTCATCCACCCATTCTTCTTTCCTGGCAGTGTTATTGCTCCTGTTGGTTTATTTTATACCCTTTCCCTTTAAAATACTTCCATTCCTACTCATCTTCCTCATTCCTTCAGAGGTGTCAAAATTGCCCTAAATCTCTTCTCAAAAGTTCACTTGCTCTTGTAATCCTTTGCTCTTCACTTACTAAGACTCATCTGGTCTCAGAGGCTTAGCTTTCACTTAAAGGTGGATTTATTCTCTCAAATATAAAAAGAAGCACTGCCAGGATTAAGCAGTTTCCCTTATTAGGATGTTCAGGGGTTTCAGTTTAACGAGTATTTCAAGGAAACACAAAATGATATTCTTTGGGGGAGGTAGGAAGTGTCAGCTGGTGTTTGATAGGAGTGTGTGATACACTTGAGACACTTTCACAATCTGGTTGTGATATACTCCCATGATAGTCTTTGTTTCAATTAAATAGCAGAGGTGACTAGGCATTAGGTAAGCATTTCTCAGCCCTGAACAACCTCTCAGGGAAGTAATGCCAGTCTTAAAAACTGAGTCGTTTGTGATCAATTCAGTCTATTACTAAAAGAGCTGTTGTTGCTCTTTTGGGCAAACATTGTGCATAAAAAATGAGAGGTGTCAAAAACCAGTAATGAAAAGGTAGCTGTCTTTGGTAAGTGGGTGGGAACCAAGTGAACCAAATCAAGGAGTGAAGCAATTAAGTTATGAGTCATAAAGTTTTCCCTATAGAGGACCCAGAAGTGGAATAAACATATGATACTGTGCTATAATCAGATCGCTGCCGGACCATCTTGAATTAAAGTAGCCATGGTGATCTCTGGAAGTGGAGACAGAAGGTGTCAAAGTGGAGATAGGGAGTCAATGGAGGGAAGAACTGACTGAATACATGGGGAAACTGGGAGAGGCATATGAAAAAAATAGGACAAGGAATTACAATAGGAAACCAAAACAGAGAGAGATTAAAGGCAGTTTAAGTGAGGTGTTGCAGTACTGGAATTGATTAAGCAAGGGCATCGATGTCAAAGTTGAGGGAAGGACAGGACTGAGATTAGAAGAGAATCACTGTACAGAGTGTGGGACAGGGGAGAGGTGAGAAAGACTAGGACTGTCTAAATCTGAATAAATGAGAAGAAAGCAGGGAAAAAGAAACAAGGCAAGGAAAGGCAGAGAAGGAAAGAGTAAGAAAGTCAAACCTGAAGAAGAAAGAGAAAAAAAGCACCCTTTCGCCAAGAGCTTCATGAAGCATGGAGCACAATGTATGAGCTGTATCAGCAGCTACCTGTGACACCCAGTGCGCAAGTGTACGTCCTGTCCACCTCTCACGCCTGACCACCCTTCTCCACCTGCTGCTGCCTCCAGTGCCCATCTCTTTTATTTGAATACTGGTGGAAGTATAGAGAGAGCAGATAAACTGTGCAACCCAAAGAGCTGCAACCCAATGCTCCTGCATCAGCGCAAGCCTTTCCCTAAGCATCAACAGCTTTTAGATAAATTTAGGTAGTTTCTCCTGATACTAGACCTGCCCTGTCAGCAAAGAATTAAGACACACAATGAAGATGAAAGGTAAGGTTATTACTGGCAAATCTAATTTGTATCTACAGCATCGATACACGGTACTGTTTATTTCCATCATGTATGGCTGCTGCTGCTCCGTATACACAATGGCTCTTATTTATTGTGCTGTATCAGAAAAACTGCCTGTTCCAGGAATTGCCTATCCATATGCAACAGTGACACTACAGCCATCAAGCTGGTCTGCCACTCAGCCACCTATGGACTGTGTATTTCCTTAAGCCGTAAACCACATCTGCTCACAGAATTTGTTTAGTATCACAACAGCCTACGGTTTTCCATAAGGCTCCTCAGTTTTTAGACAACTAACAGTTTAAAACCAAACAAGGCCTAAACAGATGCGTTTCTTTAATCCCAGTTGCAGAATTTCTTCCAATTTTCTGATGACCTTTTCCTTGCCCTGCTCTAAAATGTGCAAACACATGTGAACAGACTGTTAAAAGACTTTTTTGAGAAACTGGGAGATAGGAGATTTTAAAATCTCACCTTTCAGATTATTATAATGCTTCCAGGCATGAAAGAAAAAAGTACCTGGAGAAAGAATTTCTGACCAGTACATATCAACAATTTCAGGCACAAACCTTTGCAAGCAAACTGTAATAGCTCAAAACCAAGCAGTAGAACACCCAGAAAACTTCTAATCAAGATTAAATTTAACCCCAAAATCCAAACTTGTCAAGATGCAGAAATGCACAGTTAGAACATTCAAATAACCTTAACTCTGCAACAATAAATAATGTATTTCAGTACTTGTAGTTGTAACTGATATTTGAAGAACAGATTAGATGAACTTAGTAATTTTATTTCATCTTCAGATGGTTTTGTCAGAGACCGCTACTGCTTCACAAGGCTTGCATGTTCAGGGCCAGAGTTACCTCCTTTATAATAGGAAAGCTGATTAATATCATTTATTATATCATTGATTTTTTGTTCTGTTGTTATTTGTGATCTGCGGATACTCTCTACTATTGACTTTCACTTTTATTTCCTTTGCATGATAATTTGATTCAGGAGCTACCTGCTTCCAACCACCACAAGAGTAGTATGGTAAATTAGTACGCTAATCACTAATGGCTAGTGATAAATCCTCATAGTCAGTGGGCCAGTCTCCTCTGTCCTAGCTTCACTTGTTGGAGCCCTCAGTGTTGCATGCTCCATACTACACTGATTTTGGGTCTAGCTTTGTATAATCCACCTCTACTACTATGCTGTTCATATGAAGTGACATGCGTCTGCTTACCCATGACTGCACTGTGACTCATTATCATTACTCAGGAATTTTTCAGGTATAGACTCCTGAGCATAAGACAGACAAAATCACACCATTTTTGCCTTATGAAAATAAAGGTATCCAGGAGCTTCTATCAGAGGAGAGATACAACAATGTGGCTCTGCAAACTGCTATTCAGGAAGAACATACAGATCTAATTCCCATAGGCTGTTGCTTGTGTGCTACCCTCATAGAAACTGTCCTATTGGCAAGACTCATTACTAAAGAATGATAGCAACTGGAATGGATGTGTGCTTATACATTAATTTCCAGTATTTGTATATATTTCTCCATACAAGCAGGACATCTAGCATTGCTGATTACTGAAGCTGCTTGACATTTTTCATTATAAACCTTGTTTTCAGTTGCTTATACATTTTCAGAGATAAATGCATTTGGAATAAAATTTTGCATGCTGGATGTCTACCTCAGATCTACAGAGATGCACAGCAAGAAAATTTCATCCAGAAATTTGTAGCTTTGAGGGTAAGGGAGAACCATGGGGTTTTACCCATTAAAGCTTTCTGAAGACCTTTCCTTTTACCCATGTTAATATGGAACAGAAGTCACTAGACTAAGCACGTATCTTTTGCTGTTCCTATAAAAGTACATTAAAATTCAGCTAACTTATAAGCCTCTCCAAAAAATGCAGTTTGATATGCTTATTTGAGACATCTTTGACTATCATCTAAATGCCCAGGAAATCCTATCTGTGCTGAGCATGTTCCAGCATGGCGCTAAGACAGACTTTTTCTGCAATACAGATCTAAGCTCTTCCTGGCTTTGCCACGTTTGGGCACCTCTTCTCGAAGCCAGAGGACTGTATCCCTGAGTATCTCCCCACTGTGCCAAGTAGCATGGAAGAGGAGAATATGAATCCACTGCCGATTTGTCCCTATTGAAGGAAGAGATGAAGGCAGCTTAGGGGATTAGGTGGGGAGAGAGAAGGCAGGACAAAACCAGGCAAGATGGTGAAGAAAAAAACCTGTCATTTGTGGTGGTCATAGGCTTGAGTAGAGAAGGATTTTAGGAGAGCAGGTAGCAAAGCACTGTTTCAGTCTTGTTACAACAGATGAGCACTGCCAGCTGCCCTCATGGTGGGAACACAATGCATGTACTGGGGGACTTAGATTCAAGCTCCCAGTTAGGCAAACACAGGGAGATGGCAATGGGATTTATGGTCAGTCTACTGGCTCAAATTCTGTCCAGATGGGCAGGGGTTGGAATGCATTAAAATCTACAGCTATCCAGCAGCCCTTATGAAAGTCCAGTTCATCATGGACAAGGGTCTGTACCATCAAAGTGCCCAGTAAGTCTGGTGTTTAGACTGACGGTGTTTAGATTGACAACTAGAGTCAAGGCAGAGTAGAGCAAGGCAAAGCTTCTGCAGATATCCACCACAGGAAAGGTCAGCAGAAGGATGCCACTGCCCAGCCAGTAGCTAAAGATGCTAAATGTCTTTAATAAAAAGGTGTTTTAGCCCTTATGTAGCTAGGATCAGAACCTGTAGTTTGCACTGGGGCATATTCTCTATTACCCACTTCTTAAGTTTTATTGTATAACATGAGTAATGAAATTGAAATTTGGTTTGCTCAGACAACTCATATCCTTGAAAATAATCATTTCCTCCTAAAATTATCTTCAGATATGTGAGATGGTGGAAAAAAAGAAAAAAAAGGACTCAGTCTCACCATTCCTGACACTGAGTCATTTCTCATCCCAATCAAACCAACAGAACTATTTGCTCCATATTCATAAAGACAGTGGGATCCAGCCCAAAACAGGCAAGAATTTTATCTCTTTACTTACAGTCAAACACAACAGTGCTATCTATCTTTTATGGACTGCTGTAAAGAAAGGACTGATAGGCACCAATCTGAGTGAAAGAGTTGGGGATGGGAGGCGGGAGGGTGTAACAACTTACCTGTCTTTCATCAGAAGAAGGAAAAGCTGTTTGAGAGACATTTTAGTCATTGCAAACAGCAAAATATAAGGGCTGCACTAAGACTGAGACTTAATGAAATTCCAGAGCCTACAGGCGTATAATGTTTTTATGTAAATCAGCTTAACGATGAGTTTTTCACCATGAGCATTAGCAAGTGAGCAATTTATTTGAGAAAAACTTGCAATCATCAAAGCATTTTTAACTCTGTGATAGTTGAGTCCATAATAACTGGAAACCATGCCTAAAGTTTGCTCTCTGATCCTAAACACTCATGCACATTGCATGAAAAACAACATTGCAGGCAAAATCAAACACATGGTTCATTTATTTATGAAGGAGATGATCTAAAATAACTTCTAAAATGCAACAATTACATCAGACTAAGCTTTTAAATAACATTTCTGTTTTAAAACTGCTCATCATCTTGGTTACAATGGACTTGACAGTTCTTCATCAAAACTGAATAGTAGAGAAAAAAATATCTATGCTTCCAGTACACTGGAAATTAACCTTGCCTCACATGCAGAAAGCCATCTGTTTCACTCTATTAGTGGCCCCTTAGCTACATTAGAGTTACTGACAATATTAGGGAAAAGAATTTGAACTGGAGATACAGTGCCTGTGTTCTCAGTTACACTAATATGTATTAAAACACAACATAAACAGATAGAAAATAAATATACAGAAACACTGACATCCCTGTGCTTTGTTCTGAGTGTCAGCAGAGGCACTGTGAAGGTGACTCAGAGACGACAGAGAAAGGTATAAACTCAAAGCTATACAATAGCTCACAGCTCCACAAAAGAGAAGGGCTGGGCAGAGCTGGGGACCCCTCTCCTCTCTTTACTGTGATGTACAGCCACTGGGTTGTCCCAGATGAGGCAAGCTCTTCTCTACTGCTCCTGTCGCAATATATCCTTTAGGCTTCTAGGCTTTATGTCTGCCTCAAGTTAATTGTCTCCTAGAGCAGATGCCTGTGAACCATCAGCTCCTTGATTTTATCAGGGCAACAGCAGTTTAAAGTCTTAATTAAATACATATGAGTGGATTATGCCTTCAGGCACAGCCTTGAGCAAGAGATAATGCATGAACTTCAGAAGCCAAGTGCCTCAAACAGCCCTCTACATCACAACATGTTTTTGTTCCCCTTGATCTCAGAACAGGGGTGGACCAATCATTGCTTTGGATTTATAGAAGCAGAAAATTACATCAGCCTTATGATCAATGATTAGTATTTAGGAAGGTGTAAGCCATAACTACCTGGTGCCTGCTCTGTGAAGGGAGACAACAACATGAAAAGGAACATCTTGCAGCTCCAAACCCAGCCAAGTACTGAATTAGGGAGGATTCATGTTTTCATTTACATTGGTAGCAGTTTAATTCAAGACACCTGCTACAGCACTTCTTGAGCCGGCCTTTAATCACATGTCTGATAAGCATAACTGAATTTCACATTAGAAACAGAACATTCCCTTGAGTCAGTCTTTCTTTTTTTTTTTTCCAAGAAAGTTACCTTTGAAGATGTTAGTGCCAAAACCACCCATCATGGACCTCACTGTTCCCCCAGCTCCTCTTACACATTAAGCCCTTTCTCCTGTTCCTCTGCAAACTCTCCCAGTCAGAAGCCCTATCTATTCACAACTTCAAGTGCTAAGCTCTCTTCAGTCACTATAAGAATGCTTTACAACAACAGTTTCTTTGTGTTTAGCAGCCAGACCACGCAATATTAAAACTCAGTATTCGCTCTGATTGGGAGCTATTACAGTCAGTCAAGCATGTGCCATGCGGTATACAAAGAGAGTCTTGCAATTAAGTCCTTGGGCAACAAGACATGAATATTATCAAGAAAAAATCCTTTGCACTTGGATGTAAAAGAGAAGCCAAAAGCTTAGCACTATTACTCACAATACCATAATAAGGGCTGCTTTTATTTTTTAATACATTTATCACACTTCAGAATCAGTATGCACACATTCCTTGTCTCTACTGTGTATCTAAAGATATTTTTAGCCTAATATTTCCATGACAACGAAGCAAGAAACGGTCAATTTGAGAAGATGGCTGAATGAAAATTCAAAAGCTTGTAGAAGCAGCTTCCTATTGCTCAAATTGTTTCAGTAACCCACTACACTAAGCACATTATTGTTTGTTGCTGCTATTTCTAATCATCAAATTAAAAAACTAATTTTGAGTGATTAAGAGAATTACGCATCATGTTATCATACAACAAAGACTGTTCATCGCTGTCATAGTACAAATACCCTAATACAAGTAAAAGAAGACAGCAAAACGGTACTTTAGATTGAAGTAAGAGCTCACAGGGAAGAATAAGAAGATATATTGTGGTACTCTCTTAGGCAACTGGTAACAGGTTACACATACCAAGAATGTGATGGCAAGTATGACAATTCAAACTCTTTGCTTTCCCAACTACCAGAGCAGAACTATTTGCAGACAATTTTGGAAGAGAATCATTTGCAAAATCTGGAAGACCAAAATGAAGGCCAGTATTCCAGGCAGTGGCATTAAAGGCAAGGAAAATGTACCAGGGAGCAACCCAAGGAAAGGCATGCACCTCTCCCTTCACCTCAGGATTATTTGGTCTTATTTGCAAGGCATCTAACAGGTCTACACAGCGTGAGGAGAAAACGAGAACAGCTGCACCAGTGTTTTGGCACTGTAAGCCTACTGAAGGCAAAAGACAGTCACAGTACAATAACAGTGCAGTGGAGATCGAGATCGTTGGCACACTGGTTCCTGGATTCACATCACCATCTTGCAAACATTTTATTCCTTTCCAACATACTTTTTTCCTTCTTTGCAGAAAGGAGGTGAACGGCAGTGAACAATATGTAATTCTATCACTAAATACTTGTTCCGTTATTAAATACACGTGTGAGATGAACAGCCTTGCACTGTAATTACCCAATGACCAAAATTCCCCAAAGTTCCGTTGTTCTGAAAAACAGCATTCTTTGAGGTCTGGTCTTAGTACATCAAAGACTTACCTGGGTAGATCTTGTAAGCATTAATTTAGCAGAGGAAAAGAGACTTCTGTGTCTTCAAAACACAGAGATGTTCTCTTGTTTACACATCCAAAGCATTTATAATTAATTGGGTTTGCCCACTCAGAACCATGAGCCTTGAATAAAAGCTGCATGCCAGCTATGCTGCTGAGGTATGGTTTTTTTCTTCTCCTCTCCTTTTAGTCTTACGAACGCTTTGCTTTACAATAGCAGGGCCTAAGTTCATTCCACTTGCTGAGAAACCACAGGCAGAGAAAGCGCACTTACATCCTTTGGTTCTCACAGAGACTTGTGAGCCATGCCACTGGTTGGTGAAACCCCATCAGTGTGATGCCTTTGCAAACACAGTGCTGCATCTGGATATAAAGGATAAAAACTTGGCCGTATGGTTTTAAAACAATGCCACCAAAGCTCCTCTCCCATGTACCACTGCTAAGCTCAGCGGGGATGGGAGTGTGGCATGTGCAGGTTTAGCTAGATTTACTTTTTCCAATGAGGACTTGTAAAAGACAAACAAACTCAAAGCTCAGGTTACCCAGGGACACACAGGAGATCCCAGAATTGTCTGCTTGACACACAGCTCCTTTTGTAGGTTTCTTCTTTCTCTGCAACAATGCAATCTCTGCAGATCAGAGGATCTCAGATGCTGATAGCCATCATAAGACACATTGTGAAGAGAAAAGCCCTTGGCATTCTAGCTTCACACACTCTGACCAGCCTCATTATTGTGGTTTATATTCCACTACCAGCTCACATACTGTCTGACTGTGGCCCACATGCTACAAGTTTCAAAATCACTGCTGCTTTACATGATGCTGCACATATTTGCCACCACCTCCTCCACAAAAAAAAGGGAGGCTCCAGGGAGACAGACACACACATCAGTGCCTCTGTGCATCCTTTCACACGTGCCATGGACCATTCCTTCCTCAGAGCTGCTCAGGTCTCTGGCAGTAAAGGGAAGGCAGCGTGACCAACTCCTTTTCTAGGAACTGGGATTGTGCTCTAGGTATGTTTTCGTATATTTGCATGCCATTAACAATGCCAACACCTGTCTGTTGCTGCCAATACTATATGGACTGTGCCCAGTAGCAAGCTATGTATAAGCCATAAGCTTGGTCCTACAACACTCAGCATATAAAATTCCTTTACAGGAAAGCAATTCACAGGCAGTTCTGCCTACAGATGATGTCAAGTTGTGTCCAAGATCTCAAAGGGAGAGAAAGAAGGTGCCCATGTGTCATGCGGGAGGCTCTGGAGGGCTCAGGAACTGCATCAACTGAGAAAGATTTACATCAGAATGAGAATTAAGGATGGAGCTCATCAGATTTAGATCTACAACTCTGTACGATGCTTTCTAAAGATCAGTAAGAAGGAGGAAAAACCTACTCATTAGAAAAATTACGTCTTTAGCAGGAATCACGACTGGACTTCTGCTTTTGACTACAGTTGGATTCACAACCGTATGGGATGTTGGAACACAGCACTGAGCCTCTCTGCTCTCTTTTACAAAGATGTGGACAGACTCATCCAACACTGCTGCTCTTCTGAAGCTTGCCCACAAAGTCATCTTCTACAGGAAGCATACATACTATGAGACTTTTGTGATTCACTTCACAATTTCGACTGTAGAAGGAGAAAGCAGGTAACTTTGCTGCATTTGGTTGAGCCACTCTACAGTGAAGGATTTCTTACATCTTGGCTTGAGATGGTCCATATGTGGCTGCTCACCCATTCAGGAAACTCCTATTCACAAGGGCATTTTGATCAGGTGCCACTGCTACGGTGCCTATTGTTAATTTCCCTGGGATTTTATAAGACAAAGCACAAACTATCAAAAAGGAAAAGATCAAAAGGCTGCCAAGAAAGAGGTGGTATACCTGTTATTACTTCTCATGTTAGAGCTCCCTCTGCAATCTTCTATTTCGGCAACTTTTTTTTTTTTCTTTTCTAAAATACCAACTACTGTTCACCATTTATTTGCAATCTAATAATTAGGGAAGAAAACTTCTGTAATCACAAAATGAAACATGACTTTTTAAAACCCAGCAATTCCAAAAGTATCATAGTTGATACTGGTGAAAAGAAGGGGCTGCAAATGGGTTACATTAAGTTGAAAGGCAAGATAAAATATCCTGCCTGTAAAAAGACCAGTGAATCTAATGCTGAGAGCATCAGATCAGTGTATTTGTTTTCAAGTGCAATAAAAATACAGAACTGTGGGCAAAAAATTACTATGAAACGGATACTGCATTTGTCCAGGTTAAAAAATTACTATCTTGTAACATATACTGGAATAATAAGGAATGGAAATACCACATTTAAACAAGCAAGGGGGCAAAGAATCATAGGCAGCCTAGACAAGATACTGCAGAGTGAGGAAGGTTTACTCTCTTAAAATCATTGCTAGTTCCTATTGATTATAAAACCATATACAGATGCCAGTGCGCCCGCCACCTGAAGGTGTCTGCTAGGTGGCTGGTGCATTCTCTCTGGCTTTGCACTTCACTGCTGGGACCCATGGTGCAAGCCGCAGATGTTTGCTTCATTGGCTGGGGCTGACATTTGCAAGCCTTCAGAGCTGCCGTCCTGACAGCAGTAACTCCCGGCTTGCTCAAGCCCATCCAAGCTGAAATTGCTGCAGTCACACACACAGGTGACAGACAGGAAACATTACTATTTTAATTTTTTTATAGTGAAGGCTGAAGTCTCCAACCACAGCACACTTAACTCCCACAGGATTTGCTGCACTGTGAAAAGGAAACCCTAATGAAAATCATCAATAGCCTGAGCAAGATCTAACAGCTCTTATGTGACAACACACAGTGGGATGACTATACAGTCCAGACTGCAGGTAATCTAGACTATTTTTAAAACACTGTTTTTCAGAAATAAACTTGCAGACAGCCTAAACAAAATCAAAAGCAGAGGCAAAGAGCACCTGAAAAAAAGAAGTAGTAGTGGAGAAAAGATGATTCTGGAGTAAATTCCCTTTGAATCACCTCCACATTTATAACACATACTATTGCTAATTTATACTTAAGTGTGTATTATATAAGTTTTGTCCCCTAATTTGCCAGTTATATACATAAAAATATGACACTTAATCCTAATCTTGGCACTCACATTCATGCCTCCTATAGCCCCAAGCAAGAGATTCTCAACCTTTTACTAACTACCCTATATGCAGCAACATTGAAAAAGGAAGATACTGTGTCTCTTCCTGGCAGTCTGGAAGACAGTCAGCAGCCTCCTGCACCTGGGGCACGGCTGAAGACTTCAAGTGTCCTGCTTCTAGAACCTGGGCCACCACTTTGCCATCTCTGGCAGAAACATGCTGAGCATTCAGATGAAATGCTTCAATGCCAGGAAACCTAGGTTCTGTTTGAACCTCTGCCACTGACTTACTGCAGTAATTTTGCTCTTTCCTGACTTAATTTCCTCCTCTATAAAATGAAGAAAATTACACTTCTGGCAACCCAATCCAAAGGAGAGAGCAATATGAGTATTTGCTAGTCCTTCCATAAGCCAGTTTTCATAATAACATGGCTGTTCTTCAGTCACAGGAGAAAAGTATTCTCTTCTGCAAAGCAATGCTCATGACGACATTCAGTAGAGGCCCGAACAAAGTGTATTAGCATCTGGGAGCATAGCAGCTCAGTAACGGTTAAATTCCCAGCAGATATATGGTGCAGCTGGTCAATCTGCCTCTGTAGAGGTAAGGCACTATATGCGTGGTTCTCTACTGACCCGAAGAGATTGGATTGAGCGGGTCATCACAGGATTTAGCTCTACTTATTACTTAAGCTGCAGTCAGGTAGGTCATGCTAAAATTGAAAGTACATTCCAAATTTCTTTTAAAGTATTTGTTTGTTCGGATCTACCCTACACCTATTTTCCCTTAAATCACAGACAGGGTTGTACTTTAAAAAACTCCCGGGCTGTAACCCTGTCACTCCTGGTATTATAAATCCCACCGAGAGAGCGTGGCATTCAGACAAGCACTGTATTTGGCACCTTGCCCAGCAATCACAAAGGAAGAAGGAAAGAATGGAAAGTGAGACTGAAAGTTACTGGTCTAACTGGCTGGCTGTAGGTGCCTATAGCCAACACATGGAGGAAAAGGACTGTCTAGTATGGAAGGAGAGCTCTTTTGGGATGCAAACGGTCATGTACAACTAATGCGATGATAACAGTAACAGGCGCGCTGCTAAACAAACTCTGTCTGCCCTTTCTACATAATGTACTGCAGGTGCATTAACCAAACAGTTTCTTTACATCTTCTGGTGGGGTTTCACCAACATCAGGGGAATTGTCCCCTTCTTACAGAAGCTGTAATAGCTTCTCAAAACCAATCTCATTTGTTGAGATGCTCAAAAACACATTCAGGCCACCCCCCACCCAATCTTCACAATTCTGTAGCTTATATGTTTTAAAACACAACTCTCAATGCCAAGAAGGTCATACAAAAATATTGCAGGTAACATGTTTTAGTTCAATCACCAGGTGTATTGGCTGAGATGGAGTTAATTCTCCTCATAGCAGCCCTCCTAGTGCTGTGCTCTGCATTGGTAGCTAGAAAGGTGTTGATAACACACCAGTGTTTTGGCTACTGCTGAGCAGTGCTCCCACAGCATCAAGGCTGTCTCTCCAGCGTTTTTGCCTCCCTCAATGGCAGGCTGGGGCTGGGCAAGATCTTGGGAGGGGACATAACCAGGACAGCTGACCTAAACTAACCAAACAGATATTCCATACCGTATGACATCAGCTCAGACATAAAAGCTAAGTAAAGGGAGACGGAAGGGGGGCATTTTCATCTTCCGGAGCAACCACTACCCATACTGAAGCCCTGCTTCCCAGGAAGTGGCCAGACATTGCCTGCTGATGGGAAGTAGAGAATAACATCATTTGTTTTTCTTTACTTTCATGCACGACCTTTGCTTTCACTTTATTGAACTGTCCTTATCTTGACCCACGAGCCTTTTGTTATATTTTCTCCCCCCTGTCCAGCTGAGGAGGGGGAGTGATAGAGTGGCTTTGGTGGGCACCTGGCACCCAGCCAGGGCCAACCTACCACACCAGGTCAAAAAAGAAACTATAAAAAACATACCGTAAATGTGGGAGGTTTTTTGCAAGTATCCTTCTTATTAACTATCACAAGTAATCATGTCTTTTTTTGGCAGCATTGAGAGCTGAAAAGAAGGGTCATCAAAAAGAGCCATGAATGAAGTTTTGAGATCACAGGAGAGGAACAAGCTGTCCTACTGGTTCGAGTTTTTCAGTTCTAAGAGGAGAGATGATGATTGCAGGATGGGATGGGTTTGCAACAGATTGGTTTGTAGCTTTGGTTTTGTTTTTTTTTCCCTCTGCTACCTCTGGGAATTTCTAGTCTGAAAACCAAATACTTGAACTCTCACCTGCTGTGAACTGACATCACCTCACATAAACTAATGGATCCATCCTAGTTCATGCACGCAAAATACCCGGCTTCTTGTTCAAACAGACATCCTTTACTAGTACACGTATATTCCAGATCTGAAGTCCCAAATAGGCTCTGAGGATACACCAATTTACCTCCTAGCAAAAGGCCAGCACAAGATGTGCATTTTTGCCATGTCAATTTGGTCTGTCAAAGAAAGCATATGTGCACATACATTGTCCACCTGTATAATGCTGTCGTGGACATCCAACTGCTGAGTACCACACTAAGACTCCAAAAGAGATAAATGTATTTCTAGTATTGTTGTTTTATAATTTTGATGGTTCATTTTTCTACCTCCTTGCTGGCTTGGAGAATATACCCACAATAAAGTGACTATCGTGACCTCAGAGAGGGCTAGCAGATACTACTTTTGAGTCAGCTACCAGCGTGTAGGAATCTTTATGTCAGCCTTGACAAGCTGTGGCTTCTAAAATGAAAGTGTTTTGAAGGTCTAAGTAACTTTTAGTCCACAGCACAACAAAAACTGCTTAGAAATTTTGTGTTTAATTTATCCTTTTAAATATTTTCCAACATCTACACTATATGCCTCTTCCACAATAGCTGTCAAAACTCTGATTCATCTCGTTAAAGCTAACAGAAAAACTCCCACTGATTTCAGTGGACAGAGACCACACCTACCTCTTCTCATTTTCCTTCCAAAAGAAATAGTCTCCTCGGCTGTAATTTGTTCCTTTCACATCCACATGTCACTCAGTCCTGCTGCCCTTCTCCAAAATATTTCTAAAGCTCCTGCAATCTTTCTGTTTGAAAATAGCCAGGTAAAGAAAAAAAGTCTGTTAAATGCACTACCAACTGGATTTATATTCCATAGCACATTACATGCATAGGTCAGCTAAATCATTTATGCATGTCACAGAAGTATTACTTAGCATTTCGCTGCATCTCAAATGCAACAAATTTATGAAATTTAGAAAAAGAAATAGATCTGCTAAAGCAAAACTAGATTCTATTTTCCAAACTGCACAAAACCTAAATGGGCTAGTTCAGAGGCAGAAACTTTATCTTTGCATGTATTATATATATTTGACAGGTTTCCACTGAGTCATTTTCTAACAGAAGAAAGCACAATATGAGATTTTTAATCCATCATAGAAGCTCAGCACACTTTGTAGAGAAGCAGTAATTACAGAGGTGCCTGCTAGCAATGCTACTGTTAAGGCTGTGTTGGGTGGTTCATTATTAACCCAGTTTTCATGGTTTCACAGCTCAGTCACAAAACACCCATGTACTGGCCTTAAACCACCATAGAAAATTTTATCCCAGAAGCAATTTATTTAGTTACTTTTTCTTGTAAAAGTGCAAAGAGAAAAAGGGAATTATATCAAATTTTTATGCTTTTCTATGAATATATACCAGGGAGAGAGTTAATAATTTTAAAACTGCAAATTCTGACACTCTTGGGTGAAATCCTTATCCTGTTTAAATTAACAGCTAGTTCTCTTGACTGTAGCAGGGACAGGATTTCAATCTCTGAGTTCTGAAGAAGTTCAGATCCTGCTGTCCACAGAGCTGCTCTGCAAGAGCAAGTGCCTTCTCCCATTTAATTCATTGCCTTCTTAAGCCTGTTCCAGTTGCAACATAATGCAAATTAGCTCAAACCCCACTGTAGACTATTACACTCGTGCGCTGTCACATGTCTCCCTGTTTTGAGCCTCAGTAAGTGTTTATGATACAACTAGAGATGGGATCTTTTAAAAGAAGTGTTCTAGAGAACATCTGGAAGCCCCCTCTGGACAGTTGCTCAGAGCTCTCGAACGACACACTTCACACAAATTGATACTGGCTTAATCTCCATGCCTTCCCCAGACACAACCACCACTGACAGTGTAGTATAATATGCACAGCACAGGCCACTAAAGTTGTAAGAGCTCTGCCCTACTACTGAGTACAAGGGGGACTTTACAGACAGTACCGAGACTTTTGTCAATCTTTTTGAAAAAGGACCATCTTTCGCAACAAGGTTGAGAGCTGGCATGAGTTTCCAGGATAAGGCTTTAAACTAAGCTTTCAGTTTGAACTGTCTCTGCCTATGAATCCTCTGCCTTTGTAAGGTAGAAATCACGGGAAACTTGGGAAAGTTGGTTGATCTGCTCAATTGCCACCTACTCTTTGGTCAGGGAAATCAACATAGCTGCAGCTGAGATTTCTCCTGGCTAAGATTCATTTTCTTTCCCTGAAAAGTTGGAGATAAATTTGAATGGAAAAGCAGCATGAACCCACATGAAAATTCCCTCTGCACCAGAACATGATAAACAAAAAACACAAGTCAGAGGCTTCCTGTTAAGGTTCCACAACTGAGCCCCACACATCTGAAGTCTCTAGATAACGTGAGCTGATTCAGCCCCAAATGCTTGCTTACATTAGCTAGCCTAGTAAGACACTGAGGCCTTTAGGAATAGCACTTGGAGATGATCTAAACTACCAGGATTAGAGGAAGCAATCCAGTAATTACAACTGATTACAAGGCCAGTAATCAAACTGTCACTCCAAAAATGATGTGGTGGTAAGAGATGACTTCTGACAGAGACCCCACACAGACAGCTAACAGAGATACCATCATCTTAAACACCACAGATGACTGCTGTGGCTGTCTCTGAACTGAGACCGTACAATCCAAAATGTCACTATATGCCTTTTCTTTTACATTTTCACCTTAACACAAAAAAGGTACATGATGGGTTCTCTGAAATCTAAGGAGGAGTCACGGAAAAGAAGAAAAGAAAGGATAAAGCCAAAATATACTGGTACAAAAATTTACCTCTCACTTTTGTGACATGCCGTGCATAGACTTCATGCAGTTCACAAAGGGAAAGGAAAATAGTGAATCTATTAGCTATGTAGATTTAATGTTCCTCACAGGCAGCTCATAAAGCTTACCATAATACCTTGTAAACAGGAAAACATTTGAAAGCCTGAATCCAGAAGCATGCTAATTACAGAACATCACTTATATGTAAATCAAGAAATCCTAGGCAAGTGGAGGGAAGGAAATGGTTCCATCTCTCCCCATGACCACAAGATGCCACAGTGACAAACCAAAAAAAAAAAAGTAATTAGTGTTTTGTAACTGAGCAGGGCTGGCTCATTCCACCTCAGGCAAATACCTTTATCAATAGGAACAGGAAAAATACTCCTCTTGGAGGTCTCTAAGGTAACATAGACTGTAGAGGTTCAGAAGTCAGAAATAAACATTAGCTACTATACTTGAGAAGCTAAGAATTCCTTGTTATAAAGCAAAATCTTAGTAATGCACTTGTATTCTGTTTTAAAGAAATATATTCTTTCATCCTTAAATCTTGTCTAGCAATTAAGCAGACAGACTAATCTAATACACTGTAGGCACATCACTTTTTGGTGTGGTAAATCTGCTGTTCAAGTGTTGTCTGACAATCCGGGGAAGTTAATCACACATCAGTTTGTGTGGGTTCCCAGGTATCTCTGGAGTAACCCAGAGTTGCCAGGTTATAAAGCAATTTTACCCTCAGGAAGTGCTGCTCAGCAGCTTAGATAAACAGCAAGTTAGCAGGAAGGCAAACTGAGACTCTGAAATCTCTAAAAGCCCCTGATAGACCTTGATGTGTTCCAACTGTAGGCTTATTTTAATGGAGTAGAAAAGGAGAAGCAGAACTGCAGCCTTATACCTGTAACACCTGTGCTAGACAACAGCAGTGGTAAGAAACTTTTCTGTGTGTAGATTGATTTTTGGAGCCAGGGGCAGGAGAGAGGTGTCCACGAGACATGGGCAGCACCAAAAGCTGCCTCCCTTCCCAGGATCTGCCTCCTGCGCTCAGAGGGACCCTCAGAAGCCAAGAGCCCTTACCTGCAAGCTGCCTGGGAAAGCTCCCTGGTGCTCCTCTCTCCCTGGTGCTCCTCTACTGCAAAAAGATTACATATTTATTCTGAGTGCTTTCTCCCCCTTGTGTTTGCACTCTCTACGTTGCTGGTTTTGTACTTCTGCCACTCAGAAGTCTCTAGAACACTGCTGGCAAGTTACAACCACCACAGCTTAAATTCTGATACATGTACATTGCCCATCTTATTTCTAACCCCAGCTACACCTCATCCTTGCAACATAGCAGCAATGCACTTCATAATCAAAATTGATTTTGTTTCTTACAGTGTAAATTATTTTCTTTAAAAAAAAAAATCATTCCTGATATCTTTGTGCATTTTATTTATAAGATAATTATTTTTTCCCCCAATGTTTTTAAGAAAGTTATTTTTAACTGTTCCTTTTTGGATCTTCCAATGAATGGAAATCATTATTGACCTTGTAAAGTATCCCAGCCATGCAGAAGAAATGGGTCAGGAAAAAAATAAAGCTGAGAGGCATAGAGAAAGATCATCTTTGAAAATGAAATAAGACTTGTTCCACTTTTGTATGAGGCCTGAAATGCATTTACATTTAGGTTACGTTATTATTATTATTATTATTATTATTATTATTATTATTATTATTATTACTACTATTCTTTTCTGATTAGGTGTAAGAAAACAAAAATCACAATGAGGGTAGTCAAGCACTGGAACAGGTTGCCCAGAAGGGAACTCCATCCTTGAAGATAGTCAAAACCTGACTAGACAGGGTCTAGAGCACCCTGCACTAACCCGACCTGCCTTGAGCCAGCAGTTGGATAAATTATTAACCCAAGATTATTGAATGATCGTATTTATACCTTTCTTATAGTGTGAAGGGGCTACTAAGAGGAAGCAAGATTACCAGTATATGCAGTCTAATCATGGAAAGCTGCCTTAAAACGGCCCCAGAGTAAGAAGCAATCAGACCTGTAGCTCTTACTCTCAGGAATGAGTCTAGAGCTACAAGTGAGCCGTGACAGCTCACCCCAGGTACGTAAACACATTACCTCCCCACATCTCTGCTTCCTACCACTTCAGAAGCGAACAAGTACCTGCCAGGCACACAGAGTCTGTTGCCCAGGAAAAGGAAGGGTCTGGAATAAACGCTGCTGTATGCAGTTAGAGGTCTCACTGTAGCAGCTGCTTTTGGTAAAGGAGACTTGGAAAAATATCCCCAGGCAGGACAACTTCTAAAGAGAGAACGCATAATGAAATTAGCATAGATAATTTAATGAAAGGGGAAGGACAGAAAGAAGCATCATTATGGAAATTTAATTAATAAACAATTACAGCAAAAGTATCTATTTCAAGGTTGTGGGGTTTGGTTTTTTTAATTATTTAAAAAAAGCTATTAGCACTGAACTATGGGAGGAAATTGTACCTGTTACTAATGTGGTAAAGTGAACATCTAAAGTACTGAAAGGATTGGAGAATAGCTTGGAAGTACAAAGCACTAGTTGTCTGAGGCTCTCAAGATCCTATTACCAATATCAAAGACCTTGCAGAAAGATGGTTCTGTTGGGCAAAAGTGTTTGAACCCTGCAGGGAGACAGTAATTCATCCCTGCTGACCCCCTGTTCTCTGAGTAAATCTATTCTGGATATAAATGGTGTTTTTGACATCTGGCAGTCCTATAGCAGGAAACCCTGGCCCAGAAGAAAGATGATGACAGGACTAGATTTACTAGCTAGTTAGCAAGAAAAGCCAATTATCAAAAGGGTTCCTGCATCATATGTGCACTTTTTCAGAAGCAGGATGAGTTACTACAGTACTATACCACAGATATAATTCTGCCTTCCTCATGGAAAGTCAAATAAGTTTTTCTGTCTAATAGAATTGTCCAAACACCATTGTATCAGTTGGATAAATGTTGCCATAACCACTACAAGGCATGAGACACAGAGTGGCTGGCCAAAATCGGACAATGACATAGTGGGGTTACAATCAAATTTCTGTATTATGTAAAGGGATTGAGATTTTCCTGTGTCACGTTGGGAAATTTGAGAGCCCCTTCAGATGCTTCACTACTGCACAGAGGTATAAAAGAGCCTTCCTTTTAGATGGGAAGCAAACTCTTTGCCCCTGTAAACTAAGAAAAATGTTATCTTTAATACATACGCTCCAAGTTGTTTTGATGAATTACTTTTACGGTACACTTTAACAGGATTACAAAAAAATCCATAGAATTCTCCAAAATTAGAAATGGTAAATTAGTTACACTGATCTATTCTTTAGGACCTTTAAACTAGTGATGGGCTTGGTCAATAAACTGCCTGCTGAGTTTGCTCTCTCCAGCAAGCCCTTGATGCAACTCAGCCTTTGCTCAGAGACCCGTGTCCTTGGGTACCCTAACACCTCCATCATCAGAAATGTTCAAGTTTGATGGTGCTGAGATCTGACACCAAAAAGACATCCTCCTTGTCTCATGAATAATTTTGCATCTCTGAATTGAACTTATATCCTTAATTATAAAAATGTGAATACAGTACTTTTTTATTTAATAAGAAAATAACTGAAAAAAGGCTCGGTATCTTACCATGCTTTTGAAGTAAATATGACCTTTTGATGCACGTGTTGATACCCTTCCAATCACAGCTGCTTCCCATTTCCACTGCATTTGTCTTCTGTTTTTCTACAAAGATAAAACCACTTGGGCCAAAGTCTGCACCTGGGCTCTCTGTACATGGTTGTACATGAAAGGTGCTGGGCCTGATAGCATGCAGGGACTGCATGCAAGCAATTCTTAGTGAATTCAGTGGAGACTAACTTGGCTTGCAGCAGCTTCAGAAACATGCCCAATGGAAGTATCCAAGGGGAGAGCATAGGGGCAAAGACCATAAGTGCAATGGAGCAAAGAGAGGGGGTCTATCTTCCAGGGCAATTCCAGCAAATCTCTAGACAGCATCACCCAAAACAAACTTTCCAGAAGCATTTAACAGTGGCAAAGATTAAATGATTTGTGAGTCAAAGATGACACTGTAATCTCTTGCTCTCAATAGCAGAAAGATTATCAATCACGAAACATTATCTAAGTTACACTGATCCATTAAAATAAATTACATGACTTCAGCACCTGTTGTGCAGAATACTAACATCCAAAGTTCAAAGCAGCAAAACAATAGGTATCTGCTCATGCATTTATCAAATGCTAGGTTAGATGAGAAAAACGGAGCTACTAGACCACTACTGGATTTCAGGAATCTCTCTTCATTTCCTCAAGTGCGTGATATGCACTGTGGTATCCTGAGTGATACCAAAGCTATAGCAGAAAACACATTACATGCACAGGAGTTCTGAATCTAAAGCAAGTACAACGTGTCTGAGGATATTGCTGATGTGACTGGAAAAGCAAAATGAACATGTACATAAACCCGTATTTCCAACCTTTGGCACCTGCAGTTAGGCTCCACCAGACCCAAAGTAAAGATGTACCATTCCCCATGGCATGCTGCCAGGTACAGACTGGTCTGATGGTTTCTACGTAAATTACTCTATCCCCTATCCTGGAGAACAACTGTATGATCAACAAGTGACTCGAGCAGTGTTGAAGGTTGTAGGCCTTACCTAGTATCTTCAGCAGGATCTGGAAGACAGGGAGTGGTGCAGACCACATCAGAAATTATAGCTGCCCACAAATTTTAATGCTGGAGCATGGAAAGCCACACATTCCCGGCTCCTGACAGATTCAAGCAGGAAGTACTGTAAGGACCACACAGCCTCTTTTCAATCTCCTGGAAGTAGCAGCACTACTGCCTGCTCCCCAGTCCTCACCTGTTTCTCGTAAAGGGTGTTAAGCAACGAGCTTCTGCTTGGAAAGAGTGAACTCTTTGTCAACTTTCCCCTTACCTTAAGATCAAACGAGCCTGGAAGGCAGCCAGTGTCCCCCAAAAAACAGTCACAATTTTCTGTGTCTTCCCAAATCTCGCAAGTTAGTAGAGTTAGTCACATTAGGGACTGAACTGATGTGTGCAAGAAAAAGCAATAATAGGGATGAAGAAAACAATGTGATAAATGAAGGAGAAGAGAATAGGAAAGGGCTGTGATTTTTTTCTCCCTTGTTGTCTAGCATCTTCTTTCCAAGATACAAAATCACATGGTGTTGCATCTCACAACAGGAGGCACCTCTGGTGCCTCAGGTACCACTTGGCACTAGCTTGCACCTGACCTGGGGTCGGGTGTCCTCAACCAGGCTGCATTCTTCTGCCACGCTGGGACACAAGACACCAGTCAAAGCTGGGCGTTGACACGATGGTTTGTGTGTCCAGAACACAGGGTCACCCAGCAGCACTGGCACAACAGTGCCCTTCTGCCTCCATATGTGAGACAAGCCTAGCTGCAGAAGAATAAGAAGGCTGGAACCAGTTGCATCAGTCTTACGTTCAGCTAGTGAGATGACTCTACAAATATTTGTCTTTCCTAGGTAGAGTATTGGCCAGGCAAGAGTTGGGCTGTTGGACTGCAAGGGAAGTTACTGCTGTCCCTTGACAACGTCTGGGAAAGAAAACAACAAGCAGATCCAGCATGCCCACAGCTGGCTTAAAAATAAAAAATGGAACAGAAAAGAGAGGAAAAATCCTGGTTCTTTTATTATCACCTTTTCTGAGGCTCTTTCCAACTTTGTAAAGCCATAACAGCCCTACACAAACCCCTCCCCTCTTTCCAGCAGAGGAGCTTTCAGAAACTCTGTTCCTTAAAGAAAAAAAGGAAGAAGAACGTACCATGCAGCAGGGAACATTTATTTTCAGGGTACAACTTTTAAGTAATTCCCAATAGTTCAGACTGCGAACAGACTAGAGATGAGACACTAAGCAGGGACTATGGAAACTAAAGTCTTATCTGCAGTTGTACCCATGCACTGGCAAGTCACTTCTTCACTCTGTGCCTCTGTTTCCACCTCTCACCTTTTAATCTATCTTCCCTATCTCAGCTTTGAAGCTAGCTCTCAAACATTTGCATTGAACTTATACCTTCAAAAATCTGGCCTTAGTTCTTTAGGACAGAAACTACTCCAGTACACAGAAAAGAAGATCTACTCTTCATGGGAGACACCAGACACTACTCTGATAAAAAAAGCAACTAATAAAAATTTGAAAGTTAACAAACAAGAATAGATCTGTGCGTCAAAAGTAGGTCCCAAATGCCTCAAGGCTCAGTGTCATTAGCACTAAAACTTCAGTTAAATATTACCACAACTTCTTGACCACTGCCTTGGGAATTAGATGATGTCCAGTCTCTGATGCATTGATATAGTGTCTATGCTTGTTTAGGGTTAAGTAGCTGAGACAAGAGATAACATAAGCTGTGGTCTCTGTGACTGGGAACTACAGCTTAGTGAAGAAAGACTTGCTCTGACTTCAGCGTGCCTAAGATCAGGCATTATTCCTCATGTAAAGCATTCCAGTTCACGTTGAGAGAGCTTTCTGAAACTCCTATTACCAACCTCTCAGAGCTCTCACTTCAATCTCAGCTTTGTGCAAGCAGATATTTTGTAATTTCTTTAAGCACTGCCATGAAAAGTGGAGAGCAGGTAGTGTGGGGACCAGCCAGGCTGTCCCAGCGTGCTGATCCCAGCCCCGATCTCCATGGTACAAACAAAATATGTCCAAGTGCCAAAACAAGTTGTGGAAAGGGAGAGAAAGACAGAGAAAAATCTGATTTGCGGACAAGTCTCTCAGTTAAGATACCACAGCGCAACCATGCAGGAAGCTGAGAAATAGCTGTCTAATGTCTTGTGTGGAGTGACCTATGTTTCCGTTCATGATGGGTTGCTGCCTACAATCCTGGCACAGAAACACTTTGTAAGAGAAAAACTAACAGGAAATGCAACAATGGCAAAGACTAAAGGGATGATCAAAGGACCCAAAGCAAAGGGTTCTTGATGAACTTCAACAGCCCTGAACTGGGAAGCACCTTCATCCAGACTCAGACTGTGCTCCCCTCTTCCCAAAGCTAAGCCTGGCTCAAATAGGAATATTAAACTACTATGAGGGTACCAGGCTGAGGAAAAGAAGGAGGAATTTAAAAATTGTGTGTAGGGTGGAAGATAATCAAAAAGCATCAATAAGACTACTACATGTGCAAGGAGATGAAGAGAAAGAACCTCAAAACTATGGTATGTCTTCCTTGGGAGAGAAACAAGCAGTAGATGCATGTTTTGGGGCACAAGTCTCTCTCATTGCTTCATATCTGTTTTTTCTCTGACACCTTTAACCATTCTGCTAAATAGTCTTCACACTGTTGAAGATGCTTCTGTGTTGCTCCAGTTTTTACTGTCTGTGGACTCCTGAAGGTTAAAGTCATGCAGCATAGTCTAATTTGCTCAAAGGTATAGCAGAATGGACTTCAACAGCCTTATCTCTATTTTCTCCCTTCATGCACTCTTTCATAAAGTGAAGCGCATGTGATTTGAGAGACATTGGGGTAATGAAAATGGAGACAGGAAAATATTTTAGTGAACTGGACTTGTCAACAGCCTGTCCAGAAAAAGGAAAACTTTGCAAATACTCCAGCTTCATTAAAGCTTTTGTTGGTATGACTGTGCCTCATTTATTTGGAAACATCTGAGGCTACAACATCCTTCAGTTATTTGTACTTTGAAAGTGGCCTTTATATCGGCTTCCTAAAGCAATGCAAAAGACGTATTTTCTAGAGAGTGCCCCAGATGAAAGGGCTGATTGTCAGTTTTGGGGACATTTCTGTACATATTCCATAAAAGCACACATATGGCATATATTGACCATGACCTAGAACATATGTCTTCTACCTGCAGATCTACCAGGATCTCTCAGACCTCTGACTTTAGCTGCATGCTTTTTTTACCATTATTTCCCTGCTAGTCAATAGGAATAACTATAATTTCTGTTCTCTGCAAGGCCTATCATCCATCTTTGCTATTGATAAAAATGTAGGAACAACAACAGCAACAAATTTAAACAACTGCTGTATAAGCTTCCACATAGAAGTGCCACACAGGTGACTGGTTACACTTGGAAATCGTTTTCTTAGTTGCTGGGTTGTAAAACAATCTATAGAAAGGCCAGTAGATTAACAGGGGTCCCAGGTATCTGGCTATCTTCAGTGCAATTCTGAATAGTGTCAAAACTTTTCTCATCATTTTAAGGATATGCTAGTTTGATACTGTGCTTACAGGACAATGCTGCATCGCACCTCTGTGAAATGGTCCCTTGCACATTCTCTCTTTGTACTGCTGTATAAGCCAAAAAAGTGTGCCAGAAATTGCAGTGAAGGAGAGCATGTTTACTTTCCTGGAAAAGCCATTATAGGCTGGTTCTTTCACTGCAGTGCCCTCCAAGCCTTAACACAAAGTATACATCCCTAGTGGCATGTAGCCTCTCTTCCCTCCTCCTTCCTCTCCCCAAGCCCCAGCCATTTCATGGTTACAGTGGATGGTTACTGTTTATCACTGGCTGTCATAAAAACCCAAATTGCTAGACTTCCACAGACATGCAAAACTGGCCATAGTGCAACATTGCCTCTGCAGCTGTTAAGGCTTTTTGTTTGCTGGGTATTAATAGGAGATGAGTTCTGCTCTGCCGGCATTCATGCTGTAATTTGGAAGCAACTCCCTCTCTGGCTCACACCAATTACATATCTGTCTGGCAACATTATGTTGCAAGTTTGTAATATGCAAAGTGGAAAGGCATAAGCTTCTCTGGGAAAGATATTAGTCCTTTTCAAGGTGAAAAAGTAGATCACTGACACAAACTTTAAACATCTGTGGTATCTGAAAATGCTGCATGGGTATGAATTAAGAAATTATCTTTGTTTTGAAAAGTGATAGGGCTCTCTAGATGGTGTTAAACCAGGCTATCAGCAAATTCAAAAGCAATGTGTATTTTACCCAAATACCCCCAAAACACAGAAGCATGTTCCAAAAAGAGAAAACTATTTTGCATTGTCATTGACCTACCACACAAAAAGCACTTTCTTAACCTAGTGAGATTTTAAATATACCTGAAAAAGTAACCCTTAATGACTCCAACTGGGCAATCCACTGAGAATAACGTGGAAGTATAGCTTAAACAACAGAGAAGCATCTGAAATTGCAGAATTTCAGTTTTACAGAAGTACAAGAAGTGCAGTTAACACAAAAAATGGTTTCAATTTCTTGCCATGCTTTCCTTTGTGTTCGCCACTCCTGATGCACTTCTACAAATCTCTCACAGTATTGCTAGTTTCTTTTGCCCATAGCAGCAGCATGTACACAATTTCTGTCTAGCATCGTCCTCCAGGCTGATGGGTTTTGCCAGTAATTATCATTACAATTGTGTCCAATAGAAGATTTCTGTTGTGATAATCTGCCACTATGAAGAAAATAACTTACAGCCACTTTTGCCTTTACTCACTCCTATTCCAGGTCCAGACCATTGCATGCAAATTACTATCTACAGTGATTAGAAGTCAGTATTTTAGTAAGCACCTAAATAGTGGTTTTATGTATAATGACTACAGGTTACATAGTTAGAGTGTCATATTTCATTTGCTTGTTAATTTTCAAAAATGCAGGAAAGAAAGGATAACTAATTGAAGAACATTAAGGCTTTTGAACAAAATACTCCCAAACACATTATATATGCCTCCAGAATCAAAGTATAGAAAATGAGTAATAACTCTCTATTTACTTGGCCTCATTCCTAATGCTTATTTTTTCATATTAATGGGAATTTCACTGTTGCACATCAGCGAATCTTTTAATACCTTTGATTTTTCTAGTTCCCTCATATAGCTCTCTAATAAAAAAAAGTTCAAAAATGTCTTTTTAAGTTCTTTATGTCAACTGTCTGGCTGGTCACAGCATAAGGGTAATTTCCTTAAATGTGGTACAAAAACACCCTGTGGGGAGTCCTAAAGTCTAACTGTTGGCAAAAGAAAAACTTTGACTTCTGAGGTTGGACAGGATGATCCCTACGGTCCCCCGATAATGAGCCTATTTTACCTCACACAATAGCACCACCAAAAATGTTAAACCTTTATATGTTTCAAGAACAGGAACCAAACCAGCCTGTGTGGGGTGCCTTAAGTTCTTGGGAACTTTAAATTCTTTACGTAAGGCAAATTCTTTATTTGGTCATACTGTGATTTCTCCTTTGTGATGGCTCCTGCCAGCTACGATGGGCCAAACACTGCAGTGAATACCATAACGTTTTCTGAAGCACTGTGTGGTTGATAAATTGCCAATATTGACTCATGTGGTGAACAGATACCAAGATACAGATAGTTACAGGAAAAGCAAAAGCAGAAATTAAGGGCTGCCTTCGCAGGTGAGTTACTCTGTTTTATACAGAATTAATGCTATAATCAGCAAGACTCCAATCAATAGCAAACTAAGCTATAATACAATGCATAGTAAAGCAATCCAGATGATACCTTGAAAATAAATTACTACATCTTAGCTACCTAATACATGCCTTGACAACCACTAAATAAAAAGACTACCGATCTCAGGAAGTGCCTGAGCTACAGATTAACAGGAGCTAAGAATACTCCAGCTAGAAGACTCACTAACACTTGCTTACCTTTATACCCTCCTCAAGTCTACACTATTGGCCGTTTTTGGAGACAGGACACCGGGTCAGGTTAACTTTGGACCAACATGGCAATTCTTATACCACGTTACTACTGAACATACCCCTTGGCCCTGTCTTCCAGGTTCTCTCAGTTCTGTAGCGAATGGCAAGAAAAAGAAAATAGATTTCTTTGGTGAGTTTGATTCTGATGACCAGTATCTTTCTGATTCCTGCAAATACCACCATATTGTGTGCTATGCAACATAAAAGGAAGATATGATCTCTGTTCAAAAAATAAAAGTGTGAAGGAAGGTGGTTTACACCATCCTCTTTGGATAGAAAATACATGAGGTTTTCAGATACAGCAGTTTTTAACATAACATTTAATCAACTGCAAAGCTGTGTACTTTCATATGTAAGTCACAACAATGAGCAGGAACCCTCAAATATGCCTTTAGATATATAAAATTCACATACATCAACATTTTTCACTGCTTTAACTTCCCACTTCAATAGTCAAGTGGCTCTAAGAGTATCCGCATGTGCTGTTATTTACTACTGCCTACTTCATTTTCTCCTATTTTAATTCTGGACAGGGCAATGATTTGTCCTTGATGAGGGCGCTTCTACATAATCTCAGGGCTGAGATTCACAACCTAGTCATGGCAGCATAACAAATTACCACAAGGCAGCAACTCGTCAAGCGTGGGCTGCCCAACTACAGTGTAGTATGACTTAGTTTTAAGCACCCGTGAAAGATGGTTATGCTAGGTTGCATTTTCTTATGGTAGGGCAAGTGAAGAATGTACACGCAATCAATTAACAACAGCTACTTGTCTCAGCTAATGGGGGCAACTTATTAAGCTGACATATTTCATTGTGCAGTTGAGACTTTAATGAAATGTGGCCCACCTGAAGAGACTTTCTCCTAAGCATTTCTCACACTGCCTCTTTCTTTTCTGTTGTAGATTAGGCAGGAAAGCTACCGCAGCGCAGTCCCACTTCCACCCTTCCTCAATAAACTGAGGTCCTAAGGCCTCATCAAAACCAAGTTCTGGGATTTTATATCTCCTCCCCACACTTCTTTAACAGCTAAAAGAAAGCATGATCAGTCTCATGGATTAGTAACCACAGCTCAAAGAAGCAGCTGCAAATTAGTCTGCTTTAAAGGTTAGATCCTGTAATGTATTTCTGCCTCCAAATCAGGATAACTAAAACCAGTGTTCTCATATATTAAACAATTTCCCATAAATGTATTTTTCAAAACACAGGATATAAGCATCCCGTATGTCCTGTAGACATTTCAGCAGCTCCCTTAATTCTTTAGAACAACATTCTCAATTTAACTTAACACTAGGAATTACAGATCATCAGCAGTGCTTCATACTGCAAAGAGATAACCTGTTTCTACAGCTGAGTACCTGTAAAATGTCTGCATGTAGCATCCTTGCTGATAACCAGATACTTAAGGTCAAAGTCATAGATTAATCTCATCAAGTACAACTCATATCCTTTCCAAATCCTTTAGAATTTAGGCTATGTCAAAGATTCCATTGATTGCTCTCAAATTCAGACAGTCTTAAACAGATATACCTGACTATTATGCAATTTATATATGCTTTTACAAAACTTTGAATTTTGCCCAGCAGGCTAAGGTAGATCATTGGAAACATTCAGTACAACTGAAAAACTGAAATTGTTGCATGCTAGGCTTCTTCATGCTTAACTCCTCCTTAAGGGTACATGTAGCTCTTCCACCACAAATGTTTTGCTATAAATCTCAGTCCAGTCTTTTGAGTACCCTATTTTCTGTTCTCCAAAGACGACCATGAATTCTTTTCACACTAGCACATGGTAACTCTTTGAAAAGAAGAAGGGCTTGAACGGTCAGGTTCACTTCGGTCAGGAATGTGGGACTGCCAAGCCTTAAAATGTTAACTTGCTGTACAAGGTACTTTGCAGAAGCAAATTCAGTGTTTCTGTATTTTGATTGTGAAGCGGGGTGGAAAAGAGTTACACTGCATTGCATCAGATGCTCTGGGTAATATATGAATATGAGGAACAATTAATATGAAATCAGTGTACCTTGCTGCAACTACATATTGTTATACTTTTATCAGTCTCAATGATGATCAGAACTCGACCCTTTTTACCTCTGAATCCACCTGAATCTGGTGGAAGTCAGATGCACCATGAAGTTTTCCAATTGAAAGTCAGTGTGAATCTTCCTGGAGTGAGAATATGCCCCGAGTTCCTCTTTTCCTTAATACCATAATAAAGTGAATGCAGCTCATTACTAATGATATAGCCCAAATAACAGCAAATGGATTAAAACACTTATTCATAACTGTATAAAAAAAAGTAAGTAAGACAATGTCCACAAAAATTATTTGCTCACAGAAACTGTGGTTTTCTACTCCTTAAAATGTTTCAGTTCTTCTCAATACAGTCAAAGATTTTGGTAACATTTTTTGCCTTTCCTGAAGGACATATTGTGCATAAAAACATCATAAGAAACTTAAGCAGTTCAATTATCTTTCTACAGTGACTGAATTATACTATAGCAGGATTGGAAAAATACTTACGCTCCACAAAGTAAGAGCTAGCATCAATCTTCCAGATAATCTGACCACGGTGAGAGCCATTGACGCCACGGTTCTTGTAGTCCAAAAAGTTTTCGGACAAGACCTCATCTATAAACAAAGAAAAGAGTCTCATCAAGCGCCTATTACGACAACATGCATAGCAGAGTCAGGCTAAAAATACGCCTTTGGCTTGACAGAACATAGTAGAGCTGCTAGACAGCTTGGCACCACATGTTGAAAAATTAGCTTTTTCACTCATTTATATTTTTAAGAAGTGCAGCTCTCCTTAAAAATCACAGCTTTTCCTGAAATGTAATTTAAAAAAATACATCCCTACAAAATTCTCAAAAATGAAAACATCTAGCTTAGCATAGATGAACCCCTACCTAATAAAACATTATCTAGCCGTAAGAGAGAATGTAGCAAAAAATAATCACCCCTTTGCACAAACTCTTCCTTCAAAAAACCCCCACAGAAAATAGTTAAGTGTAGGCATCTGTACTACAATCACTTGTATCACAACAGATGTGGTTATTTCTTGCAGCATACATCGAAGGTATTTATTTTTGAAGAATCCCATTCACTGGGTGCCTTCACAGCTCTTGGCCTCCAAAACCAAATGACTGACAACAAAACACTGTCCCCTCACAGTGTTTTGAGACACCTAGCAGCTGTCAGACTACCAAGCTGATCTTCAGAGAAATCAAGGAGTAATCTATTAAAAATGAATAAACTCTAAAAAGTTGCTGAAAACCAAGGCTGAGGAAGCAACTGCCTTGCATGCACAGGGCTGCGTGTAAATAAAAGGTGGGCAGGTAGTGAGCCTGAGGAGCGACCTTCTGGTTGTCCACACAAGTAAGTTTTTAGTCTGCTTCCAAGTTTCATTTTAGACTGCTTCAACAAGCTCTTTTCCAGACCAATCTGCAAGCCCTATGCAGTGTAGATGTTAGCAAATGCATCCTGGCCTCCAGGCAAGGGCCTGGTTCTTGACCCTCTTTTATCCAACAGCTTAAAAACCAGGCAGCGAGACCGTGCTGCAGCCTCAGGGCCACGCTCACCAACTCACTAGCTTACACCAGGCTTTCAAGCAAACAAAAATGCACATATTGCCACCATATCAGGCTGGCACTTGTGGTTTTGATACAAAGAGCGCAGCAAAAATAAAATAGACATATGGGGACATTTACAGCCTGCCAGAGGCAAGCGGGACTCATGGGCAGTGGCCTGTAGGAGCCCAAAATGGCCACGAACTCAAGTGGCTGAAGCAGCGACCCAGGATGGGCCCGGCCATGGCCTCACTGCTCCGGCTTCAGGGGGATGAAATGGATTTTGCATCTGTGCCCTGCCAAAGCAAAAGGTCGCGATCTCTACCTGCGGAGACCAGCCAGCAACCTCCTGGATTTTTCCTCTTGGCAATGAGAACAATTTTAATCTTAACAGAGATTTGTACGAATGCACTTTAACCAACTCAACCCTGCTATGGAAACAATCCTGGGTGGGTCCTGAAACTTGGTTCTGAAGACAATTATGTTAATTACTAGTCACCCTAAAAGCAGAGGAAAAATGTGAAGTACTCAATCCAAGATTAAAATACATCAACTGTAAACTCCCTGAAGCACTCGCTTCGTTATCATGTAGGTCAATGAGAAAACAAAGATGACGCCATGCAACAAGGGAGACCATGCCTGAGGACAGATTGACAGTGTGACCAACTGCAGAGCACAAGAGGCAGCCCAATGGACAAAGCCAAGAAACTCAAAGACTAGCATATTATTAATATATATATATAAATGTTAAACAACATAGACTTCTAAATCGAAGGAAACTACACTTTCACTGAAAGAATAAAACAGCAAGCAGACGCCAATGTTGTCCTGTTAGTTTTACATAGTTGTGCTCTCAAGGGAGGAAGGTAAGCAGGCTACCAACACTGAACTCTTTGGTGCCACTCTCTTGAGGAATTTACAGCAGAAATCCTTTTAAAGGGGTCATTAATGATTGCAATGGATAATTATAAATGGCAATACTATCTACAATACATTTTCCCTTTGCTGACTTGCTAATTGTCAGCAATTATTTCACTAGCTGTGTGTCATGCTCTGTGTTGAAGTGGATATCTTTCAGCACATTCACATAATACATCTCTGCAGTAACCCTTCAACAGTAAAATCCTCTGGTATGATTTCTGTTCTTCCTCTGTAATTTATAACTGGTTGTGTCTTCTTTTAAATGCCAAATTATATATAAAAAAAGGGCAGGTAAGTATACACCGTTGCTCTCAGAGCTTTGGCTTACTAATGACTACCTTCAGTAAAGGACCATCCTGGATACAGATTATCCAGAATTACCCACATAGATCTGTAGAAGTAGGAACACTTACATACACACAAGGAGATTTAAACCTATGAACTGTCCTTTTTGTTTTGGCAGGGAAAACACTTTATACTTAAATGTGAGCATGTACTGAAATGTTGCACTGAGCTGAAGCCTAAGAACCCTGTCTGGCCCCTCGTCCTGACAGGGCAGAGAGAGCATCCCTCAGCTCAGGCATGCTGCTCTCTGGCTTCATCACTCGTGACGTTTATTTGTCATATTTAGTCTCTGTAAGCTGCTGGAGATGTTCCAACACCTGCCATGTTATTAAGATGTATGGGTAATTACTGTTCCTCAAGATATATTGTTTATAAAATACCATGGTTGCTTAAGGAGGCTTAGCTGAGCTAGACTGGATGGCCTTGCTTAAGAAATCGCAGACATTTTAGGCCAGAGTTTAGTGGCACAAGAGATCCCAGAATCAGATTTAAAATGCTGTGTTCATACGTAGTATCTGTGGGGGCCAGCTGGCACTTCCACTGCATCAGCTGTTGTCTGCTTCCCACAGCTGGCACAAAGGCAGTGTGAACTCTGCATCACACAATCTCTCTAATTTGACAGACACGTCGACATATGCCCATACCCAAACCAAATCACATCCCTATTGCAAGCTGAGCCAGTGGGGATGACTGCAGAAAGCCCTTTCCTCCCTTTTGTTGGAAACGTGCAGGAAGCCTGGAAAATCAGGCTGAGAAAAAGGACCACTCTCCATCTGCACATCCCAGGTAGAAGACCCCCAAAGGGAAGGGATAATCAAGCCAGTCTGTCTATGGTTACAGCTCACAGGTGAGACCATGGGGAAGCTGGAAGAAGCTGCTCCCACCGACTAGCATCTGCACGCTGCCTCCTGCCTCGGAGGCGAGAGACAGGGGTGTGTGGGAAGGACAGCATCCAGAGCAAAAGGTCAGGTCACAGAGCACATCAGGGAAGGACCAGCTCCATACACACACATGGAGCTAGTCAAGCGCACACAGTTTATGGGCAGCGGCCACTGATGAAATACAGGCTCAGGCAGTGGAAAGAATATTTTAGTATGAGTGTATGGAGCTCTGCAATATGCAGGTCACCCCAAGTAGGAGCAGCAGAGCCTTTAAGTATAAAAACATTCTTGTAAATGTTTACATATTTACAAATTCCATGATTTAGAAATCCAGTATGTAGATCCTTCTCAGTCAGATGTAAGCCCTGTCTGTCACTTTTGAAAAGCTAAGTACATCCCTCTTTCCAAAGAAATAAAACTTATTTTTAGTCCAGTAGAAATTTACGTTAATTGGGATTTTTAAGCCAAACAAATTTTAGCTCTAGAAAAATACATGCAGGTCCAAAAGGGAAATCCTTCTCCTTCAGTTTTTGAAGGTATGTATTTTTGGAAGGTGAAAGATAAGAAAGAAATATCCCCTGGCAAGTTAAAAATAGCAATAGTTGAAACTGGTCAGGAAGTTGGAATGTATGAATACGCCTGATCAACTTGTTTTAGTTGGCAGGTGATAATATTCAGGCATGCTATTCCCTGAACATGGACATTACATATGTAGCACATTGACAAAGAAAATGGTGCATGTGAAATACACAGCTGTTTAGTGCACTACATATGTGCATATATGTGTACATATGTTTATCAACATTCATGCCATATGTAAGCGAATAGACGATATGGTATGTTAAAGAGAAAGAATATGTGCAAAGGAAAACAAATTTTATTTCATATTTCTACCGAGAATCCCTGTAACAAAGGAACTGACCTTAAAAACATGTTGCATCTCAATTCCCAAAGGTAAATGGTGAAATGCTTCGTTTCACCTCCACACAAAATGAAGAGCAGAGTTAATGCTGCTCCCTTTCATATATTTCAGCCAGCAGCTAATGGCTTTTGACATTTTTCCAATGAAGCATTGTAATGCATCTCCCTCCCTCTATTTTTGAAATGAGATTAACCTTTAAGCTAGCTTTCTGCTTAGCTGGCAATCCACTGCACAGCCTGGGTTTGGTCCCGCTTGGCCAAAAAGCAAACACTTTGTGATCGCTCTCAGATCTGCTGCTTCACTTCCCTGGATGGTAAATAGCTAATCAAGGAAAGCGTCAAATGAGGGAGCATTCAGGATGTGCTGCCCCTTTGAACATCATCAGCTGGTCCTGGAGCTGGAGACGAGGACAGTGAGGGCATCTAAGACGAGGAGCCAGCAGACATTGCTCTCTGCCTCCCCTGCTCTGGGGCACACAGACGTGCCGGCTGCCTCTTGCTGGTGAGAGGAAGGCAGCTGCAGACCTGCAAAGCTGTGCTGGGACAGGAGCAGCAGCAGCCAGACCTCCCGCAACTCGCACAGTCCCTAGAGGAAACATAGAAGGTGATGCACGACCAGGCGCCAGGCAGCCGGGGCCTGAGCACCAGCCAGAAGGACCAAGGCACGCTAGAGGCAAACATTAGCAAGTGCTTTGGGAACCAGCAGCAATTCTGACAGACTGCTTGTCTTCACTGAACCAGATACCTCCAAGCACAGCCTTCTACTGCTAAAAATATTCTGCGCTGTCACTTCCATGCTGAGCGATCCCAATATACTTCAGAAGCACTATATAGAGAGAGAGAGAAAGAACCATGGCCACCAAAGAAAGCTATCTTCCAGATGAAAGACAGTAACCAATTGACAAAAAGCATGCCATTCTTCAGAGGAATTAGGGAAAATGTTGATAAAGGCCACCTCTCAAAAAGATCTGTAAAAAAATGTAACGGGGACTTCAAGTGCTGTCAGCAGCCTACACTAAACAGACAGGACCTCAGTACTTGAAAGCTTGCCTGAAATTCCTACAGAGAAGCAAACAGATAGTCCATACATCTTCCTCAGAAGGACTGATGGACTTCAAATTACAAACAGCTGAGTTTGGTCAGTTTGGTTTTACTTAAGAGGCAGAAGTGAAAAACCTACTCCCCTTTCTCAAATAGTATTTTGCTGATATATATGATCAGCCTATCCTTCCATATTCCCCAAGAAAAACAACTACAAAATTTAGAACAACCTGGGCTACCTTCAAAGAACCAAATAATTAACATGAGACAGGAACACAATGTCAGACAGGTGCCTGAACTTGACACACTATTCCAGTCTCTTATCCATCACTAACCTGATTTAGCACTACATATTACAACACTTGCTTTCTACAAACTTAATGCAATTATGGTGTAAAAATAGAAGCTACGCTTCATGTCTTGATCCCTTATGAATAAGAAATGCTGTACTTCTGAAATTACAGAAGAACTTATAATCTTTAGCCAAACAAATTTGCTTTAGCTTGGAATTTAGAAGTGCTTTTGGCCAATATGTATCTCTACTATAATGACATATGAAGATAGTTAGCAAAATGCTCTTAAAAATAATTTTCTGTAAAAAGAGGCCAAGCTCTGGTTGATCTGTTGTGCAATTTGCATGGAAGGCTGCAGTAAATGGACATTGCAAAGCACAGAATATCAATAAAATTATTTTGCAAGATAATACAAGTGTAAGCCATGGATAACTTTCCTATTTCTGATGTTTCTTCTCTTACCACCCAATTTATCACCTGAAGAACACAAAATGATGACAACAACCTCTACAATTCACAATGGCAGCTCACAGTGAGTTGTATCAGGCCATGCCAGTGTCCCCTTTTGCAACCCTTTAGCACTGCAAAAACCTAGCCCTTGGAAACCGTGCTTCCAAAGAGTTGTACAATACAAGGGGTCATCATTCTGCAGGGGAGCAGCTATTAATAAGAAATGTATGCAGAAGATGCAGATACCCATTTCTTATTTACAAAGATACCACAGTAAAAAAAAAACAAACCACACAAATAATAGCTATCATTATAGGAGTCAATAGGAACGTTTCCGCTGACTTCAGCAGCTACAGATCCAGCTCTAACATGGATCGAAATATCACTGTTAATTCATTTGCCAATTTCTGCTGCAGACAATGAATATACTGCAGTTCACAGTTAGCATCCCTCCTTCTATAGCTTCTTGGGTAGAAGAGAACTGGAAAACAAGGGCTAATCCTGCCCTGGTGCTGAAAGCTCAGTCCTTGATCTAAGAGCTATGCATGTGCTTTGTTTCAAGTACATGAATGCTTCCATTTTAATCCCACAAAAATTAACCCCCTACCCAGTTAAAGAAAAGTAAATTGGGAGGGAGAAAATGTGAACAATGAATGGAGAACAGCAGTGAGAGGAAGACATGGCAAGAGAAAGACCAAAGGAAAGTAGGGAGATAAAACAGCATAAACTGTAATAAAACAGGGATAGAGCTGGAGAAGTTGCAACAATTCTTGGTCGCAGAGGGCAGAAAATGCTGTCCTAAGTAAAACTGCTCTAGGCACACAGAAGGGCAGGCACGGTAGGTTTAAAATGTGAACTACCTAATTCGAAGCAGAAAGAATTACACATAAAACCCAAAGGACACCTGTTGTCCACTCCCAAAATCAAGGAGTTACAACTTTCAGCAAAATACTTTTACCTTTGAACATCTACCTTACTTTCACAGCCATATATGACATTATCCATTACCACTTCAGCAGCCTCCAAAATACTGCTGGGATATATCATTCTCATCTTTCATGACACTGATACCAAAAAAAAAAAGGCAAACAAGACTGCCAATTACAGAGACCCTATTAAATTTTGGGGCTGATATCCCTATGGGTTTTCAGAAGGCTCTAGATGAACTGTGGATCCAGTCCTTCCTCACTGTCCTGCCCTCCTTGCACTTGAGCTAACCACATTGAACGTCTGAGCTCTATCACTTGAGGGACTTCCCTCTCCTTCCCTGCAACAGTGGAGCCTCTGGCTAAAAGCAGAGCTGATGGCAATGGGCCCTATTCTTCTATGGTATCCTTGAGGTGTTTGGGATCTGTGCTCCAGTGCAACCCATCACTCATCATTTCTCCCCAGTAACCACAAATCTTCTGCTGAAAAGGTAGACAGAATGGGGCAAGCAGAAAGCTGAACTGGGGCTCAGCATTAACAGCTTGTGGGGGCTAAAAAACCCACAGCAGATGTTAGGTTGCAGTGGAATGGACGTCTATCCAGTAATACTGGTGCCATTTGGTTCTGCGTACACTTAAAAGTGTGAGAGTATCCACATAGCTCTCATTGCTACTTCAGCTATACCTGTCCCAGCTACAGACTTCTGCTTTAAAGATCCTGCACTTCCAGATTCATTCTCACCACTGCAGCAGATGGACCACATCTGGGTTTTAGTACAGCAACAGCTATACTTGAGCTATGCATTGCACAAACTTCTCCACAATTAATGACATCCAGCTTGCACACAGAACTGACGATGAGAGGGAGGAATCCAAACAAAGATGATCATGACTGCCTCAGTGCGTACTGAAAAACTGAAGATATGCAATGTGTGGTGAGGTACAACATGGAAGAGTTTTGTTTGCTTGTTTTAAATATAACAACAGTTCCAAAGTTCTCACAGTCAGTGGAAGCCTCCCCATTGATTACAGAGCAATTTGGAAAATGAAGATTAGGAAAAAACAGTGCACCCATGAAATTTGCTAGAAGATCCTGAAATAAGAGATGCTGCACGCCCAAGGCAGTATAAAGACGTGATATAAAGGGACACAGGAAGATCTGAAATGTGAACAAGGATGACACTTGTCCAGGTTAACAACATTCATTAAATAGGGGGGAAATAATTTGCAGTATTTGAAAAATGGGACTTATAGCAACGTTGAAAGACACAACAGCAGACAGTAAATTTGACAAGTGTTTGTGATCTGATACAGCAGCAAAAAAAAAAACAACCCAAACACAACTCAGATGTGTGCACTGAAGCACCACGGTGCAAAGAATCTCTTGAGAATCTGGAGTGATTTTATCTGAAAAATAGTATTCAATTATAAGCTTATTAGAAAGTGGAAGATCTTCAGTGAAGAAAAAATATCTTTAGGGCTGGAGAGATCAATGGATGAGAAAGATTACAAAAGCTAAATGCATACACAGTCATTACAGTAGCTGTGAAGGGCAGCATGGGAATATTCAAATGTTATGAACAGCGTGTTTAAGTGTTATCAACACTAAGGAGGGGGAACAATTTAGTTTGGTTTAGAAAACTAAGAGAAGAAAAGCCTATGCTGAACCTTCAAAATCCACATGGCTAGCTTGACAACCTCTACAGAACAAATCTTTCTGCTTTAAACCTTATCCTGACAAGAATTTTATGCTTGTGCTGTCCACAGTTTGTGTTGTGACTGATTCTACCCAGTCAATGGCCTGAATGTGCTGCATGGATTTTGCTTCTTCCGCAGGATTGAGGCCACAACCTGGCTTTTGGTGCCCCAATATCCCTCACTGACTGATTTCTTCATAAATGCTTTAGTGGGTGATCGTTATTGGCTTCATGTACAGTCTGGGCTATACAGCAATACGGGCCCTCCTTGCACAGCACAGAAGCAGTTTTATCCACGGGCATAAGGACCCTGGAAATCACTGAGAAGGCATAAGACTGATGTACTCCCTTGTCTGCATTATTTCCCTCTCCTGATATTCAGGATGACAGTGTCCTAGTTTCAGCTGGGATAGAGTTAACTGTCTTCCTAGTAGCTGGTACGGTGCTATGTTTTGAGTTCAGTATGAGAAGAATGTTGATAAAACTGATGTTTTCAGTTGTTGCTAAGTAGTGTTTAGACTAATGTCAAGGATTTTTCAGCTTCTCATGCCCAGCCAGCGAGAAAGCTGGAGGGGCACAAGAAGTTGGCACAGGACACAGCCAGGGCACCTGACCCAAACTGGCCAACAGGGTATTCCATACCATATGACGTCATGTCCAGTATAGGAACTGGGGGGAGTGGGGGCAGGGAGTCGCCGCTCGGGGACTAGCTGGGTGCCAGTCGGCGGGTGGTGAGCAATTGCACTGCGCATCATTTGTACATTCCAATCCTTTCATTATTGCTGTTGTCATTTTATTAGTGTTATCATTATCATTATTAGTTTCTTCTTTTCTGTTCTATTAAACTGTTCTTATCTCAACCCGTGGGTTTTGCTTCTTTTTTCCCGATTTTCTCCCCCATCCCACTGGGTGCGGGGAGAGTGAGTGAGCAGCTGCATGGTGCTTAGTTGCTGGCTGGGGTTAAACCACGACAGACAGTTAAAGCGCAAAACTCCTTTCCACCCATTCACCTAGAAAGAGGTTCATAATACCATAGCTGTTATTTTATGGAGAAATACTAAATGAAAATGGGAATCTTCTGGCACACAGTAAACACCTCTACCACATATTAAAGATATTTAAGGAAAAGAACTTGCAACCTACAGGCTTCTTTACCATGACTTCCCTAAGAGACCATAAAGCACACCACCACTGCACCAACTCCTCTACAAAAGCTTTTTGGTGCATTGCTACTAACAACATTAACATGACACAAATGACGGAGGTGAACCTTGGAAATACTGAAAGGGAGAATGGATCAGAAGCCATACATGTTGGGAATATTCAGAGACCCTTGCATTTTAGTGTTGACTATATCTACTTATAAAGGGGTGAATCAGGGGCAAAATCTGTGTTCACATCACACTTCATGGGTCTGGAAACAGCGTATCTTGGTTTCGTCTGGCTGAAGCGGTCCACCAGATACAGAACTGGGAAAGGCAAAGTGACTCAGCCTGGTAAAGAGAAGTCACTCTCGCTGGATCCAAGAGCTGCCAGGTGAAGGTAAGCCACATTGGAACAAAAAAATGATATCACTGCACTAATATATCTGCCAAGGCCTATGATACCTAATACCCTCTCTGTTCAGTGTTTGTGCAGGCTTTCTATTGGTTTTTTTTATGACAGGTTTGCTCCTCTGACGCTTTTTGTTCCTGAAATAAATAGTGCTGTGCTCTGCAAAAGCTGTCTGGCCACTGGGCACCTCTGTTGATGTTTTACGGAGAGAACAGAATTGCAGGTGTCTAACAAAACTTAACTTGCTGAGATGATCACAGCCAGCCACGGCCGCTGTCCCCAGCCTGGCAAGAGACCCAACTACAAGATGACCTACTGAGGAGAAGCCCTAAGACCACAGCAAGGTTCTCTTCCAAAGGCCATAAAAAGACTGGGAAGATGGGTAACCCCAGGACACAAGAAATCCAAACCTCAACAAAATTCACTCTAAGCAGGCACATTGTGAAGAGTTTTGTTTTACAGATGGCACAAAAAGGAAGCCTACAGAGGGTGGAAGCAAGGACAGGTAGCCTGGGAGGAATACAGAGAAATTGTCTGAGCAGCCAGGGATCAGGTTAGGAAAGCCAAAGCCCTGAATTAAATCTGGCCAGGGATGTCAAGGGCAACAAGAAAAGCTTCTATGGGTACATTGGTGATAAAAGGAAGACTAGGGAAAATGCAGGCCCTCTCCGGAAGGAAACAGGAGACCTGGTTACCCAGGACATGGAGAAGGCTGAGGTACTCAACTTTTTTGCCTCAGACTTCACCAGCAAATGCTCCAGCCACACCACCCAAGACACAGAAGGCAAAGGCAGGGACTGGGAGAATGAAGAACCACCCAGTGTAGGAGAAGAACAGGTTCAAGACCATCTAAGGAACCTGAAGGTGCACAAGTCCATGGGACCTGATGAGATGCATCCACAGGTCCTGCGGGAACTGGCAGATAAGGTGGCTAAGCCGCTATCCATCATATTTGAGAAGTCATGGCAGTCCAGGGAATTTCCCACTGAATGGAAAAAGGGAAACATAACCCCCATTATTAAAAAGGGAAAAAAGGAAGACCCAGGGAACTACAAGCCAGTCAGTCTCACCTATGTGCCCAGCAAGACACAGAGCAGATCCTCCTGGAAACTATGCTAGGGCACATGGAAAATAAGGAGATGACTGGTGACAGCCAATATGGCTTCAGTAAGGGCAAACTGTGCCTGACAAACTTGGTGGCCTTCTACAATGGGGTTTACAGCATTTATGGGTAAGGGAAGAGCAATGGACATCATCCACCTGGACTTGTGCAAAGCATTTGACACTGTCCTGCACAACATCCTTTTCTCTAGACTGGAGAGACATGGATTTGACAGATGGACCGTCACACTCAGAGTTGCAGTCAATGGCTTGATGTCCAAGTGGAGACCAGTGACAAGTGGTGTTCCTCTGGGGTCAGTATTGGGACCAGCGCTGTTTAACATCTTTGTCAGCAACACAGACAGTCGGATTGAGTGCACCCTCAGCAAGTTTGCCGACAACACCATGCTGTGTGGTGCAGTCGACATGCTGGAAGGAAGGGATGTCATCCAGAAGGACCGTGACAGCCTTGAGAGGTGGGCCCGTGCGAACCTCATGAAGTTCAACAAGGACAAGTGCAAGGTCCTGCACATGGGTCAGGGCAACCCCAAGCACAAATACAGGCTGGGCAGAGAGCAGTTTGAGAGCAGCCCTGAGGAGGACTTGGGGGTGTTTGTTGACAAGAAGCTCAACATGACCCAGCAATGTGCGTTTGCAGCCCAGAAAGCCAACCATACCCTGGGCTGCATCAAAAGAAGCATGACCAGCAGGTCAAGGGAGGCAGTTCTGCCCCTCTAGCGGGCTCTCATGAGACCCCACCTGGAGTACTGCGTTTAGCTCTGGGGCCCCCAACATAAGAAGGACATGGACCTGTTGGAGCAAGTCCAGAGGAGGGCCACAAAGATGATCAGGGGGCTGGAGCACCTCTCCTGTGAAGAAAGGCTGAAAGAGTTGGGGTTGTTCAGCCTCGAGCAGAGGAGGCTCCAGGGAGACCTTATAGCAGCCTTCCAGTACCTAAAGGGGGCCTACAAGAAAGATGAGGAGGGACTCTTTATCAGGAAGTGTAGTGATAGGACAAGGGGCAATGGCTTTAAACTGAAAGAGGGTAGATTTAGATTAGCTGTAAGGAAGAAGTTCTTCACTGTGAGGGTGGTGAGGCACTGGATCAGGTTGCCCAGAGAGGTTGTGGATGCCCCATGCCTGGAAGTGTTCAAGGCCAGGTTGGATGGGGCTTTGAGCAACCTGGTCTAGTGGAAGGTGTCCCTGCCCATGGCAGGGGGGTTGGAACTAGATGGTCTTTATGGTCCCTTCCAACCCAAACCATTCTGTGATTCTATGATATCTGAAGCAGAGAGGTGGACCAGCCATCCAAATGCACAAAGAGAGCCCGAATCAGGGATTAGAGCTGTAATGCACAGACCCGTAACTCCTTGCCTTATATGCGCATTACTGTTTCTAAGATTTTCCATCTCTGCTGGCAGCGTGTGACACTTTCTGCTTGTACGCATCAGATGTTTGGTAAAATAGCTGTACAAACAAGTTCTGATCCAAGTCTGATGGCAGGAAAAACGTAGATCTTTCCACTTGCCTCAGTGGGCAACACAGCAACATAAGGCCTTCTAAGCTAAAATCAACCTGGAACGTGTTAAACAAATGTTTAAATGTCTCTTAACCAATAGCTTTACAAATTAGATTCGTCAGATTATGGTGAATTGCCTTTTGGGGAGAGAAATAACATCAAAGGCTGAAACAGAGGAGGAAAACATGCTGTTTTAAAGCTAAACTTCAGTCACTAATTAGGTCAAGACATTCCTACTTACATAAATTTGAGAGGAAGTGCTCTGTTAAAAGCCAAATATGGACAGGAAATTGGACTGTACAAGATTTGTGTACGAAGAAACTTTTAATAAATAGCCTTTAATAATGTTTTGCTTTCCCATAAGAAAATGCTGAAAGAAAAAAGCCTACTGCATATGGGTAAGAAGAGTATAATATTAGCCCTGATAAATTCCCAACATCATTGTGCACAGACACTGGAGCAAACAATTCTTTCAAAAGTCTGGTTTCAACATTTCTCATTAGCTACTCTACATCAGATACGAAGATGATGACAGAAGTGAAATCTAGCAGCAGCTAAAATGCTACTGCAGTAATTATAAGATAGCTCTTTATCTACAGGCAGCTGCCAGCAGTCCATATCAATTTATCTAAGAGGCTTCATACTCTAGCAAATAGTAATAGTAAATGAGATAACAAAGGAGGAGAAAACCTTGAGATAAATAACTGCAAATATTCCATCTGTCTCACAGTAGCCACTAAATGAGAGTTCTTTTTAAAAAAGTATACAAACATGCTATCTTCATTATTCATAACTTTGTTCTGGTTTCAGTTTTTTTTCCAGTGTGCATCTTCTTTACACATAGCTTTTCTGCAAAGAAAACTCAAATTTCAGAGATTTTTTAAATAGCAAAAGAGCTGTGTTATGTTTTAATTTCTCAGAGAACTCTTTTTGAGTGTTTACATGTATTTTTGATTGTGGATGTGTTTCTGAAAGACTGCTGATATTCATAATACTATAGTTCTCTTGAGGGAAGGCAAATGCACATCTCAGGTGAGTTGTTAGAGAATTTAGAGGTTCCTCTTCATAGCTCAGAGCTGATATATAGTATATACAAGGGGAAGTTAGAACATCTCTAGTGTTCAAGCTTAGCAGGAATGAAATGTAATTCCTACTCCTGAAAGTGCAATATTGTCTTAAACACCCAGAAAGGCTTATTCTTCCAATTCCCATATTTTTTGTCATCTTACCATGGCTAGTCTTAAAATGCACTGAAGTAATAAGGTCTATATTTTAACAGAGTCAACATTTACTACTCTCCCTTCAACTACGGATTTTTTCTATAGCCCTTCATCAAAATCACACAGGTGTGTATGGATATTTTCATGCAGCTTTTTTGCCATGAGACACAACCACCGTTTTTTACACTGTTTTACAAGAGATTGACTGGCTGCCTAGTCCATTTCCTGAGACCAGGAGCAAAAGTTAACTCTAATAACCAATTCTAAATCCAGCTTTTACCTGCTTCTACAAAGACTGTTTCCCAGTTGGCCACCCTTAAGAATGTGCACATAGATTGAAGAGGAGAAAAACAGATACCTTGTGATAAAAGCAGCTGTGGCTCTTTCACATGAGGAGCAAGCAGCCAGAATTTCCATACAGGGAGGACTCCCTTAACTCTTCTTTCAGGCTACTTTAACCTTTGAATAGCAACTCAAAGTGCCCTATGGTATCAAAACATATGAGGTACACTATTTTTGCTCTTTTTCTTTTGGAAGCCTTTTATATCATCTGTACTTCTCCAGACTTGGAACATCTTTGTTCTGAAGCCTACAGTTTATTAGGTATCATCAAAATTTTAGTGATGGCAGTGGTGGTGAGAACAGACTAAGTTTTATGCATTTCAAAACCAACACTCGTATTTTGAGATATTTCCTAGAATACTACAATGGCAATGATTAAACTCTCAAAGGTGAGAACTGCTTTCTGCTCTGCTTTTGTATAGTCCCTTCCTGGGATACCCAGGAGCTCCCACAAGACAAACAACAAATACCAACTCTAATGATTCCACACCGAGTTTTAAACAAAATCCACAACACACCGCCTGATACCCCAAGGATGCAAATAATTTCTCATTGTTCTCGTGACTCACCACAATATTAAATATTGCTACATCAAACCTTTCAGCTCAAATTTCACCAACCCAAACAATCACAAAAAGGATTGGGCTGTATCCACAAGCTGGCTTTGAGACAAACACTAGAATGACCAGCAGCAATGCAATAGTTAACACTGTTGCCATGCAAGTGGTAATAATAGGCTTCAACACTAATCCTCTATTGAGCAGACTCAGAAAAGCTCATAGTTTCTTTGGTTCTCTTGTTCCAGTCTGGCTGCTAATTCAAAACATAGTCATATATCAGTTTACATTGTGAAGGTCATACCCACAAGGCCAGGAGCATTCCCTCTTTAAACAGGAGTGCAGGCTCATAAAATCTGTGCAAACATACACACAAATCTAAGCCATTAGGGATGTCTGGATCTCCCACCCCTACAGATTGGTCACAAACATTGAATACACGACGCATCAGCATTTTATTTCAGGTCAGAAGCATGCTTTTGTAATGACCCTTCCAGTTGTCCCCACTTTGTCACCACCAGACTGTGTGATGATCTTCGGGCACACTCGATTCTCTCCTGATGAAGCTAAACTGAAAGATGCACCACAGTGACTCAAGGGCATTCAGTCTGCCAGACTGAGACTGTTCTAAAGCCAAGCCCCCGAAATGCATTCAATAGATGTTCCCTTCTGCAGACCCATTCCTACTGGTTCCCCCTACTTTGTTAATGTGGATATAGCCATAGTGCCAGTTACCTTCATAGATTCCATGTGTTTTGCACGTCAAACTAACACCAAAACCCAAGTGATCTTCACAGTCTCCCATGTTTTATCTTTAAGGGAACCAAACCACCAAAGCTCACATTACATTAGGTTTTGGTAGGGAAGGAGTGGGAAGAGCGGAAGGGAAGAGAAAAAAGGAATGAGGGGTGCTGCTTCCTGCTATTTCCTCAGTTATTTAGACTGGGAACCTGAGAGGCTGGAGACAAAACACCTTCAAAGACACCAAGGGTCAACTGTTGGTTTCTTGGGGACTGGACAGAGTATTCATTTTTCATTTGGCAGCAGTGTTCCTTGGAACGAGACATTGACTATTGCCATTAACACCAGGCATTCAGCCAGCAGGGGCAAGGATACACTTCACAATTTGCACTTCTAATTTACTGGGGTGTCTGGAGCAACATCCTGTTTGATATGGTAAATTAAGCAGGAGTAGCAGGGTGGATTTTTCTTCTGCCCAGTTAAACCTCTATGTATTCAGGTTACATATAAAAAAAAATTTAGGGTGTGTCTTCACAGCCCTTAATACAGTGTCTGAGCTATGAAAGCTGGCTGAACAAGTTCATTCAATGTGAAACAGCTCTATGCACTTTCTGTTGACTCCACAGACCACCAGAAGGTATGCTTTCTCCCTTTTTACTGAAGCAATACAGTCCTTCATGAGGTGCCTGCGTTACTGCAAAATAGGCTTAGAGTATTTCTTAGTGCCTAGTACTGGGAGCTGCTGTGTCTTCTCATCTGTTCCAGTAAAACACTCAACTGCAAGCTTAACTGTAAACACAAGTAATTCTGTTGAGGCCAACGAACCAGACTGCTCTCAGAGTATCTGTTTTAAATCTAGTCTCTGCTTTTTTCCTAAAAGATTTTAAATTTCAGAAGCCTACTTTTATTTTCAAAGCAGGGTATTTTATGAGGTTACTCACAGGAACAAGTACTGCAGCCTGGCTTACTGTAACCTTCACTCCTCTCCCTCCACGTCCTAAACAGCGACCCTCCTGTCGCTGACCCTCATACCCTGAACTCATTCTCCAGTGCCTAACACTGTGCCACCAGGGTTCCTCTACAAGCTCAGACCTCCCATCCAGTACCTTCTCACATCGCCTATGTCACCGACATCTGTGTTCCCAACATCCTCAGCACGTGACGCCAAGCCTTACAGTTTTATCCACTAAAGCACTTAAGTAACACCGTAGCTGCCTACGATGCCCCCCTATGATTGCTCCAAAAGCCCAACTCACAACATCATATGCTTTAACTAGTTTTGGTTCGCTATCTGGGCAAGATGAAACAGTGCTATTGGAACTAAAATACCTGCTTAGTGCTAGGCACACTTATACAAACAGGTAAGGGCTGTGTTTTACCAACATTTCCCTTTGTTGGGGCACCAATTTGAGTCTGCCATCTTTATCAAGTCACAGGTTTTCAGGAAACATTCAAGAACTTCACATTTTTAAGAGCTCTAATCCATAAAGGAATGTGTCTGAAACTGATCCACCATGTTCAAAACTTACTAGTGAGCAAAGAGTTAACACAGACTTCAGTCTAGGCAGTAGGACTATTTCCATAGGAAAAAAAACAGGTTAAAAAAATGCTAATTTTATACTGAAGTGAAACAATCGGGTAAAAGTGGATTGAAACCATTTCTTGTTACTCTTATGTGGGGCTGGATTTACTAGATGTAGATGCCAAAAATATGATAATGTACATGGCTGAATACAGCTTCCAAGACACCAGAAAAAAAAAGAAAAACTTTCTGGGACAACTCCAGACTGCCTCAGTCTATAATTATTGCTCGTATCAAAATATCCTTTGGCTATACAGAAAAAGGCATTCTGTTCCACAAGGTTTTTAAATGATTCATATTCTTGACTTGTAAAACCTCTCATCTGTCACAGATTACTCATGGACTCACAAGAGGAAACCCTGAAAATATTATGCTGTCTTTATACAGGAGGTATTTTCCCCAAATCCAAATGGCTTTAAAATGAAAATATCTTGAAATTTCAAGAAACCATCAGAAAGCCTTCTCATATCTCTGCTGAAGAAAAAGTGAGCGCCAGGACTGCAACCAGCAATTCAGGAGCAGAAAAAAATCTTGTAATATGTAAACCCACTTAAAGACTATACTCAACAGAGCTGTATCAGCTCATTATTACCATTAGCCCATATTACCCTAATGCTTACAACTAAAAAAAGGCAGCAAGAAACCCAAAGGGGAAGGGGTAAGGGGGGCTTACCTATGAGATACATGCCAATCCAGTCCCCTGCATCCACTTCCTCCTTTATATCCCAGTATATCACTAGGTCCTGTGAATGCCCGATGGAGTAGTAGGAGCTGCTGACCATCAGGGTAGACCGGCTGTCTGAAGTGACAAGGTCCGTGTCACTGGTAGACCTAGGAATGGTGACCGTCTCATGGGAATTGTTCCTGATGTCCATGTTATGGAACTGGTCAGGGTTATAGCTGTATCTGAGAGGCTCTTTGCACCGGCGCCGATTTTGTGAGTTCCTAGATGGAGACGCCATGGCTGCCAGGCCCAGGAACCTGTTTTGGTACAGATTCTGCAAGGAAAAAAAGAAAGGATAGTATTTACAGTATTATTCATTTTTCAGTGATGTCAAAGCTCAGGAAAAGTAGTATACCAGAATGAGAAAGTAGCAGATCTTTTTCCATTTGGCATTGCAAAAAAGAGGCATGAAAAGGTGTAGCAGGAAACATAGTGCTAACTCAACTCCTACTCCGTAATTCTTAGCATGAAAACAAGTTTAAGAGCAAGCCTTGCATCACCAAGCTCTGCCACAACTGGCAGCGTGTGAGGAAATCAATAGTAGCTGGCTTCCCCCACATTAACGTGTGCATCCAGACACAAACATCATGACTATCAAACTGCTGGAGAGCCATTCTCTTTTAACATCAGGAGATAGTCTTCCCACTTTTGACACACAAAGTCTTCTTCCCACTAATTTTTGTTACATTTCCAAAGGAATCTTTCTTGAAGCGCAGTCACCCCAGAGACCATATCCCATCTGGAGAGACTGGTTCGCAATGAGTAAGAGCTCTTCCTCCCTGCTGGAGATCTGAACAGTGAGAGCCATGAAAACGGAGTTATTCCCATTACCAAAATAGAGCTATCTTCACTGAAGTGTAAATACAAACTAGAGTGTTGCGGTGTCTCTCAGTACAGCTGATAGCTTCCAATGCTATTACTCTGCTCCATTTTTTGCAGTAGACTGAGAGATACTATGCACACCTGCTCTGGTAGGAATTTGGGAATGCACCGGACAATTAATAGGAATTGAGAAGATTACTGCAGAGTAGTCATCGTCCTAGCAGTTGAAAAAATATTTGAACTCCAACCTACCCTCCTTCCTCAAGGCAAGCTGAGTGACTTGTACAAAATGTGTCACAGTACATGAGTTAAAAGCTCTTGTGAGTTGGCAGATGGAGAATGCTTAAGTTATGACTGGCTTAAATTTTGATGTGAAGACATGCTCTGATACTGATCAAAATACTGGTTATGCCTTACTTCTGTGCTGTTTGTTTTTTCCATTTTCCTTCCCAGCTTTCCCTCTTCCCTCCTTGCAGCTCTGCTATTTCAATCACTCAGCTCTTCATTATTCATTAGCCTTCCATTATCTGTCTGTTGCCAGCCATGCTGTCAAGTCCCTTAGATACAAAACCAGACAGCTTTCCAGTATGCTATGAAATGCTTTTCACATGATCAGAAGTCAAATCATCCTTTTGAACTCAAACAAATTAAGTGGAAGAAAAATTATAGCTCCTCTGTCCAGCCAAGCAGTTACCCAACCCCGGCTTTATTAAGGTTATGGTAGCACAGAATAACACTAAGTCCTGAAAAAAAAAATCTTTTATTAATTATGCCACAAAAATTGGTATTAAGAGACCTATTATTGTGTCTTAGGATTCTGTTGCACAAGAACTGTACAGAGAATAAAAAATTCAACTGGCATGTTTGTACCTCTAGAATATCCTGTCATTTTGCAGACACTGCCCTATAACGCTTACAGTCCATTGACCCAAATCCTCACATACTGCATTAAACAGCGTTTATAAGCAAAAATAGCTCCAGCAGGAATGCCACACCTTATAGTAAGTGCTGGCAAGACTGAACCAGTAATGCAAAAGGCTACATTAGAGATACAGAAATAGAAGGAGGAAGGAAGCATGTGGGGGAATGAAGTACATGGTGTTACATTTGCTATGCATCTAATTGCATCTTTGCTGCTTCTTTTCCAACAGTTACAATTATTCACTGTTTGAAAAGAGAGTTGACTTCATCGTATAAAGACCGATATTCCCTGTAAACAGAAAATGCATCTTTTTTAATCACAAAACAGTGTCTCACATGCTGTGAACATTTTCTAATCTGGGAAGCACTTGTAGACATGCAGAATTACCACACTCTAGTCAGTTAATTTAAAATCGATAGGAGTTTCTGTCACTTAGCGAAGGAGACACTACTGTCACAACAGTACCCGAGACAACTACTATTCATTTTATAATGGTGAGATAGCAACGCAAAGAACTTCAAGACCACTCTTCTGGATTCGTCTGTATCATTATCATGGGTTCCTTCACTCATAGCATGCTACCCAAAAGCTATTTCAGTTCAAAGGCAGACATTTTATTTCTGGTGACAAATTACTCCAGGGAGTAGTGGTTCTGCAGATACTTTCATTTTTGAATGTTAATGGATGTAGAGTATTAATTAACTGCATACTTTCAAATTAAATTAGACTTAAACATTTAATTTTTTCAGCTTCAGCATGACTTTAAGCAGTTTTAATGAAAATAGTAAATTCGTCACTATGATCTAATTCTGTAAATTCCCATTTTCCTGTATGTTGATGCCAGTGAAACAAATGGCATAATCTGAAAGCAACCCAGAAGGCCATATTCTTCAGAAATCTGAGTCTGTCATATTTCCAGCATTGATCCTACACAAATACATTAATCTGCAAAAAAGAAAATCCCCAAACTGAAAAAATCCCAAACAAATGGGACGGTAGTCACACATAATTATCTGGATTAAGTAATGGCATCAAAATACAAGTATGGCTGTATGAATAAGTAGAAAAAAGGCTAGGAAAAATAGTTACTACACATTTTATTACCAGCTTTGCATGTTTTCCATGCAACTGTCTAAAGCATGCACACAGCCCCCAAGCTCTGGTGATAGAGTCCCAACCACAGTGAGACAGCTTCAAAAAATTGCAAAAGACATCCTCTTGATGTCCTGTGGAAGCAATCCAATCCGTCATAGATACCTAGTATATAAAAAAAAATATATCCTTTTTAGGGGCTTGAGATTCATATTTATTCTCTTTATCCCTTTGCAGAGGTGTGTACACTATACACACTAAACTATTCTCTCATTTCTAATGCACGGTGTAAATTATAAAGCAAGAACAACTAACAGCCAAATGTTGACCCAACAGCACAACAGATCAAGCTTGGTTGTCAACAGAAGCTAATCCCTCTTCATTCCTGGCTCAAAACAGTCACTCCATAGCTGCTTCTACAGTCAGTCTTTCCAGGGGTGTGTCCACCCATGGACTCTCTGCACCAAATGACCCCCAGGCTTCACTTTCCCCCCCCCCCCCCTCACTCGCTTGTATGACAGTTAGGAGTGAGAAGAGCCTTTGCTGATCAGGGCGTCTACGCATGTAAGAGAAAAGATGGTTTTCTCCTCACACCTTTTAACGTTTTTGTCTTGGATTATCAGATTTTGTCCTAAAAGGACACACTTAAGTACATCATGCATCTGCTATGGTCAACATATGAGCTCAAGCTTATCCCAAGTTGAGGGTGCCAATACTGCATTGGTGACTGATGCACTGCTTGGCTATTTTCTATGCCTGAACTTATCTAGGACAGGAGGAATGAAGTGAAAAGGATGTACAATGTTTCAGTTGTATCAGCGATGTCCAGTTACTTTAGTTTTTGACACCTAAAGTAGCAAATGTCTTTCCCTTTACATTCCTCATTTAGACATTGTGCTGGTTTTGGCTGGGATAGAGTTCAGTTTCTTCATAGTAGCTAGTATGGGGCTATGGTTTGGATTTGTGCTGGAAACAGTGTTGATAATTTAGAGATGTTTTCATTATTGATGAGCACTACTTACACAGAGCCAAGGCCTTTTCTGCTTCTCACCCCACCCCACCAGCGAGCAGGCTGGGGGTGCACAAGGAGTTGGGAGGGGACACAGCTGGGACAGCTGAACCCGACTGACCAAAGGGATATCCCAGACCATATGATGTCATGCTCAGCGTAAAAAGCTGGGGGAAGAAGAAGGAAGTGGGGGATGTTCAGAGTGATGGCGTTTGTCTTCCCAAGTAACCATTAACATGTGATGGAGCCCTGCTTTCCTGGAGATGGCTGAACACCTGCCTGCCCATGGGAAGTAGTGAATTAATTCATTGTTTTGCTTTGCTCGTATGCACAGCTTTTGCTTTACCTATTAAACTATCTCAACCCACCAGTTTTCTCACTTTTACTACTATTCTGATTCTCTCCCCCATCCCACTGGGGGAGGAGTGAGCAAGCGGCTGTGTGGTGCTTAGTTGCCAGCTGGGGTTAAACCATGACAGTCCCTTTATGGCACCCAACATGGGGCACAAAGTGTTCGAGATAATGACAGATTTGATTGGAATGTGCTGGATTGAATTTATAGCTGCTATTGCTGTTTAGCTATTAATTGACGGTCTCCTGTGCTTGCCATGGGGCTTGCCTGCCTTACTGTATTATTAGAGTCTAGTGCTCATTAGTGGCTGCTTTTTCACTGCTTTTCACTTTTTTCACTGCTTGCTGTACTGATTATCATCTACTCTGCTGTGCCTGGGAACATTTTGATATCAGCAATGGCCATGAGCCTGGCCTGGCAGATGGCCAGGGCATCGCTGCTGCTTCTGTGCTGCTGTACTGGACAGGCTGGAACTTCAGTGTGAACTTGAGTCAAAGGGACTGTGACCTGTGGATGAATCCATGCGGGAGCAGGACACCCCAAAGCCTCTGTGGCCATGGATAAGTCCACACCAGAGCAGGTACATCTCGAAGCGTCTGTGACCATGGTTATGTCTGTGCCGCAGCAGGTATACCTCTGAAGGGATTGTGGCCCAAAGATAAGTCCACACCGGAGAAGGTACACCTTGAAGCACCAGTGGCTGTGCATGAGGTCAACCTGGAGCACCTCAAAGAATTTGGCCATGGATAAGCCCACGACAAAGCAGGTACAGCCCTGGAGGGACTGCAGCCACGGGTAAGGCCATGTCGGAGCAGGTTTCCTTCTGAAGGGGCTGTGGCTGTGGGTAAGGCCACACTGGAGCAGGTATATCTCTGAAGGCATTGTGGCCCATGGAGAAGGGCGCGCTGGAACAGGTGCACCTCAAAGCGACTGTGGCTGTGGATAAGTCTGTGCCGCAGCAGGTATATCCCTGGAGAGACTGTGGCTCATGGATAAGGCTCCACTTGGCCCTTTTGTGTAGATACAACTATGACAACAAGTATTTAGCTAAAAAATATTAGCGTGTTGAGCAAAACTAGCCAAAGGGACATTTTTCCGCTCTCACCAGCACTCCCTCTGATTTTCACAAAGTTCTGGAAAGCTTTGTCTCTAAAGATCTACCAGCCTGTCCTAGTTTCAGCTGGGATAGAGTTAACTGTCTTCCTAGTAGCTGGTACGGTGCTATGTTTTGAGTTCAGTATGAGAAGAATGTTGATAACACTGATGTTTTCAGTTGCTGCTAGTAGTGTTTAGACTAATGTCAAGGATTTTTCAGCTTCTCATGCCCAGCCAGCGAGAAAGCTGGAGGGGCACAAGAAGTTGGCACAGGACACAGCCAGGGCACCTGACCCAAACTGGCCAACAGGGTATTCCATACCATATGACGTCCCATCCAGTATAGGAACTGGGAGGTGGGGGCGGGGAATCGCCGCTCGGGGGACTAGCTGGGTGCCGGTCGGCGGGTGGTGAGCAATTGCACTGCGCATCATTTGTACATTCCAATCCTTTCATTATTGCTGTTGTCATTTTATTAGTGTTATCATTATCATTATCCGTTTCTTCTTTTCTGTTCTATTAAACTGTTCTTATCTCAACCCGTGGGTTTTGCTTCTTTTTCCCGATTTTCTCCCCCATCCCACTGGGTGGGGGGGGAGTGAGTGAGCGGCTGCGTGGTGCTTAGTTGCTGGCTGGGGTTAAACCACGACAGTCCATTTTGGCGCCCAACGTGGGGCCCGAAGGGTTGAGATAACGACAAACCTGACCAGAGCTCGTTAAAACAAATTTGTTATAAGCATTCATTATATTGGTCTTATAGTCGCTGGTCATTATGTTGATTTATGTGTTCTTAGAGTTGTTGCTCTGGTTTTTAAAGTTCTGTTATGCATCACCTCGCTTGCTGTATGTAGTCCCTCTTCTCCTGCTTATCATCCGTGGGAGGTGGATTAAGGTTTTTGCTTTGATGTATTGTATAACACTGGTTTATGGTATGATAAAGTCATCAGTTGTGGAATTAATCCGGTATTTGCACTCAGCATTGTCACCTTTATACTGCGGGAGCCATCTGTGGGAAACTATTAATAATTATACCATTTACCTTTCCTCCTTGGAAAACCAGTCTATGAGTGGGATACCTTTTTTCCCCTCTCCTTTCTCCTTCAGTCCAGTTACAATAGTGTTTGGGAATTTTGAAAAATTTGAATACTCTTGGGATGTTGATACCAGCACAGTCCTAGCCCTACTGCTGGGAATTAGCATGCTTCTGAATGTGGTTCAGCTCTTGTTTAAGGTTAAACAACTATTTAAGAAGATCACCCAGAGGTCTGCCCCGAGGCTGGATAATTATGAGTGGCAGGGTGTGTGGGGTAGTATGGGCAAGTACCTAGAAAAGTGGGCACCTCCAGTGTTTTGGAACTTCACCCCTGAACAAATGCAGAATCCAGAAGAACTAGTAAAATATTTGGAAAAGGTATGCTGTCACCCCGGCAGCTCCAGAGAGATACAAATCACTGCAACGTGCTGGGGCCTGGCCCATGCCTATCGAGCCCTGTTCGACACAACTCAGCACCCCCAAGGGGAAGAGAAGGTCTCTGGACCTAACAACAAAGCAATGAGCACTGCGGTCACCCAAACCCCGGCAATGGGCGCTGCGGCCCCTCCAGCCCCGGCGACGAGCATTGCGGCCACCCAGACCTTGGTGACAGGTACCGTGACCCCTCCAGCCCTGGCAACGAGAACTGTGGCTACCCAAACCTCAGCAACAGGCACTGCGGTCCCTCCAGCCCCAGCGACGAGCACTGCTGCTACCCAAACCTTGGAGACGGAGGGCACTGAACAGCTGTCTACCCTGCCTGGTCTCTCTCAAGACCCTTCGATTGTGGGGTTGCTGAGGGTTGAAGAACAACAAGTGCCAATTGCTACCACGACGGTGCACCGGCGGCAATATCGCACCAACCGAGACTCTCTGATTCCCATCCACAAGTTGATTCGCCAACTGGAGAGCCAAGGAGTGATCAGCAAAACTCGCTCACCCTTTAATAGTCCCATATGGCCAGTGCGAAAGTCTAACGGGGAGTGGAGACTAACAGTTGACTATCGTGGCCTGAATGAAGTTACGCCACCGCTGAGTGCTGCCGTTCCAGATATGCTAGAACTTCAATACGAACTAGAGTCAAAGGCAGCCAAGTGGTATGCTACAATTGACATTGCTAATGCGTTTTTCTCAATCCCTCTGGCAGCAGAGTGTCGTCCACAGTTTGCCTTTACTTGGAGGGGTGTCCAGTACACTTGGAATCGATTGCCCCAGGGGTGGAAACACAGCCCCACCATTTGCCATGGACTAATCCAGACTGCACTGGAAAAAGGTGAAGCTCCGGAACACCTGCAATACATTGATGACATCATTGTATGGGGCAACACGGCAGAAGAAGTCTTTGAGAAAGGGAAGAAGATAATCCAAATCCTTCTGAAAGCCGGTTTTGCCATAAAAGAAAGTAAGGTCAAGGGACCTGCACAGGAGATCCAGTTTTTAGGAATAAAATGGCAAGATGGACGTCGTCAGATCCCAATGGATGTGATCAACAAAATAGCAGCTATGTCTCCACCGACTAATAAAAAGGAAACACAGGCTTTCTTAGGTGTTGTGGGTTTTTGGAGAATGCATATTCCAAATTACAGTCTGATTGTAAGCCCTCTCTATCAAGTGACCCGGAAGAAGAATGATTTTAAATGGGGCCCTGAGCAACAGCAAGCCTTTGAACAAATTAAACGGGAGATTGTTCATGCAGTAGCCCTTGGACCAGTCCGGGCAGGACAAGATGTTAAAAATGTGCTTTATACTGCAGCCGGGGAGAATGGCCCTACCTGGAGCCTCTGGCAGAAAGCACCCGGGGAGACCCGAGGTCGACCCCTGGGGTTTTGGAGTCGAGGATATCGAGGATCCGAGGCTCGCTATACTCCAACTGAAAAAGAGATATTGGCAGCATATGAAGGAGTTCGAGCTGCCTCAGAAGTGGTTGGTACTGAAACACAGCTCCTCTTAGCACCCCGACTGCCAGTGCTGGGCTGGATGTTCAAAGGGAGGGTCTCCTCTACACATCACGCGACTGATGCCACGTGGAGTAAGTGGATTGCACTGATCACACAACGGGCTCGCACAGGAAACCCCAGTCGCCCAGGAATTTTAGAAGTGATCACGGACTGGCCAGAAGGCAAAGATTTTGGAATGTCGCCAGAGGAGGAGGTAACGCGTGCTGAAGAAGCCCCGCTGTATAATAAACTGCCAGAAAATGAGAAGCAATATGCTCTGTTCACTGATGGGTCCTGTCGCATTGTGGGAAAGCATCGGAGGTGGAAGGCTGCTGTATGGAGTCCTACACGACAAGTCGCAGAAACTGCTGAAAGAGAAGGTGAATCGAGTCAGTTTGCAGAGGTGAAAGCCATCCAGCTAGCGTTAGACATTGCTGAAAGAGAAAAGTGGCCAGTGCTCTATCTCTATACTGACTCATGGATGGTGGCAAATGCCCTATGGGGGTGGTTACAGCAGTGGAAGCAGAGCAACTGGCAGCGCAGAGGTAAACCCATTTGGGCTGCCGCACTGTGGCAAGATATCGCATCCCGGCTAGAGAATCTGGTTGTAAAAGTACGTCACGTAGATGCTCACGTACCCAAGAGTCGGGCCACTGAAGAACATGAAAATAACCAACAGGTGGATCAGGCTGCCAAGATTGAAGTGGCTCAGGTGGACTTGGACTGGCAACATAAGGGTGAGCTATTTATGGCTGGATGGGCCCATGATGCTTCAGGCCATCAGGGAAGAGATGCAACATATAGATGGGCTCGTGACCGAGGGGTGGACTTGAGCATGGACACTATTGCACAGGTTATCCATGAATGTGAAACATGTGCTGCAATTAAGCAAGCCAAACGGTTAAAACCCCTGTGGTATGGAGGACGATGGCTGAAATATAAATTTGGGGAAGCCTGGCAGATTGACTATATCACACTCCCACAAACTCGCCAAGGCAAGCGCTATGTGCTCACAATGGTGGAAACAACCACCGGATGGCTGGAAACATATTCTGTACCCCATGCCACTGCCCGGAACACTATCCTGGGCCTTGAAAAGCAGGTCTTGTGGCGACATGGCACCCCAGAGAGAATTGAGTCAGACAACGGTACTCATTTCCGAAACAACCTCATAGACACCTGGGCCAAAGAGCATGGCATTGAGTGGGTGTATCACATCCCCTATCATGCACCAGCCTCTGGGAAAATTGAGCGATACAATGGACTGTTAAAGACTACATTGAGAGCAATGGGGGGTGGAACCTTCAAACATTGGGATACACATTTAGCAAAAGCCACCTGGTTAGTCAACACCAGAGGATCTGCCAATCGGGGTGGCCCTGCCCAGTCAGAATTTTTACGTACTGTAGAAGGGGATAAAGTCCCTGTAGTGCACACAAAAAATATGTTAGGGAAGACAGTCTGGGTTACTCCTGCCTCAGGCAAAGGTAAACCCATTCGTGGGATTGCTTTTGCTCAAGGGCCTGGGTGCACTTGGTGGGTGATGCGAAAAGATGGGGAAGTCCGATGTGTGCCTCAAGGGGATTTAATTTTAGGTGAGAATAGCCAGAATTAAACTGTATGATACTAGTTGCTATATAACCCTGCTACTGTATGTTATCATTACTATAATTATTATATGCTATATCCATAGTACTATAGTAAGAATCACTTAGATCAAGCAAGAAAAACTGTGATAAAACTGAGCGAAGCGCAGTAGTGATGGAACCAGAACTGACTCCAGCATGCAACAATCCAACGGTGCACACCATCCTCCTGCTGCGTCCAATGTCAACTGCTCGTCATACTGCCGTCTCCAAGGCTCGAACCCACGACCCTGAGATTAAGAGTCTCATGCTCTACCGACTGAGAGGACTTTGCACCATCCCTCCTGCCCAGAAAGACTGGTATGACGGATGGAGCCCAGAGTCAGGAACTAAATGAACTCAATGAACATTTAATGAACATAACCCATAAACTAAAGGAATGATATCTCTGTGTATATATATATATATATATATATATATCATTGTTCATATGTCTCAAAGTGATAGATAAGGTGTTGATGATTGACCAGGATGTAACTAAAGGTATGGGAACTGAGCATGACGTCAATGGTATAGAATAAGGGGTGGATACTGTCCTAGTTTCAGCTGGGATAGAGTTAACTGTCTTCCTAGTAGCTGGTACGGTGCTATGTTTTGAGTTCAGTATGAGAAGAATGTTGATAACACTGATGTTTTCAGTTGCTGCTAGTAGTGTTTAGACTAATGTCAAGGATTTTTCAGCTTCTCATGCCCAGCCAGCGAGAAAGCTGGAGGGGCACAAGAAGTTGGCACAGGACACAGCCAGGGCACCTGACCCAAACTGGCCAACAGGGTATTCCATACCATATGACGTCCCATCTAGTATAGGAACTGGGAGGTGGGGGCGGGGAATCGCCGCTCGGGGGACTAGCTGGGTGCCGGTCGGCGGGTGGTGAGCAATTGCACTGCGCATCATTTGTACATTCCAATCCTTTCATTATTGCTGTTGTCATTTTATTAGTGTTATCATTATCATTATCCGTTTCTTCTTTTCTGTTCTATTAAACTGTTCTTATCTCAACCCGTGGGTTTTGCTTCTTTTTCCCGATTTTCTCCCCCATCCCACTGGGTGGGGGGGGAGTGAGTGAGCGGCTGCGTGGTGCTTAGTTGCTGGCTGGGGTTAAACCACGACACAGCCACATAAAAGTCCTACTCAAAATGAGATTTTTGAGGGATTATCTGTGGGCAGCATTTGCCTCCTATTTATGTCACTTAGTCCATCTAATGAAAACAAACATCAGAAAAAATAGTTTAGGGTATTTTTTTCCCCCCATATAAATGCAACTGCAATCCCTAACAAGGGAAAGTAGGAAGGAACGGCCAAAAGGAAATGACAGATGAGATCTGACTGTAAAGAAAACTGATCTCAAAAATGTACACATAGAAAACCTGTAAATACCAAGAAAAAATATTTTACAGATTTTCTTCCAACGTTCTCTCCCTTTCACACTCACACCTCTCTCCTTGCCCGACTGCTGTTTGGCACCGGGACAGCAGAGAGCTCTTGTCACCACTGCCTTTTCCTTCACCACCTGAGAAAACCGTACCACCTTCCTCTCTGAGACAAGAAGAATCCTCTGGCTGGAAGGCTTCACACCATTATTGCTAGCTGAACTTCACCAAAGGATTCAGAGCTGCCATGCAGCAACTTCCTCTGGAGAGCTGTAGGGCTTAATGTTAGGGATTATTTTTTTTATTTGGGATTATTTTAAATCATGCCAGAAATGCACCTGATGCTTTAGCAATACAGAGATAGATCTCAGCTAAGCATCTGCAAGGATCCAGGTCAATTCTCTGTTCAGACAATTAAGAGCTGTCTTTTAGATACTTGGACTGATACCAGCTACCTCCTATTGCTGCTTTGTCAGAGAAGATGTATTTGTGCAGGTCAGGATGGTGGTACATTGGACTTTTACTGTCCATACCAAAGACTGAAATACAACCCATCACTGGAGCATTGACAGATGAAGAAATTAAAGGGAACAAGGTGACAATATTAGCCAGCATGACAGTGGACTCAAAGTAAGACACATGTAGTCATTTAGATGTCTGCAAGCATCATCACAACCAGAATTTCAAGGGCAAGTACCAAGAAAGACAGTGAGATAGCTTTGTATGATGGGAAGCTTGGGACACAGCACATTTACCCATCTGAAAATTTAATAGGCCAGTAGTCAAGTCTGATATAGGCAAATCAGATGTGGAGTTACATCTCTTGGTTGCTCCACCAGAGATGAAGGCACTCCTGATAAGGTTTTAGCCTTCATTTGCAAGGCTTATGTGTTTTGTAAAAGACAAGAAGAAGCACAGAAAAATTAAAAAAAAAAATTAGGGTAGCCTGGTGAAAGTGATAAGTTATGACAGCAAAAGTCTTCTGACCAGCTTTCAGGAAGGTAAGATCACATGTATCAGCAAGGATATTGTACTAACAGAAATATAAGGTAGTAACAGCCTGTATGAAAGGTTTAATTGGCTGGATAAGAGACAACATAAAAAGATTTTAAAAACTTAGTCACAGCCCAGGTGTGAACACCCAAAGCAAAATCCTGACGCTGGGCCAGAAGGATGAGCAGGAAAGCAACAGCGCCAATAGTCATCGAAAGGTGATGTGATGGGACTCTGCAAGCCAGAGCTTTGGGGCAGACCTTTAACTTAAAGGTGAGCCTACCGAAAGGGCTTTCAGTATGTAAAATCGTTTTATTAGAGCATAAATTAGAATAGTTCAGGTAAGTTCTGACAGCCAGGAAACTCAGCTCTGTTGGGTGGATGAGTAAAAAAGCTGGGTGAAAGTAAAAAGATATGAGAATGAATGTCGCTGCTGTTCCTTACAGAGCAGGACTCTCCCCTCCAGCCTTGCTTTCAACCCAGCAACATGAAGTCCTTCCTCAGATCAAATCCTCCTGCTTTTCATAGCCCTAAAGACTTGCTGCAGGTTCTGCTCCCTGTTCCTCCCAGCAACCTTCTCATCTCCACTCCCACTGCAGGCCTGCTGCTCTCAATCTTTTACCCATCTGCTCCCCCCACCCATAGCCCAGAGGGCCCCTTAGTTGCCACCACTCAGCAGCTTTCAGGGAAGGTACACTCTCCCTCTGTCAAACTCTAAGCCAGGAAAAGGTAAACAAAGAACACAGATTTCCTCCTTTTTGCCTAGGGACAGTCCTCTTAACACAGCACGTGGTACCTGCACAGCAAATTGTCAACCAAGAAAACATTTGCATTTTCCATCACTGCGGGCGCAGTACAATTGACTGTAGAAAATGCAAAGCAATGCAGAGGTAAGAAGAAACACAGTTCAGAAGTAAGCTGTAATCGAGGTTACAGTTTCAGCTGTCATAACTGCCCCCCCCGTCAACGTATTCCCAGCTATCACAGCTATTTGTTTGTTTATCATCACATGAGAAAAATCCCTTTGGATATTTGAATTTTGGAAGAATCATTACTATAACTCTTAGCACAAAAAGGATTCTTAAAGCATAGCTTATAGTACAGCCAAATCCAGTAAACAAGGCCGTATAGTGCAAGGAGCTATACAAAATTTTCTCCAAATGGTTCAGCATCTGACTTGCTGAAAACATAAAACCCAACATGAAGACCATGAAGCTTGGAATTAGAGAATGCTATGAAGCCGAAGGATTTGGAGAGCACAAAGAACTTTGTAGGATTGGGCCATTTATTTGAGAGGCACAGGAATGGTTTCTCAGAGCTCCAAAGGAATCATTTAATAGCACGAGGGAGTTGCAGGCTTCCATGGTCTGCTGACACCCTTTGCCCTGCAAGATATTACAGAGCATATAGATGAAACTGCTGCTCTTGGGAAGACTGAAATGAAGGCTGCAAATGTTTCAGAGGGATGCATGCCATAATAACACTAAAGAACTTTAAGTGCATTTGTCTCAATATTGCACATCTATGGCACAATATATATATTTATGCCTATAATAAACACTAATCGGAAATCAAAGCCATTATACATCAGCAATGGGGGAAATGGATGTTATGAGGTAGTTCATTTTTCCATTTCCTGACCTTTGTGCGTTTCCAGTCTAGCTGTACTGCTATGTTAATGTATCCTCTTACATTTAACTTTGCTCCAGTGATGTGCAAATCATTGCACAAATTAGAATCAAAATGAAAGAGTTGGCCTCAAGGTCAACTCGGCAAGGTTCGGTGCCAGTGGGTGGGATTGATTCCTGTGCAGGCCTATTAGTCATAAGGTAGCAAAAGCTGGCAGCACAGTAACCAGGGGTATACTCTTAGCATCTACAAAGAAAAGTACGATTAAGACCAGTCACATTTTCTGAAAGCACTTCATCTCCTGGGCACAAGCAGATGGAAGCTGGAATATGGGGCAATGATTGGAGGGAAATTCTTGGAGTTCAGAAAAAGAAAGGAAAAAAAAATTAACAATGCTTTTTTCTTTCTCTTTCTGGAAGAAGTAAAAAACAGTGCTGTCTAATGAAACCAAGAGAGCATGCTGAAAGATACACACAACACATTTCCAATTAAATGATTCCAAGAATTAAGATTTGTACTCCTGTAAGTATATAAACCAAACAAGTTTCTGAAAAAAATTACATTCTACCTGTTTTAGATGAGATCACTCCAAGCTTCTACACTGTAGACTACTGATGTCTAAATAAAAGCAATTAACAATCTTACATTCAACACATTTGTATTGACACAGCGATAATCCACTCACAGTTCACTACATAAAGCACTGGGAAGTTTCTGCAATAAAATGCAGCTAAAGGACAAAATTAATTTCTTAATTTCTCTTAAATCAGTAGCAGAAAAAGTCTTGCCTCAGCAGTTTGGTACAGCAAGGGATGAGAAACAGCCATCACACTTACCCCGTTACAGAAAAAAGGTATGAAAACATTGCCAATATTTTTAAAGGTCATATTCAGGTACACAAGAACAGGTAAACATGAAATATAGTCTGAATATAAAATCTCAAAAAGATAACTGTAAGGAAATAATAAAAGGGTGAACATGGTAACATCTTAAACCAAGATAACACTGCACCCCTTCACTCTGTTCTTTCCACACTACCAGATTAAAGAAATAACCTTAGGATCTGCTCGTATGCTACTATCAAATACTCCAAAGTCCACAATACTCGCCTTTGCTGGTGCTTTACGATGCATGTAACAGGAAATTTATATTTTTGACTTGGTTGGTTTTAAATATCAGAAGCAGGCAAAGAAGTGCTGCTGCAGTACCAGACAGAGGCAGGACAGTGACTACCTCTTAATAGGTGCAAGATGAAGCATTCATTGGTAGGACAACACACCCTCTCTTAACAAGCATCCTCATGTCCATAAAGGCCAGCGCGGACCACACCACCTCCACAGATACACAGTCCTAGTGACTGTGGTGCCAAAGACTAAAAATCTCCATTACTCATCTTTTCAAACCCAAGGACAACAATTGTTGCAAGAAGAAAAGCAGTCATTCTTTACCAGGCACTGGTACTGGTTTAATCCACTATTTAAAGTAGAGAAGCATCACTTTCAGCAGAGAGTTGTCCCAAAAAGCCTGTGTGCCCCACACCGGTCTATCTAAGAATCGTCACTGCATTCATCAGGTCCACTGCACAGCTGGACTCTGCTGGTCTCCCAGGAATGCTACTTACTCTGAAGGGGTTTTAGGAGGGAGGAGGTAAGCACAGGGATGCTCTTCTCTTCTGCAAGCTAAAAACATTGCTGCTCTTCTGTGATCAACTGATACTCCTACTGAGAAGCCCTGACCATATTGGATGCCCTGTTTCAGGTTCTGCACAACACATAATAATAGACATCTCTTACCTGACAGATTTTTATAACCAGTGGCTTCAGTTCTTCAAGTACTTTGTCCAAGCAAAGATCAATGTCTTTTATAGCACTAACAGAGGCCCAGATTCATCCAACTCAAGCTTTGAGTACTTGAATCACCTAATTTAGGAATGCAGGTTCCCAAGACTCCCTGTGTACTCAGAGGGAAGAGACTGAGACCCAGGTAAGGCTTTCACAGAGAAGATTCAGCTCCACCTTTCTTCAACACCATTTTAAGGAGTGAGTGACTGCTGGGATCCTAGGTTTGGCATGTTAGGTTACATAGGAAGGAGCCAGACCTGTGTATGAGCCTCTTAAGCTCTAAGATTTTATATTATATAAAAATTAGTGGGCAAAGGACTCCTGAGGTACATCCAGAGAAATTCAAAGCAGAGAAAATAACAAGAAAATACTCAGTATACTGTATACACTTTATGTACAGATCTTTTTAAAAGTGTAATACCAGTAAATGTAGCAGAGGTTTACAGGAAAAGCTGTGAAGACATCTTGCAAAATTTAAGAGACTACTAACAAAATGACGTAGAGTAAATATGAGTTGCAGAAAGATATCCAGTAATGTACAACATTTCCCAGAACTGTCAGGTACAGTCATTTCTCTGCTCAGAAGCAGTCCCACATTTCCCATATCTCTTACCTAGAGTTCAAAGACTCCTCTGAAAACTTTTTGCAGAAAAAAACTCTTAATTTCTTATGATACGTAAGAGCTATAAAAATCCCGCCATTCTCTACCATTCAGAATGTATTATACCTTCCACCATGACAACTGTTTTGCTAAAAGACAAAGCTTGTGTGATGTCTGTAGTGCATATTGCTCCCAGATAGAAGGAAAGAGTTGTATTAGACAGGTATCAGGCATGGCTTATTATGTATAGAACACACACACACAAAAGGCAACAGAAAGCAACCAAGCACAGATATCAAAAGTGAAGTTTTTAATGTTAACCTCCCTTCAGACAGGAGTATGAATCTTTGCAAACAAAAGGTTCATGTGCATATGTATCAAAGGATTTATCCTGCAGAGCTCAGATCTACCCATGTAGTATTCCCCCACCCATACTTCTCTCTCTGCCTAGACACTCCTGTGTGCAGCACAAACGGATCCATACACACACCACAAGACGTTCATCATTGCTATGACCTGTAAAATTTCTATTGACACCATGAGCACCATTCCCTGCAAGAGCTGTCTATGGTTTCCCTCCTTCCTCCCTCTATTCCAGGCTGTCAGCAAGGTCCCCGTTCCTCTGTGCCACGTCCCTCACACCACAGCCCATGCTGTTCCAGGTGACAATGCATCTTCCTCTCCTGAGGAAGGGCATATCCCCTCTTCCTCACTCGTAAGTAGGAAGGGATAGGGCACAAGACATCACTTGCTGTACCAGCCATAGGACAGGCACTGGATTAACATATGGGGACAATAAACACATAAAAAACGCAGGAGGGATGGAAGGGGCTCTTTTCACATGGTTCATGCCAGCCGCCCATGGTGGCTGACCCCCACTCCACAGCAAAGACAACATTTTAAATCTCCTGTTTCATTTGTTGCCCCTACACTCTGTCATGCCTCTTACCCCCATCTGTATTTCTTTAAAAGTGATTTGAAGTGTCAGTATCTTAACCTCCTCAGGCAGTGAGGCAGGGTTGAGGCAGGTAGATAGGACTCAACAGCCTGCTAGTACTAATGCCTACATCAACCACTCGTTTGATCTACAAACAACAAACCACTGCAATAAACCAGTCTCTCAATCAGACACCAGCTTCGGAGCATGCCTTCAGCTCCATCTTCCACCTTTCAACAATGCCTAGAACATTCCCTGACATTTTAAAATTAATTGGCCACAGAGCTCCTGTTATTATCATATTACCTCCAGACAAATACAGAAACGCCATCCAGTTGAGTGTGCTTGATCCAGCTTCTGATAAAATTAAAGGCAAAACTCCCCTGACTTCAATGTGGAGCAAAGTGACTTTGTAAAGCAAAGGAAAACCCATATAGATGTCAACAGCTGCAGTTAACAAGGGTTAATCCAAACCTGGAAAATCAAGAGTTAATATTTTGACTAAAACACTTCAAATGTTTTCAACCACGCTACAACCTATTCTGTTGGAAAACACATTAGACAAACATGTAGAGCAGCAAGTTGCATTTTAGGACACAGATCACAGCAACTACTCTTAGAATGAGATCTCAAAACCTAGAAAAATCTGTCATTTGATGGGTTAGGATTTAAAATATAATCATATTTTTAGACCATGTTATCTGAATGTTTTTTCCTGTGCATTTATAATAATAGAATCTAACAGATTTTTCATTTTTTCAAAAGAAAAGAAACCCCTCATGGATTTAAACTGGAACATCAGATACTGAAGCATATTCATCATTACTGCGCGGTTTTTGTCTGATGTCACTGGAGAGCAAAATGAAAACTGCTTGCAAGTATTAAGGGTTCGACGACCAAATTTAAGCATGCTTGTTCTCAACAGACTGACTTCTTATGTCTGTACACTCTTGGGAAGATTATGACAACATTCCCATATTTTTTGTAATTAAATTTTTTAAAAATATAAATATCTAAAGTTCATTATGTGTTGGGGTTTTTTATTGCTGTTGTTTTCTAAGAAAAATCTGTTATAACAAAGGTTTTCAGGATCAAGAGTTCTTATGTTGCAGTGAAAAACAGTAAAGAAAAAACGATTTATGCTTTGTAATGCCTCAGATCCAATATTTTATTCTTGAAAATAATCCTCACTGCATTAAAAACTTAATACTACTGATAGAACCCACCAGGCATAGTTTAAAGGGTAAGATTTCTCTGTTCCTGGGCAGGTAAAACTAGCTTCAGATACGTATCTCCAAACCAGATCGCTACTTCCTGTTTCACCTTTATTAAAAGTTGTTTATGTTTCGATTGTATAATTCATAATAAATTGCTACTGCAATTCATGAGAAAGCAAAGAAGCTGGGCAAACTATCCCAAGAGGAAATGAGTAATTCTGGTATTACAGTCTCTAGTTGAGGAACAAGATTCAGATTTTACAAAGAGAACATGTAATGGCTTTATCTAGGGCACAAAAAGAATCCTACATGAGAGAACAGAAGCTGCGTTCAGGGACTCTGTTTTCCTCTGGATCACTGTAAGACAATTCTGAGCTACATGTCCAAAGCTTTCTGGGGAACTGCTAGCCAAGGTTCGATGAAAGGTAGCCCAGTAGTACCCCAGTAGTTACTATGTTGTATCACACAATCATATGTACAGGCATGTACGTCTGCTCACATTACTGCATGAGGTTCCAATTTACTTTTTTCTCTTTTACTGCAGTTCAAAAGGGTTTGTGTTCAGAAGGTCTCATGAGAGTTTTCAAAGGGGAAGAACATTTGCAAAGGTGACCGAAAAAGTTATATTTCACTCGACCACAGACAAAAGCACAAGAATTGTTCTGAATGAAGATTCAGGCCATAGTTTCATTTAATTTTAATGAGGACCATTAGTTAGACTTAACCCAATGCTTTTTTGCTGCCACTGAATCCTCACAGAAGAGAAGTAATTACAGTTTTTAACACTGCACTTAAAGTAAGGCCCAAAGGAGAAATTTTTTAATCTATTTTTCTGGTAACAAACCCTCTGTCAAGGAAGTGTCCTAAATCTATCAAGGATTAGGTTCTAGGGCATTGCAATGAAAGTCTACAGTTTAATTAATTAGCATTTATAGAAGCCTGCACAAGTAAGCAAGTTGGAAAACTATTTGCTTCTGCAGGCATTAAACCCGAGTTCTGGAAGAGACCCGAGACACACACATCATCACACAGCAAGGCTGCGGCCACACGAGCGGCCATATCCTGCTTGGATGTCTCGGCGTGGGACTCTGTTCTGTTCTCCTAAGGACAACAAGATGTACCTACTGTCCAATTCTGTGCACAAATCAATGAAGCACACTTTGGTCCACGGATGCTACTTTTAAATTGATGGTATTACTTGCTGGATAAAATGCTATTCAACTTAAACTTAGGCAGTAAAACTGGAACGCCAATAAGGTTAAAACTTGACTTTTGAACAGGTATTTCCATTAGGGGTTCTCAAGCACCACAAGAATGTGTATGTATCGGGTCTGCATGGCAAGGTTGGGGGTGGGGGGGCTACAGGGGCAGCTTCTGTGAGAAGCTGCTAGAAGCTTCCTCTGTGTCTGATGGAGCCAATGCCAGCCGGCTCCAAGACGGACCTGCTACTGGCCAAGGCCGAGCTCATTAGTGACAGCAGCAGAACCTCTGTGATAACATATTTAAGAAGGGAAAAAGTTGCTGTGTAACAGCAGCCAGAAGAGAGGAGTGAGAATACCAGATAAACAACTCTGCAGACACCAAAGTCAGTGAAGGAAGAGGGGGAGGAGATGCTCCAGGCACCAGAGCAAAGTTTCCCCTGCAGCCCCTGGTGAAGACCATGGTGAGGCAGGCTGTCCCCCTGCAGCCCATGGAGGTCCACGGTGGAGCAGATGCCCACCTGCAGCCCGTGGAGGACCCCACGCCAGAGCAGGTGGATGCCCCCAAAGGAGGCTGTGACCCCATGGGAAGCCTGTGCTGGAGCAGGCTCCTGGCAGGACCTGCAGACCCATGGAGAGAGGAGCCCAGACTGGAGCAGGTTTTCTGACAGGACTTGTGACCCCATGGAGAAAGGAGCCCACGCTGGAGCAGTCTGTGCCTGAAGGACTGCAGCCTGTGGAAAGGACCCATGCTGGAGCAGTTCGTGAAGAACTGCAGCCCATGGGAAGGACTCACATTGGAGAAGTTCGTGAAGGACTGTCTCCCATGGGAGGGACCCCACTGTGGAGCAGGGGAAGAGTGAGGAGTCCTCCGGAGGAGGAGGAAGGAGCGGCAGAGACAACGTGTGATGAACTGACCACAACCCCCATTCCCCATCCCCCTGTGCCACTCAGGGAGGGGGGGAGGTAGAGAATTCAGGAGTAAAGTTAAGCCTGGGAAGAAGGGAGGCGGGGAGGAAGGTCTTTTTAAGATTTGGTTTTATTTCTCATTACCCTACTCTGATTTGATTGGTAATAATTTAAATTAATTTTTCCCCCAGTTGAGTCTGTTTTGCCTGTGACAGTGATGGGCAAGTGACCTCTCCCTGTCCTTATCTTGACCCACAAACCTTTCATTATATTTTCTCTCCCCTGTCCACTTGAGGAGGGGGAGTGATAGAGCAGCTTTGGTGGGCACCTGGCATCCAGCCAGGGTCAACCCACCACAGTGTAAGACCTGCAAACAGAAAAGACACTAATTTGACAAATTTATGACTTGTAACACATTAGCTTAATGGCCACATACCAATGTTTCTGGTACTTTTTCTCTCAATATTAGTGATAAATCAACTTGATTGCTGTATTTTTCTAATCTTTAACCAGAAGACGAGTGTTTGTATTAAAAGACATTCAGGTCTGATTCAGAAAGCATTCCTGGAAACAAAAACAAACAGCTCTGTTAGCAGTGGAATTAATGAAGCTGTTTTCCTGCAGAGCTCTACCCTCCATCACCACCAAACCTGTACTAAAGGCCCAGCTTTTTCCTGTCCACTCCTCTGCAAAAAAACAGCCGAAGCAAAAATATAGACAATCCCAACAACTGTCCTGGCTTCTGGAGCGGGTGACAGACGGGCTCTACCTGCCTCTCCCTCAGCCCCAACTTGGGTCTCCCTCCTCTCCCCAGCCCCTGAGACCTGTAGAAAATTAATTATCTCACAGACAACTACTCCTCTCTGTTTCACTTGAAATTAGCCAACAGCTTCAAAAGTAATTAGGTAAGGGAGTGACAGTGCAATTGGAGAAGTCCAATCAGCCCTGGAAGATAGGCTGTAAAAAACATTATACACAGCCTCACTGATTTAATTGATTACTCACATGAGGGAATTCCCTCATGTGTACAGATCTGCAGAATTAGGTGTTACAGTATTTCAAAAGCCATTACAAAAACATGACAGACATCTAATCAAAGCGACTTCAGTGGGAACAGGACCTGATCTAATATATAACACAACACTATTTGCTTTCCAGCTCCATTCTTCCTAATTAGTATTTTGTCATACAGAGTCCAGCGTGTTCTCATTCTGGTGGAAAACTTTAGTTACAAATGAAAAAAAAAAGTTTACATTTTCTGTACGGATTTTGTGACAGATTTCCAGCTTACTAGTAAATCTGGTGTGAATTTTTTCCTCCCATGTTAACGGAGGCATTAAGTGTATAATTTTTCTTCAAGAAGCAAAGAAATTCATAGAGGTGAAAACTTAGTGTCATGAAGAACGGACTAATTTAAATAGCAAAGTAAAAAAAAAAAAAAATCTCATTTATATTTTTCATTTTTAAATTCCCGATGCAATTGAAGTATATATTCCTGTAAAAGTCAGATAACATATTTGACAGAGCTTTCCCAGTGTATTGTAATTTTTTTCATTATGCAACTAGCTCTGTAAAATGGTTTAATATTAATAAAATTAAACATTCATTTAATTAGTCTTTAATCATATAGAATTTCACAAAATAATTTTTGTGATTATTTCCGCCAGTTTCTCTGTTGGCTTTAAAGAGATGGGCCACGTTTTGAGAACAGACTTAAATTTCCCAGTAAAATAAAAATATTTGTGCACGTCAAAACGAAAGTATTTCGCATGTCATGCAAGGGCAAAGCTGCAAAATACTATCGAAGCAATGTAGGTGCCCAGTATGGACATCCTGAAAGTTAAAAGCATATTTGTATATTACCAATAGGAATTATAAAGCCTTTTATCTCAGATTTTTTTAAAGGCCCATGAGTTTGTAACTGACAACAGCCAGCAGAGCAAGAAGAGATTTTGAAGTGGCATCAAAACTCCAAAGGCACCCAGCGCAGACATTGTTTCCGATGTCATCAACGGTCCGTTCTCCAGTACAGAGAAGGGCTTGCGCACGCGGGTATGGATCCACGTAAAACATTTCAGTTCCTCTGAAGTGAATTCAGCCTAGGTCTGATCTCACATGTCTTGGATGCGAGAGAAAGACTCCTGTTGACTTCAACAGATTTTGAAGCAGATCCTGTCCCATTGGATCATCTGAGGTTCTTTTAAATTCCTAAATACTCTAGGTTAGATGGAAAGCACCATCTTCACAGCCTTCCGCTTCTGTGATATAATGGGAAGAATGGCAAACTTATCGAATTTCCTTGCAAGTGCTTTTTTCCTAATAACTTGAATGATAGTTGTTCAGCTGCGCTGTTTTTTAATGCACATCTTTGTTTCTGCTGGTGCCCTTAAACCCCCTCGTGCTTTCCCAAATGCATAGTTATTCCCTTACAAGGCTGGCAGATAATAAGCAAATACAGAGAATTGTTCCTTCAATTAAACTGGTGCTGGAAATAGGGACCAACATAAACAGGAAGAGGGAATTATGCCAGAAATTAATCTATTTCTTAATTTCTCTATTAAGATATAACTATCATCCCAGCTGATATATTTATTACTCTAATTAAAAGACATTAGGAGAGCAAGGGCTCTGGTTCGCAGCTCCACCTCTCCTCCTACCACTGCCTCCCATCTGCTGCCTTTGCCCGGACCGCTAGCACCTAATCTGAGGGTCTACAGGACAAGTTGCGGGGCGGGGGGGGCAGGGGGGGCATGTATGAGTTTCCTGCTTGCAGGTTGGCTAACCACCATCCCTTTTGCACCCGAATGGATTCTGGTGGATCTGTTGGCTCTTCTGCCTACCAGACAAATATATGAGAAGACTTGCAAAGTTTGAAACACACTCTTTACATCTTTTTGTTTATCGTTAGCAAAAAGAAAGGCAACGCGAGTGCATAAGGTACGGTATAAAACAAAGGGGTTTGCAAAATGCTTTATTTTGGATATGTGAAAAGGCTTTTGGCTGGGAAGTAGCTTTCAGTACAGGTTCTACCTGTGCATGCTGTTTTCTAACAAATAATTCCTATAACTGATATTTTTTGTTGTCTATTTTTGCACAAGAACTACACTGCAGAAGAATGTATGAAAGGTTTCTGTATGTTGAGCCCTAAATAAACCACAGGTAACAATTCTATGCTAAGTGTTTGGCATAGGAACACCAATAAATCTTTTTTCCATAAGTAACTTCTGTGATTAAAACAATGAACTCCACATGTGATAAACTCTTAATTAAAAGCTTTTTTTTTTATAAAACATTGCTGTGTGTCTTAATGTAAACACACAGCATACTACAAAAAGCGCATGTGCTATAGTGGCCACAGATAGACCAAATATAATGTAAAGCTCACACTTAAGCTGATTTTTATAAGCAATGGATCAATGTAAGCCCTCTTCCCTAATGAAGGACTAAATCCAAAGCAAAATGGTAACATGCTGTTCTTTGTCTATTCTAGAGAAGACCTTTTAAAAGCCAGAAATGACTTGCAGGAGCCACCATGTACTAGAGCACTAACTCCTTTCTAACTGAGACCTTGTTTTGATTGTGCCATAATATTTTTTTTGGGCTGCATTTCTACCTTTTCATTCCAGTCTTTTATAGCCTGCATTGAGATTTGGGCGCCTGAATGAGGCTAACTTTTCTATATTGGTTGTATAGTTCCGGGAGAGAAAAGGGTGCTCTGAAACACCACTAGGAGCATGACTTCACTCTGTTGACTATACAGGGTATATGTAGGGAAACTAATTTAAGAAACTAAATTAGGTACATAAACACAGGGCTGTGAATAGTGCTCAGGCCTCCCCAAGGATTTGGAAGGGTCCTGCACACCCTGTACCCATCAAGTCTTCATACTGCTAACAAATACAGGCACTTATCTCAAATGCCTACACGCAACTCAAAAGGCTTATCTGCAAGGTCAAGTAAATGCCCTTGCAGGTACATACTGTTCATTGCCATACACTAAATCATGCATCTGATTTGCTTTTCCTGAAGTAGTCCATACTGAGACTGAGAGGCAAACAAAATTTTTTTTTCTAATAATGACAATAAAAGGAGGAAAAAAGTGTCTAGTAACAGCTGGAAATATTGTTATAAACTTAGTTCAACATGTTTTCCATAGGGTATGAGGAGAGGGGAGGTGGGGCAAGGGACAGAGGAATGACTTTCTTCAATTTTATAACTATTTTGGTTTTTTTCCTCCATACATAGAGGAGAGTGGTAGAAACAGAGCCAAAGGTGCATTTTCAGTTAATGGATTTTGTCAATAAAAGGTAGATGATACATCTAATAGACAGCACTTTGTGACAAGTACTTAAGATTTGCATCATTTTGGTACAGCTGAATACAGCTGTCCACGTAGACTGAGGATCAAACTTATCTTAGCCAGAAGACTCCCCTGAGGAGACAAAACATCACAGCCAGTTGAATATACTGCAGCAGGTACTTAATTTACTTTCTTCCTGCTGTCATGTCAGCTAACTATTTCTGGCAGGATTCTTGGTGGGAGGTATTTAATACAACCTCCAGGATCCTCTGTGTGTTGTATGTAAGGGCCCAAATTCATTAAGACACTTAGGTACCAGTGAGAGATGCACTTGTTTAAAACTTGGGAAGATTCATCACCACAGATGAACTTGAAAGTGCTGCAAAATAGATCCTTCTGGTGCCCAAGTAAGATATGGTTTTGCTCATAAGTTAAACAGGTATTATGCACTCTGCTTTACTAAAACAAACCCTATTCTCAATCCTTTTGATACCCCTTCTGCTATTAAACATGCCCTTCCTTTTGAGTCTCTTTGGCAATCCTACAATGACCTGCATCATCTTTTGGGGGGACACTTAATTTAGTTTTTAGACTGGGGCCTAATTGAAATACCTTTTTTTTTCCCAGAGTAATAAAAAGATACTACCAAATACCTCTGAAGATGTACTTACCTGATGCAATAGCTGCAAAATTCAAATTATTGTCATGTGAAATGTCAGGTCATGGACAGTTTTCATAAGCTAGAACACTCAAGGATTACTTTTCACCAAAGAGTCTTCCTGTGACTCTTCACCACATTTTGTGAGACTGTATGCACCATATATAGCACATACATCCAGGAAAGTTTCACACTGCATTTGGTGTATAATAACACTGGTTTGCAGCTACAGAGAGGTGAAAGGAGGAGTGCTGTTAGACATGGTCACACAAATTCTCAGTTGTCATCATCAAGAGGCTGCATGTATTTCCTCAGCAATCACAGCACTGCTTAATTTGCACAGAGGCTCAAAATTCCCCCCAGAAAAACTGACAGTCCCCAAGGCTCTCACTGGCTGTTACAAAGTGCAGAACTTAACACAGAAAGGATACATCCTCATGAAACTGGAAGAACATAATGACCTATTACATACATGACTGTTCACTGAATTCCTACTCTTCACAGAATTAAAGTTATTTGGATGATTAATAACAAAGAAAAATGTAGAAGCAAACACAAAAACAAAAGCCCCAACCATATCAACATTTCAGTGACAGAAATAACACTAGATAAGCTTTAATGCACATTCTGGCTCTCTTTCATAACGCATGACAATTCAGAAGACTAAGCTATGCAGGAAGATGCATACAGCAGCAGTGTGTTATGCATGCATATAATCTCACAGGTTCCCCTAATAAGTGGTTAGCGCCAGTCATACATTCCTGCATCTCACACATTAGTGTCTACCGTGATGGCTGATTTGTGTGTTGTGATGACTCAGAATTAATTCAGTTAGAAGCTGCAGGTTTCAGAAAATGCCTTGTGAAGGTGAGTGGTTGATGCATTCTGTGCTTTGCCCACGCATGGATGCGTGCAACTGCAACATTACAGTTGCCTGCTGCTCCCAGGACCTCCTTGCTATGGTCTTGTAATTACCATGTCTTGATTCAATAAGAATTCTTGGGCAGACCACACAAAACAAAACCAACACTGACATCAGATGGATACTTAGGAGGTTACAAAAAAAGAAAACAAAACATAAACAACAGAAGATCACTTCAAATGAAGCTTGATTGGACGTGTTGTTGAAAAGGTGCTCAAATTACCTGAACCACTTTGTTTGATCTTAAACATGGACCGGGGGCAGCTGCAACGAGCTCCGAGCTTTGGCACATTCCATTATATGAATGGTAGTGAATTTATAATGGAATGGTATGGATGGTTTTTATAATCAGAAAAACACACTGACCTTAACACTACACAGGTGGAGCAGCATAATGACCCGCCAATTGTAAGCGCATCAATTCCTGGGGAAAAGTTCAATGAGGTTAACTCAGCATGTAACCAACATAAGCGACATTTTAAAACATTGTTTTTTCCACCAAAACTTGTCTGTCTTTGCCAACATTTTATTAATTGATTTGTTTCACTGTTCGGTACTAAGCGTATCTTACCGATGTTAACAGTGTACTCTACATTATGTTCCAGTAGAGCTAGACGTTGTCATACACTTCAGCACTGAAATACACGTGTTTAAAAAATAAGAACAGTGTTAACTACAATAAACTTTTCAGACTGTATAAGATTAAGCATCATATTCATTTAACTTAGGAAGAAACTGAAAGAAAACGAAAGACACCATCAGTGGATCTTCAGCTTCATTGCAAAATTCTCACATCGAGTGAGCTTAGGTAGGTGACAGCCAACCAGCATTTCCACTCCCATCAATTTATTGATAACCTTGGATATTCATGGTGACCAGCCACAAAGGAAGTAAATTTCAGTGTACCATATTGGAACTGACTGGGTATCCAACATAGTTCGAACAGTCCAATATCGGACCACAAAATACAGTGAACAAAACTCTGCTTCTCTAATCAACCTCAACCAGTTTTAAGAAATCCACGCATTACAAAATTATACAGAGAGAAGCAATGAAACAAAGAGAAACTTAAATCTTAATCAGGGAGAGCTAATCAGCAAGGACAGAAGGCTCTCCAAACATGCAATAATAAAACTTTAATTTAAAAAAAAAAAAAAGTGAAAGACATCTACAATTCAGCTACAACAGCAACATTTATCACATCTGTATTTCAGCTCATTCTCCCTCCTTCTCTTTTGTGACCAGGGCACATTGACACTTTACATCTCCTCCACAGAACTAGCAGGGAAAGCACCTCAGCAACAAGACAGTCCTATACCCCCATCTCCCCACGCTGCGCACCTCTGCAGACTGTGGTCCCACCCTAACGTTCATCCCCACCATCAGTTTCTGCTGTGTGCTCAATTACAGCTGAGAAGGCAAGAAAAAGTCTTTTAACAAAATGACTGAAACCACTACTAAAATTGTCAATTCAACGAAAGCACAAAAATCAAGAGAGCCAAAAGTGATGGGCAAGATAGTGGATTTAGGAAGACGTTCTACTGTTCAGAAATGTTCAGCTAGAAAAAAAGATTTGTAAAACAAAGCAATGCCATTTGATCATACTCTCCTGAGATTAAAACGTTTTCAAAACATGTAATAGCCATGAAATCAAACAAAATAGAAGTATACATTGCTTTGTCATCTCCCTCTGCCTTTCAAAAGGCACTAAATCTCATGGACATAATCCATTTTAGTCCCAAATTTACCAACTACCTGTAGTCTGGTGGCCCTTTGCTTTTATTGAAAAAGAGTACTTACACCGGAAATAAAGCAGGGTGATCCCAAAGTTGGGCAAAGAGCCACATCATCTTTAAAGACAATCTCAGAGAAGTTAATCCACACGCACACTTTTTTCAGCTGTCTGTTAGGAGCACACACAACAAAAACTCTTCCAAATAAGCAGGACTGTAAAACCACTTCTCACAACCACAGCCACCATGAATTTTCTTCAGCCACATAGAAGCTGGTTTTAGACTTCATACCTTCACCCACAGCAAAAAGTAATACACTACAGTATTTTCCTTAATGTCTCAGCTGTTAGTGATTTGAGATAAAAGCACAGGTCTCCTCCTAATCCAATTCTAATGCAGCTTTCATAGAGAGAAAGTTTCATTCTCCATAGGCAATGTGAAAAACCCACAGGTCCACTCCTACCTTCAAAGCCACCCACACCGTACCTACCACCAGGTTATGCAGACCAGGGATGCTGCAAGACCAAAGTAAAACTCTGGAGCATGGAAGAGCACCCAGACATGCAACCCCCTGCCTCCTGCTGCGCTGAGCATGGCTGCAGAGGACAACACAACCCCAAGGTGTTGCAATAAATTAAGTTCTCTCCCCCCTCCTTCCTCAAAGCATCTCAGCATTACAGACCTCAAGTCACTTAGTTTGTGAATGGGAAGCAAAAATAAACTGATATACCTATCTACCTACACTGCCTGGCTCACACATCATGCAAAACCTATACTGAGTCACCGAAAGCATTTTTCGCAGAGATAGGATATGTTGTGATGCCGTCACACATTTAACCCAGAAAGAACAACATCGTTCAGGGTTTAGAGCAAGCCTGACAGAAGCCCCAGCTGCCATCACCCCATCTGGCCACAAACGCCCCACAGGGCAGCAGAGCTCCAGTGCCGAAAAGCGGCCAGGGCTCTGGCCACCTGCAGTGTATTTACACCCCTGCTCCAGGACAAGTGGCATGTGTGCCTGTATGTGTTCAAACTTTAATAGCGATAGATAGGAAAAGTGCTATCTTACATACGAATAGATTTTCTCAGGGGTACATTTATGTTAAATGAAGTGCTTCAGAAATGTAATTACGGTTGAAGTGCGCTTCAGGTAAATTGGAGAGTCTGTGATCAGATAGACTATCATTGCTCTGATGAACACTGTTTTCTGGATTTCTTTGTTGCCTGTCTCTGGTCACCTATGAACTCCTGTCCTTACATTCAGATTGCACATTTCCTGGCACTCTTGTTTGGTTTTCACGTGGCGCTCGAACAGCATTTGCCCTCTCCTCCTCAGTCCATGACAGGGTCTGTCAGTTGCTATTGCAATAAAAGTCTAAAAAGCACTTATTTGAATAAATGCATACACAAACACATCATCTCAAGGGCCAGGAATATCAGTAGTATCATGTTTTGAACATGTATGATAAAGAGGTGAGGGGAACAGACTAAAAGAATACAGGAGCTGTGCTGTTTGTGTCAAGACTACTCACAGCCTGAGTACCCATTCATTTTCCGGCTGGGAACAACAGAGTTTTTCAACAAAATCAGCCCTGCATCCACAGAAGATGAGTAGTTTCTTCTGAGCTCTCTGTACAAGATTAGCATGATCCAGGAGAAAAGTGAAAAGTAGGGAGGAAAGTCCACTAGGCTGTGGGGTTTTCCTAATCTATTTCTTCCCTGAAAACACTGGTGAATTCCAAGTTGATTCAACTGATGTTTACTACCTCCCTGATCTCTGTTTTTACCTCTCACACCTCTTCTAACACCTTCTCTTTTATCACCCATCACTCAGCATTAAGGTTTCTTGTTTGCTATCCAGCTGACAAGCCCAGCTGTGCCTCAACCCCTCTCCCTTCAGGTTTCTTATTTATCTCATTCATTTCTGCTATTATTCCATCTCCCCTTCTCCTCCTCCACTTTTCATTTCCTTCTGGTTTGTCTCTCTCCCTACAGAAGCCATTGCTAGTCTCTGCAGCTGACACTGGATCCCCATCCTGCCTCTTAAGTAGTGTCTGAGTACCTTCTGGTTTTTCTGCTTATCATACAAGTGTATTATCATCATCATTATGCATGCCATGCCCTGCCTGAAATGAACCTAAGACTCATATCCTGCTAGTACCTGCCATCTTGCTTCAAATCCCTACTCAAAAACACTTTTTGCAGTAAGTGTTAAGGAAATAAAATATAAAACCCCGATCATGGTAAAGCTGGCATGCAAACAGCTAAAATCAATACCTGTTTTACATGTCTACATACATGTGCACACACCTACTTGTACATGATTACATTTCTACTGTATCCTTGCCTCCTGCTGCTGCCCATGCTTTCTATATTGCTCGCTCTTAGCCCATGAACTGTTCAGTGCCTTGGGGCAGTTTGTATAGTAATTAGCCCAACAGATCTCCAGTCATGATGTGCAGTACCGGTTAGTAACAGCTCAGTCTTTGCAAGAAAACCCACCGAAGGCTGAAAAATTATTTCACTCAGTGGTCAACAGTTTGTTTCTAGAGACAGTGAATACTTGTGCTCAGTATGACACCACTTGCATGGGGGTTGATCTGGCAGCACAGAGAACAGACAACTAACTGACCAAATACTGAGCCACCACTTCAGACTGAAATGGAGAACCACACCCAGCCATGCTAACAGAAAAGACAACACGCTCTTCTGTCAATAAACAATTCTGTCAACAGTAACATAACAGCAGGTATGTTTTTCCTGCAGGTATGCTTTTCTGTTCCTCTGTCACTCCCTTCTTCGTTCGCCCCTGCCAGCATCAGCCCCAATATGCTGTTAATTAAAAGCTGCCTGCTGCATGGTTTAAGCATCGTCTTTGCATTGAAGGGATCGGAACAACATTGAGGAGATCAGAATGACTTTTTTTTTTAACCTCCACAGATTGATATCTGAAAGGTTTTTCAGTTTTTATAAGGATCAGAGAAAAAAAAGGTAGTACTGGTTATTTATGCCAGAAGTGTTTGTTCCTTCTATCTCAACAAACAAAAACATGTAAAAGAAACTCCTGTATTTTTCAATTTTGCTAGTTACACCTGCTAGCTGAAGCTACTATTTTAACACACCTCACTACAGCAGGAAATATATAAAACCCCTTAGAATAAATACTCAGTTTTGTGACTGCAAGACAAATACTAACAAATTCTCCTGTGTAAATTAGCTAAATATCTCACAAACCAGTATACAAATTAGACATTTTCTTCTCCCTTCAGTAGACAAAAAGAATGTAATGTCATTAGAAAAATAATTAATATGTTAATTGAGGATTTTAATTGCCCAGAGACAAACCTCAGTTGCCTTGAAATCTGGCTCAAAATCAGCTACATCTGTTGTAGAAAGCACTCTAGCTTTTTCAAGTAAAGGCACAAAATCTGTACATACTAATATAAAATGAAACCTCTGATTGTTTTACACCAAAGGCAAATTAAAAAGATAGCAACATCTTCATGTCATTTGGAGGTGAGATCTTCCATTTGCTGATCTACAAATCTACCACATTGTTCTCAATTTGCAGCCCAGTCTTGGAAGGCATCAGGTAGTAATATTAACAACAAACAGCTGACATTATTATAAATGCTATATTATAAACTATATTACCTGGGAGTTGGACTGGATGATCTTTAAAGATCCCTTCCAAACCATTCTGTGATTAAATGCGGATACACTAAGATGAAGTTTAGAACCTCAGTCCTGAGCCAAGACTCTCCATGAAGCAAGGAGACATATGAGCATAGAACAAAATCTGTAATTTCTGCTCCCAACAAGGTGACATCTCAAACACATGCCCACTATGACCTTGAGATGAACAGAGACTGAAGAGAAAATGAGACAGCATTCACTACCGTGGTAAGCTCTGGTCTCAGTATAGACCCCAACTGTTCATCAAATTTTCCATAGGCACTGCAGAAAGGAGTTTTAAAAAGAGGAAAACAGGATGATATAGTATTTCCTTTGCCTGACAAGCAGGAAGGACAGCAAGGAAGAGCCTGTGAAGATTAACTGAAAGGTGGGGCAGGAGTTCCAGGGGTGTTGGCAATGAAGGCTGATCAACAGCGGTGCTGAACTCCTGGTGTGGAAGGGAAGATGGTAGGAAGGGTGTCCACAGGTCATGAATTCCTCTGAAGATTAGCAGCCGTTTGATATATTCTGCAGAAATAGGAGCCAACAAAGCAAAAAGGGGGCAGAGAGAGAGAAAATACAGTCGGAGGAACATGCTCTGTAGGCAGAGGATGCTTCCAGCAGTACTGTGGATAGATAAAGTGAGGCACATCCATTCCTACAAAGGATATTGCAGTAACTGAGGCCCCAGGGAATGAAACGCTGGACAACAACGAGCTGCAGAACTCCAAAAAGCTTCTCCTGCAGAGCCCATCTCAAACAATCAATTTATTTCCAGCATCACTTCCTATCTTCAACAGAGGGATCAAGTTCTGAAAGAGCACGAAATTCTCCCTGCTTTGATGAGCCTCTGGGAAACTAGGCTTCTCAGCAACCTCTTCTTCCTCCTCTGGATTTTGTCAGGCTATTCACCAAACTCCTTGGCTGTATATATAACACTACAGCTACTGACAGCACGCAATGAAAACTAAAGCAAGTTGGTATATTGCACCAACAGGAAAGGTCTCAGTTAGGGGGGGTTGATGTTTCTGCATCACCCACATCAGTTATCCCCTTATGTGGTGAAATGATGCATATGTCCATTTCTATATAATATTTTGGTTAGCAATTACATTTTTCAGGAGAAGTGGTCCGTAGATATTTTTGATTACTTGTACCACTTTTTTCTTTTTCTTATGAAGTAAATTTCATGCTGACAAGAGGCATTTGCAGTTCAATCACTGGGCACAAAAGACTTCTGCAAGTTGTGGGACAGTTGCAGGAACAGCAACTGCCAAACTCCTCCTAGGGCTCTGTCACTTGGACTCACCGCTGGCCTGAGTAGAAAACATTTTGCTTGATGAGATGGAACTGTGTACACCACCACATCTTCAGATGGAGTTATTTCTCATTGCTCCACTGGCTCCAATATACTATAATTAACAACTGGTTGAAGGGACTGGCTTTGAGTCTTCAGTCTCTCGCTGACAATCGTGATTTTCCTAGTGATGTGGATACTTGGCAGTACACTGACATAAGTAGAAAAACAGCTTAACACAGTCCATCAGCCACTTGTGAAATGAACTTGGATCTGAACTGCAGTCCTAAAGGATCAGTGGAATACTAACATCTGCAGATGAGTTAAAGCTTACCAAATGAAGTTTACCACTGAATGAGCTGTAAACATCAAGCACAAGGAAACCAGACCCATCTCCTAAAGAAACAGTCACAAATGAAGAGTCAGCATTTGCATCCCTTATCCTGTCTCTGTAACCCTGTACTTGCAAATGCAATTTCAGGGTCTATCTAGAAGCATCCTTTTGCTAGAGCAGAAAGAGATGAGGGAATAGAGAAGACTTGAACAAACAGCACACATGACAGTCATGCAGTAAACTATTATGGTATTTTGTATTCGAGCAGGTTGTTAAAGCTATTAGACTTACAGCAGGAAAAGGTACAAAACAGAAAACTTTATGTAGCACTGTCTAAATGCCATTACTCCCCTCTGCAAAAAACCGCTAAAGCCTGTGTCTGCAAAGCAGCATGCTTCAAGTATAACAAATTGCTGCTGGACCTCTCTGGAGCTGCCAACCTCCTCAACTTATCTGATGAATTGTGACACAGATACAGGCAACTATCTGTTAGCAAAACCAGCAACATCTTCCCCCAAATTGTTCGGTGAAATGATCAGTATTTGCAAACTACAGCTTACATTTAATTGGAAAAAAAAAAGGGGGGGGGGGGAGGAATTAAGGAGCAAGCCCAGCAATAACAAGCTTCTACCGTAAATGATAAATACCAGACCCTTTTACTCCTGTTTCTAAACCACCACTGGAAATCTTAAGGCTACACTGCCACGACACTAACTCTCCTAACTGCTATGCAGGCAGCAGACAAGGCTCAGCATCCTTATTATTTCAATGGAATTACCCTGTGCCCCACTTTCATCCTCTCTCCACTACAGATATAGCCACATGCTATAAAACAACAAACTGGCACTATCTATGCCAAAGTCATGAATTTATTACTACATTAAATGCTGGGTTTGGATAGTTTACTAAACATGGAAGTTACATTAAAGAGATGTTTGAGAGGTGGATCCACTATATAAAAGGATTTTGCAAGCTCTGGGCCAGGCTGCGATACACTAGACTTTTATTTGCTTTCCCATAAACACAAAAGCAAAGGTTAACATAACAGCATCTCTCTGAGTCATATTTAAAATTGCACCATTCACTTCTTCAAAGCAATATTCACAGACCAAGTTGTTATAGAAGATATAAAAAGGAAAAGACTGAAAATATTTTTTTTTCCTCCTTGGAAAATAAGTTCTCAAATCAGAAGCATTATATCTGCTAACTGGTTGGCTCCAGCTTGCTCTGCATAAAACCTCTCAGGGAGCACCTGCACCAAGTCTCAACAGGCATGTTCTTGGGAACCCAAAAAGCAGATAACCAGTGCCATCTCTGAAGTTACAAGCAAGGTAAATATCTAGACAAGCTGAAATTTTCTACACAGATAAAATGTAAAACCACGATGATTACTGGATACTGGTAATCACTAATTATTTATCCAGCAGTCCCCTTTCACAGCATTTCAAGCTGGCTATAAGGAAAAGAGATTTTTATAGTAAAAGTGATAAATAGGATAATCAATCAGGCAGGTAAAAAAGGTGACACTAGGCTTTATAAAAGGCCACTGAAGAAGGCAAGTGCTATTTCTCATATGGACAGACTTGAGAAGGACACATTGAGAAAAGCAGGACACATTCACCAGAGGAAAACAACAGCTTATCTTCATAGCAACCTGCCCACAGAGACAACAGCCCAGTATGTCCTACCTAGACCACTAACTTCCCACTACTTGCCTTGCACCATCTTCTAAATGGAAAGAGCAAGATGAAACACAGTTTTAAAAGTGGGCCACCTAGATAATTCCCATCCAAACAGGGTCAGACCAGCAGTGTTTCATCTTCTCCTGAAGTATCCCAGACGGTCTTCAATACATGACCTGGATGAAAACCAGTTACTTGCAATTGATTATGTCCTTTTATTTTCAGTAAGGCCTAGGAAGTAATAGGGTGAAATTCCCGTACCGCATAAGTTGATTATAATTTGTTATTAACTTCTACGGTGAAACATTGGCCCCATTAATTACACCTTGCTTCCCCATTAATTTTACCTATAAAAAGGGGCAGTAGATTAAATTAATTTAAAAAGAAAATCAAAGCAAGTCTTACTTCTGTAAGTGTGACAGTAGTTGATTTTTTAAGAATTGAAATTAAATAACTAAAACTCTCTAGAAAAATAGATAACAAAGATATGAAAAAGGGAACATTTCCAGCTCTGCCCTCCATACTGTTATTTTCCATACTGGACTAAGAACAAGAGGCTAAGTCAAAATAACTTTTGAGTATAATCTTTTCCAAAACAACAGTTATTTACTTGACTACATTTCATCATTTCTGTAACCCTGAGAATTTAAAGGACAGTCTTACCCAAAAAGGTAAGCAAATATGTAATGAAATTATTTTTTTTGCAGAGGAACCAATTGATTTACTCTTCTGCTCTCCCTGGACCTGCTTAACATCACTTAAAACACCTGCAGTGCCATGAGGAAGTGTCCTGGTTTCAGCTGGGATAGAGTTAATTGTCTTCCTAGTAGCTGGTACAGTGCTATGTTTTGAGTTCAGTATGCGAAGAATGTTGATAACACCGATGTTTTCAGTTGTTGCTAAGTAGTGTTTAGACTAATGTCAAGGATTTTTCAGCTTCTCATGCCCAGCCAGCGAGAAAGCTGGAGGGGCACAAGAAGTTGGCACAGGACACAGCCAGGGCACCTGACCCAAACTGGCCAACAGGGTATTCCATACCATGTGACGCCACATCTAGTATAGGAACTGGGAAGGGGGGGGGGGGGGAATCGCCACTGGGGGACTAGCTGGGTGTCGATTGGTGGGTGGTGAGCAATTGCACTGCTCATAATTTGTACATTCCAATCCTTTCATTATTGCTGTTGTCATTTTATTAGTGTTATCATTATTAGTTTCTTCTTTTCCATTCTATTAAACCGTTCTTATCTCAACCCACAAGTTTTACTTCTTTTCCCGATTTTCTCCCCCATCCCACTGGGTGGGGGGGAGTGAGTGAGTGAGCGGCTGCGTGGTGCTTAGTTGCTGGCTGGGGTTAAACCACGACAGGAAGCCATAAGATTTTCTTATAAACTTATAGTTCATATGACCCCTGTGGATACAGGTTCTCAGAGTTCATCGAGGTCCCTGAACCAACTACATCGGAGCTGAAGATTTCAAGAATATCCATTTCTGTCTCTTAACGGATGACAGTCTTAGAGCAATCTAAACAACTCAAGCAAAGCAGGAAAAAATAAAATGCATCTTTTCAGAGAAGAGAATTCTGTGATCAGTAAGAAAGAGAGGAAATTCTGACCAGCTCCTAAACAACAACACTGTCAGGTGAAACTACCACTCTAGATCAAAAAGTTCCCCTTAAAAATAAAGGAAGCTTAAGTGTTGAACTTGAGAGTTATTTTGCATGCATGTTTCCAGTGTTCACTGATTGCTATCCTAAAGAAATCTCCCTTGTATCATTATACTGGTATTTTCTCTCATTGGTTCTCTGCCTAGTTTGATCGTAAAAGGCACATGCACTTACATGTACAACTTCTACCCTGCTCATGCCCCTGTTCTCTACACTTGGTGCTTACAAAGGCTGCAAAGACTCATTTTCCTGGTGCAGTACCTTCTCGCTCTGCTTGCCTCAGCCTATGCCTCTAATCATTCCACCTCAGCTGCATGGACATGCTTTCAAAAACACAAGTTCAAAAGCCCTGTTAAACATCTTACTCATTTATAGTACTGTTCTATTACCTTGAAAATGGGATTCCTCCACTACCCACAAAAAAAAAATAAAAAATAAAAAAAAAAAATCAATGGTGGGCAACAAACAAGCCACCATCTGATATTTGTTTCAGCACATAGATTTGACCATGTCTATAGTTCAAACAACACGCTACTATTACAATATTTTTACTGGATACTACAGGTGTACAATACTTTGTATTTGGCTTATTTGTAACTGAAGACCATATATGAACAACCGTCTTATTTAAACAATCTGATTAAAAAGCCCTCCAGTATACTCATTTTTGGGTTACGCTAGTGGCTAAGATGAAAGGATCAGTATTGCATCTAATGCCAAGATTTCACACCACAGAGTCATCTGACCCTAAAGAACATTAATTAGTGCATGATAAAAAAATAAAAATCAGATTGACAGTTCTCATTCCTTTGATTCAAAACAAGGAGTTAATCCCCTCTTTCTTAATACAACTCATTACACATCGTCATTTCCTTGTTTTGGTGTATTATTCTATTCTTTTGGTACTCCTTAGCTGTCCTAAAAAGATGATTTGGTACAGTAAGAGTGCTCTTTCCTCTGCTGACATCAAAAAACTCTGAAATTGCACATGGTTGGATCTGAAGACACTGTTGGAACTGTCTTCCAGTAACAGAAAATGAAATTGCACCGCTGTCTTGTGTAGGCTAGTGTGAGTCTAATCACCAGATTTGTTAAAACTAGACTAGCTCCACCTCTAGAGACGACATCATTGTCGGACCACAAATGGTGGGGCCAGACTGAGGATTCTGCAGATTGTTCCTGTAGCCTGTGACAGGAGACCACACTGGGTGCTGTATTAGTCTCAGCCTGGCCTCACCACTTATGAGGACACAGTACGTAATCCTCTAAGACCACAGCCAATCGATGTGGATCTGTTAAGGGGGATAACGTTAGTGAGAATAGGGGATGGCAGACAGCTTATGAGCCTAGCTCCTGTAGCAGTCACTGTGCAGAGAGGGAACATGGAGGGATGAGGAAGAAGATGAAAAACTCTGTCCAAATCCTTGCCCACCAGACAGTCTGGGGTGCCAAGCTGCAGAAGATGCTAAGTACGAGAGTGATGCAATATCCATTTTAAATCCAGAGACAGGTTTTTTGCCCCTTCTCCCTCCAGCACTGCACTTCAAGCCTGACCATTCGACTTGACACAAGACATCAGGCACGCTTGTTGAATGTCATGCAGCATGTCTAGATCCCATCCCCTGGGGCCCACAACGGCTGGCAGCTATTATTCCTCTTAAAGTGCATGCTATCATCTCAGGGGGTTTGAACCGAAGTGGCCGTCTCCTGGAAATAGTCCATCTTCTCATTTGCACAGCCATTGCTCAAGCAGCATGGAATGGAGGAGCTTCAAAAAGAAGAGGTGCTTGGGGCAGTCCTATCTATTGCCTCTTACACAGCCTAGCCTTTTTCTTCACATTACATATGTACCAAATTTGTGTCGATGACAGTTCTACCAGATGTACCAGCCCCTTATCTCCAGTGTGCTTGTTTACCTGATGGCATGCAATTGTTATAGCTGCAAACCTGTGCAGCTGCAACAGCCTTTGCAGAATGCGGTCTGCAGAGGTGGATATTTTTAATGTATATTACATCATTATGAATAGACTTGAGAGCTAAATCCTGGAACTAGCCCGTGGTATTAATTCTAATTTAGTTTGGGCCCAATTCCAAATGGGTGACTATGCATGCAAACATTCGTCTGAGTGTACAATTGGCTGTTACGAACACAAAATTATTTCTTGTGCTCATGCATGCATAATTTACACGCACTAATTTAGATACCAAAGTAATTCCCTAGCAGAATTCCAGTGATCAGATTTAACTTGAAGACTCCTGTCAAAAAACAAAAAAATCACAGTAGTATATTCTTTAGCCACATAAAAAGGAAGTAACTGAGAAATTAATTCTATAACTAAAAAACCCTTCAGTATAAACTTACCATTTTTCAGCTGACTGCTGGGTTTTTTTCCTCCCCCAAATCCCCCAGTTAATTTCCCCCATACAATTTAATTTCTATTAATACATATTCTGGATTGTGGAACATAAGCCTAGTCATCCATTAAAAATAATCAGCAGGATGTGAATACTGCTAAGTAGCATGTTTTCTATCTGAGTTTCAGGCTTATATGCACAAAACTCAAAACTCCTCTCAGGAACCAATACTCGGCTTCGCAGTTTTGAAGTGAAATACCAAACAAGTGAACCCAGTGAACCACAAGCGACCTATGAATCAAAATCTATGAAAGATCGAACTTGTATTAAGTAAATCAAGAAAAGGAGGTTAGGCAAATTGTGCTGATGAACAAAGTGGAATTATTTTTCTCCAGGTAATTCTCATGATGAAGTTACTTGTGTCCTTTCCAAAATACACTAATAAACATTGATTAAACGTATGTCAGATCAGCTGCCTGGAATATTGCATTTTGTAACACGATCATATAGAAAACATGCAAAATCACCATCAAGCACACACTTGGCACAGGAGCACCCTGGAAACAGGACCCATGCTAATAAAGGTAGACTGATTTTTCCATACACTGTTGTCACACTGTTCTTCCCTTTTTGTCACCTTTATTTAAAAGGCAAAGGGGTATTTTTTAAGTTACAAGAGATTTTTAAGAGAATTCTATATTTTGGAAGGTGTGACACTTGTTTTTTAATAACTCAGTTCTACCAGTCTGAGCATTTGCTTCCATAAAAGGAAAGTTAATAGTTTTCTAAGTCACATACTCATGATGTTAATTTGTAAGTAGAATCCAAAGACTGGTGTTCATTCAAGTAAAGTAAATTGTTCTTGACTATAACTCAGGTAGAAACAGGCCTCGTACGTGACAATAGACATGTATAGGAAATGTTTTTGAAAATAACCTCTCATGAAATAGGCTTCCCAAAGCTACTGATTCTGCATACAAGCAGCAAAATATAACCTGCATTTCCCCTGCCTCTTTCACTGTCCTTCACTACCGTCCACTGTGATCAGAAGACACTTAGAAATGTGCTGACATCCTTTATATTCAATTAGCAGAGGTAGAAATTACGTTACCAAAACCAAAGATGTAGCGATTTCAATTCAGCAAATTATGGCATATTCTTAACTGTATGAATAAAACTATCAAAGCTAGTCAAAGCAATTATACATGTGTTTGCAATTAAGCTGGCATTTAAGAATACAATCAATATTACTTGTTAAGAGTCTGTTACTTGTGGGGATTGAGGAAATCTGTGCTGGAAGATTCATTCTGCATTTCAGCCTTTTTAAGGAAACAGAATCCAGCAATAATTCATCTTGCAATTTGAACAAATATTTATATTATCATGTTGCATGACCACTGATTTATTTTTTATATATAAATAAAAAACATCTGTACACACATATATGTATGCATGTATATACATGTCCTTATTTGTCAGCATAACTTATACATGATGTCTCTCTACAGTTTGTTTGTTTTAAATTAAAAAGCACTGCACACCATAAGAATAGCTTATTAAAGTGAGATTGTATTTATGATAACTTATAAGATTAGACACTGTTCATGAAATTAATTGAAAGGATGCATTTTTCCATCACAGAACACTTCTGAGCATTTCACCTTGCTTTGATTGATACATTACGTCTGGCAGTTTCTCCAGCCAACATGGTGTTTTTCAGTCTAGTGGAAATATGCTCTTTAGGTCTTATTCAGAGGCAACAAAAGAAAAGATCTGAGTTGTGAGCAAGAGTATTAGAAATATTTGGCCAAAAAACACTGTTATCTACTTCAGGGTGTTCAAGAGGTTTTGAGGTGAGAGGATAAATAGCAGAGTTAATAACTAAGATTTAATTGCAGCTTTTAGTATTCTTGAAAAGCCCAACCCTGGAGCTGTATGAACAAGTAAAAATCTTCACTTTCTATATTGTGAGTTTCTAGCTTTAATTTTTCAGAGAATCTGGAAGACATCAACCCTAAAGGCCTAAAAGTCACAAGACAAATTTAAAATAGTTTTTCCTTCCCACAAGGCTTCTGGTTCTTGACTCATGTTTTTAAGCACCTGGGATGGGCCATAAAGAATTAGAGATGAAAGAGACCAAGATGCAAGTGGGGAGCTTGCAGAGGAAAAGATTTGTGCATTGGCTCACGCACTGCATGGCAGGACGCAGAACCACACACCATCTCACATGGAGCTGCTTTGGCTGGCCCCCTTCCAGCTCACAGCATAGAAGCACCTAAAAGCCAGGCAGATGAAGAATGTGAGCACATCCAGAAGAGACTGAATGGGGGAGGCAGGAAGCCTTAAGACGTCTGTCGTTCATAGAAACGCCCTTTCCCTAACCAATTCCTGCCTTGTAAACAGCAGAAAGGACAGCATAGCATTTCTCATCTAACCATCAACCGTAACTTCAACTAAAAACACACTGTATAAAATTAACAAAACCTGCGAGAAGCCCAGCCAAGAATTTTTCTTCAAGAAAGACAGCCTCCCACCCACATTGGAAGAACACACAGCCAAGAAGATGCTCTCAAGGGATACAGATTTAGGTGACAGTTATTTTTAATAAACTTGGACCTAAAGAAATTCTCCCTTTCTCTCTTGGAGTTTTTTGATTCTCAGAGACTGACAACTCTGTTGCAAAAGATTGCATCCCACTGAGACTTGCCAAATCCACTCAGCCTGGGAATAAATATTAGTCAGGGTTCTGCAAACATCTGTACAGGTGAATAACTGAGCATGCCTGAGTGCAAAGCCATTTACTTGCCAAAATGTTTGTAGGAAGGCACAACAGGAATGAAAAACATGTGAAGAAACAATTTCAACAGTTTATCACTCAAGCAAACCCTAGTAGAATTTCATGTATGGCGAAGAAAAGACACTTCATTCCCGCAAGTGCCTTCTCCCTTCCAAATTCAAAAAGCTCCTTCAGGAAAAACAAAGTGGTTTCACTGTCTCAGAAAAGGTTTCCAAAACGTTCTTACAATGGAAAGTTTTAATAAAATAATTACAGAGATCACGCATGCAGTTCCTATGATTCTTTCTTCTGCAGTAAACACACTACAAAAGCAACATAGATATATTGAAATTTACTGGCCATTTTATCTACTTTCTCACACCAATTTTACATCTACCTGTAGATTTGGAATCAAAGCAATTACATCGGGTTAGCAGTGATACGACGAAGTAGGGAATCAAACCCTTCACATTTATACATGTTCCACTCCAGCTGAAAGTAAAATGAGCACTACATTTTCCAAAGGCTCAAACTCCATGTTTTTTTCCTAATAACAGTTTTAATTACTCATTAATTTATTATGAATAGCTATAAGCAGTGAAATTCTAAGAAATTCATTTGGCACACAGAGATCAAAAAGAGTCCTTTTGGCAAAAAGTACCCAAACTTCCTCATTATGCAAATTTTGCATTTTCCCCACCCGTAGTTGTATTTTAAGAAACGTGTGTCCATATCAATGAGGTTTAAGAATGAAAAGCATCTGGAGAAAACTGGAAAAGCTTCCGATCAGATTTGATCGGACTGAAGATCTTGGGCTCCTTAATTTGAAAGCAGAATACTGTAGCAGTACCAGAAGCAATACATAGGATCAGGACCTCACTGTAGCAGCAGTTACAAAAACACAGGTGAAGAGAAAATAACTGCTCAAAAATGCTTAATTTAAAAAGAAAAGACAGAAAATGGAAACATGAATTATCCTTACTTTGTAAACGGTGAAGTACAGTGTCCTTTCGCACATCACGTTAATCAGACGTTCTGCAAGCACTCAGAAACAGACCCCTTGCCACCTAAGCATCGATCCACTGCCTTTGCTTTAAGGCCATCTTTCGTATCTTTTTAAATATTTCTACCCTCTGAATTATGAGAGCTTTGACCTCTGAAGATAGTAACAGAAAGCCTGTCAAAACCCAGCATATATTCAAAAGGTAGTGTGATAAAGTGTGACAAAAAAAACCCAATTCTCCTTGAAAAAATCATCTGGTCATGCAAGTCATGGAAATTCTTGTTACCCTCTAAGTATTTTTATATTTGGAATCAAAGAAACCACAAAGTGTTTTCAAGACATTTACTCATCCTCTTTTGAAAAGGTCATTTACTCGTAAGTGCTATAAGCCAATAATGATGAAAAATTGTTTTGTTTCCCCATGCTTACTCAAAAATCTCTTCTGATCACTTAGTAGTCAGCCACCACTGATGTATAGCTTTAATTATGCCATCACACAGTTATCACTTCACATCTCACCCCTGCTTGCTCTTGCTGCGCCAATAAACAGAGTGGATTCTAGCTCCCAATACTCCTCATGAGAATCAACTCTATTTCACAACTGGCTAACTGAAGCCATGACAGATTCTTATATGTTACAAGCTATTATGAATTACAGCTAATTAAGATACTCTGAAAAATTACTTACTACTGGTAGACTCCAGCTCAAATACAGAAATCTCCTAATTTTGTCTTGGCAAAATCCAGTAAGTCAACAGACTCTCCTTGGAAGGTCACCTACGAGTTCCTTGACAGCTACCAATCATTCACTTGGGATTGGGGAAATAGCTTATTTTTTTGATAAAATCTTAATGGTTGCTTCTTCTTGAGATTAACTGGATCTTACAAAACACATTACATGTCACAGGCCTTAGCCTACCCTCCAAGTTATTACAATTCAGGTAGCAATGGCTAACACCATACTGAGCCAGAGCAAACATGCCCTGCAATGGACTGTCTTCATTCTGTCTGCTTATGAAAAGTCATAGGGATACAGAGGAGCCATATAAATAATGTATCCCATCTACCAGCTTTTTTATGAATTGAGCACAAAGCATGTGGAAAAGGCACACAGCTTTCATACTCTTCGGGACTGAAGGCAGCCTTCTGATCATCAGCAGCTGGCAGGCCAACATCTCTCCTGTTGTGCACCAACACAAAGATGCTTGACTTTTACATGAAGCTTCTCCTCTTTGCACATGGTATTGATCCAGGGCTGGTTGCTGGTTTTATTTAATTTCATGTTGAATTTTCACTAGGGGTTTTGTTTCTCTATTTCGGGTGACAGATCTTTTTTGCTTCTCAAGCAGATCTGGAGAATGCACTTGGGGTTAGCAGCTCCTTGTCAAAGTTCCTGGCTCAAATGCTCATCTCAAATTGCCTTTGATTAAACCAGTCTCTACCTATGGTGGCCTAAGAGTCACAGTTTGCAAAGGGAAAGAAACCAGTTGCCCCATGTAGAATGAAACCAGGATTTCCACATACCTGTTTCCTGAGATAGAGGCTACAGAGTTCCCAAAAACTTCCTTTTTCCACAGAATAACACAAATTGAATGTATTTCTCCTTTGCAAAAAACAACACAGACAAGTTAAAAATTAAGATACGATGGTCAAGAAGAAAAGAAGTAGGCCAGGGTGTCTCCTGGAAAATACTCTCAGATTACTAAAGTTGTAGAAATGAATTTGGCCCAGGTTCACCATGTATTTAAAGGCAATTACAAAAATTAGGCTACCACCAATTTAAATGTCAGTGGTTACCAATAATGAGCGTTCCTTTTTCTTAAAATTACAACTTGCAGACACCACAAAATTACTTTCTCACATACATAAAACACTTAGATTAGCTTCATTGCTATCCTTCTTTCCTTTAAAGCGTAATGCAGCAATTTGCAGGTCTCCATAGAAAGGAGGAGTAGCCTAAAAGTGAAAATACAAGGTGGTGATTTTACAAATTTATCAGATTCAAAGTTCTGCAAAGCAACTCTAAAGAAACAGGACCCCCAAGTTAGAAAGATACAAATAAACAGAAGTGATCAAACCTTCTGACTTGCTCTTCTTTGTTGCTACCACAATGGCATTGGAGGAGGACAGAAAGTGGGTGCTTTGCAAGCTGACCCTAACCCAGCAACGCAGGCTGGATAAAAAGCAGCCCCAGGAAACTGCCCAAGAAACAGCCCTCAGTATCTCACTCTAAATCTGTGATCTGAGTGCTGACTAAGAGACCATCCCTGGTAAAGTTACTGATCTGGCATCCTTCCAGAATCACCGAAGCCTGGAGTTGCAGTGTGTAGCATCAAGCACCTTTAGCTTTGCTCCTGCCCCAAGCATGCAGCCAAGATTCAGCTTTATGGGTCATCCAAAGGCAAGGGGCTACATTTCTTCAGGGTTGATTTAAAGCCCTCAAAAATAAAACAAGCAAACCAACAAGTTAGGGCCTAGAGAGACAGCGCATGCCTTAAGACACTGCCCAATTTCTATCGTGCTTCATGTCAAAATGCAGCACAGCAGCTTGAGCTCAGCTTTTTTTCTTTTCTCCTCACAGCACCTGTCAACCCAACCAATGATTTTGCCCACACTATTTTCTTGCACTGAAGAGATGGCAATACCTGGTGCAGATAGCTCTCCTGGTCCAGACAGTGGGAGTAAGGGCATTATTTAACTAGTAATTGAGCCCTAAAGGACAAACCTGAAATACGACAGCCTAAGGCTAGGTAAAATTTAATTCAGTCTCTGAACTAGAAAGAACTTCCCTGATTATATTACTCCAGACACTGAACTCCCATTCCACAATGAAAAAACATTTTTGTGCAAACCTCACCAAAGAGTCACTCTGAATGTCACAGACAAGTCATTATTTTGAGAAATTGTCACAACATGGGGCAAAAAAGTGATACGAGAACACTAATGTGAGCCTTTTTTAAGCACCTCCTACAAATCATGGAGGCGGCAGAAATAGCAATAGGAAAAGACAAACCCAGATTTTATTTTAAGTTTGGATTTGAAAGCAAGTCATGTTGCGATCCAGGCAATTATTTTGTAAGTGATATGAGAGAATGGAGCTTTTTTCCTCCTCCTGTAGCCATCCTTGTTGTTTTTCTTTCCCCCCTACACAGCTTGGCACCATCCAAGCTATGTCTGTGCTCTAAGAACCGTAAGTCCAGTGTGATCTCTGACAAACACACCTAAGAAATGCAGCAGCTCCTGGCACACATGGAGCAGGAACCCCTATGCCATCTCCCACCATCCCAGAGAGGATTGTGTGCTCTGCACCCCATGGCCAGCCAGATCAGCTGGCTGGCTGTCATGGTTTAACCCCAGCCAGCAACTAAGCACCACGCAGCCACTCACTCACTCCCCCCTCCACCCACCCCCACCGAAAGATGACTAGAACCTAACCCTCACACTGTACCAGCATTTGCCCAGACCCGTTCTCAACTCTAAGGAGCCTCCAGAAGAACAGATGAAACACGCTTTGCCCCTTGTTGTAATCTCACCGCTTCTTGCTTTCTTCATCAAAAAAGTTATTTTGAAAGCAACTTTAAAGGATCCAAGGAACAGGCACTATAACAGCAGTCACACCTCCCCTCTCCTCCCTCCTCACTGACTTAAGACTATATCCTTTGGACCTCTACTCAGAAAGTATAGCTTGGACATGACAGAAAACTGCTGAACTGTGGTTTAATATCTATGTAGGACAGAGTGGCAAAATTTACAGCCTCTGCCCTCTTCTCGCCTCTAAAATTCAGAGCTTACGCTGAGAAGAAAGTAGATAGGTCTATGCCAAGCCTTTAATCCCCATCCCAACATTGAAAGACCTGGTTAAGATCCTCCAAGGGAAAGAATTACTAGCTATTTAGACTGTGATGATCTGTTAATTATCAGTAACTTAATTTCTAAAGATGCTGCACATCAATTCCTCTTACCCTCAGAGGTAAGAGTTGTAAAAGTATACAGTTGGAGATGTTAATTTCTGACATCACTTGTAGTCAGTACAATCACTTAACCTCTGAGGACTCTTAGAGCAGTGGGGAGCTGACTGCTTTCTGTGGGGGCTTCTGGAAGCAACAAAGTTCACAAAAATGAGAAAGTTTAGGGAGAAAAGTCCCAGAGAGACAACCATTGCAGGATCACAAGTTACAGGGGAGGAATCTTTTATAATACCACAGGGCCACTAACCTCACATTTTAAATGAAAATGACAAAGTACTGCTTGGAAAGTAGTACACTGGAACAATAACCTGAAGAAAACGGATACCCTTATATTTTAGAGACCACCCTGAGAATCACAGAAAAGTATAGTCCCTCAGCATTAAATTGAGAAGCAGGTATTGTTGTTTTTCAACTCTGCAGTGCCTCCAGTGTTCATCTTTCTTCTTTTCCCATTTAGCTCATGTCACTGGATACCTTTTCTAGAAGAAAACTACAAACATTATCTCCATGGCATCCTCTCAGCCCCAAAACTGTTCAAGGTGGCAGAACACTAGCTTGCATAATTTACCATATCTAGTTGTTTCTCAACAGATTTTATTAATGCTTAATTCCCATTTGCAGAAGTTGAAACTTCCAGCCACTAGCACAGTGGCCCTGGGGCAGGTTTACATACTGTTGTCCATGCACGCAGGTAAAACTAAATTCACAAATTGCTGCAGAAGGCCTGGCTGTGCACAATAACAAGTACCAGTCACTACCCAGACAACTGGACCTCTTCTTGACATCAAATGGATCTTTTGCTCCGCCAGGAAACCCAGATAGATGAATCCTGATTGCCAAAGTTCACTACTCCAAACTCTGCCTACAGCTCCCAGTAGAATCCACTGGCTTTCAGGCTAGGTGGTTTGTTCTCATGGTGAAGAGAGGAAGGATGAAGGGCTGGAGATTACAGCACTGACAGGGACTCAAAACCAGCCAGTTAGGATTTGGGTCTGCCAAAGAACATCCCACACAGTCAGTTTAGTGTCTGTGCTGCAAAACTAGGATAATGACAGTGTTTCTGTGATACCACCACTTGTCTGGCATCTCACATATTTAGACAGTAAACTCTCACAGAAAGGGTTGTGCTTTATTTTGTGACTGCAATGTGCACAAAATAGAGTGATTCTGATATCTGATGGGGTCTCCAGAAGCACCTTCACTAAAGGCCATCATTCACACAGCCTCCATACGTACTTCCAGAACATTGAGGTAGTTCACACAAGTGTTTCTTTAAAAAGCAAGATCTTGCCATGCCACTGCTACCGTTCTGCATCCAGCCATTTTCCATAGTTTTGCTCTGTGGACAGCAGCTTCAGTGACCAAGTCTGATATTCAAAGCACTCTATGAAGAGTAGTGACATGAAGTTTAACTTACACAGATGACCAAAAAATGATGGAGTGGCCTAAAAACTGGAAAAGATTTTTAAGCCTTCTGAAGATTTGGGATATTCACAAAGCACATAGTACAGGGAGACACAAAGATATTTACATCCAAGCAATGAAGTGTGGATATCAAAATCACTACACCTGTGTTGGAGGTAACACTAACAAACCACTTCCAAACCACATTCCCCTGCCTACAGGTAGCTTAGATATTTTCACACCTTCCTGTGTCACGTGGTTCCCAATTGAATCCAGTCTGGACTGCTCAGGCCTCATCAGAAATTGAGAAAACCTGACCTGAAGATGCTTGGTCTATTACACGTATGGCTCTCAAATGAGCTAAGGCAGTGAGCTATCTACAGCATTCCAGCAAGTTAAAACTAGGTTAAGCAGTTTAGCCAACCTCTTTAGATGAAACCATTTTTATTTTAAAATCTATTTCTTGGCTTTTAAGGGAGTTTAACCTCACTATGAACTGTTTAAAAAAAAACACACACCACAACACGCAAACAAACAGTAGCAGGTCTCTAAGAACACATTTTTTCTGTGAAGAACAGTGAAGGCTGCAAAGAACTGACACGGTTGGAGTAAAACTACAAAGCCCATCAGTGAGCACATCGTCAGCATTAAAGGATGAAGGATAAAGAAATCAAAGGGTGAAGACATCACATATATCTTGTTACACTGGAACACTGAAAATGGTTTTAACTAGAACCTTGCTTAAACCAAACAAATGAGTCTGAGGTCTAGACCTCGAGCACTTACAAACGATTCTTTTTTGGTTCAGTTTCCTCTCCTGGGAACATGTAGGAACAAACCCCTGGATTCCTCCCTCTGACCTCAAGTAAGAATCAGGCTTATTTTTGCCCCTTCTTTCCTCCAGTGCCATGAACTTGGGCTGCACAGTAGCTCCCATTCATTGAGAGGGATTTTTCTTGTCCAAGGGAGTTTTCTTACCCAAACCTATTTCTAGTCTAATGGTTAGAAATTTCTCTGAGGAAATAGGTGACTGGATTTGAAAAAAAACACAAACAGGAGGAAAGCAAAGGGCCTGAGCTCACCCATAATTAGGCCTCCTCAAAGGACCTCGGCAGACAGATACGTGGTTTCTTGATCTTTAAGAAGATGGAGGTGCTTTAAGGTTCTGCACAAGGCAGTTCTGAACAAGGACATAAGCAGAAATCAGGGTAATGTTGAAGTCACACTAAACTACTGAGCTTAGAAGCCTCCATGCTCAAGGCAGCAGAGAAACACAGTTTATTATTTGAGCTTGGATATGGGCAACTCGATTCCAGATGGTCTGCTTCAACTAACCAGGTTTAACGTTTTTAGTTTGCAAGCTCAGCAAGTTTAACTAGTCTTTGCTGAACTTAGCTCTAAGGCCCTGGTTCTGCATAGCACCTGAGGTTTACCTTCAGACATGCCACAGGCCAATTTAATTCAACTACACATGCGCCATTTATTGCTGGTATGGCTGCAGTGCAAGACTGATCTGATGAGCCACCCATCATGGTGTTCACATGACTGAGAACTAAAACTCAAAACACCTGAAAGAGCCAACAGGCAGCTCTGAGACTGGCTCAGCTCTGGGCTAGGGTGTAGATGGGAGCAAGAAGGAGCTTTGCAGGGGTCCCAGCACTTCATTAAAGGATGGAGCTGGGTACACTCAGCAGCCTGAGCCAGCCTAGCCTCATGCTGCTCCTACTGCATGCATTGCAGGGAGTGCCAGCTGGCCATCCTAGCGCAAGTCTACCCTTAAATCAGGACATGTGTCCCAACACTGTGTGCAAACACAGAACAAAAGACCAGTTCCAGTCCCAGCAAGCCTGTGACAAACAAAAAGGGACAGTGAAGCACTATCTGAAAGTGTGATGAACCATGGCAACTACAGACTAATTACTGCTTATTTTTAGGTATGCCACATAGCAAGGAGAAATATGAAGGAGGACGTGAGGTGGTTTTGTAGTGCTTTTGTTTCAGCATGGGAGATTCTCCACAGCATGAGGGCAGAATATGAGAAAATATAAAGGATCTTGCTGACATCTGAGGCCATGTAGCACCTTTGGATGCTCAAAGGAAGCAATGATATAAAGCTTCTTCCATTAGGACTTCATTCTCTACTTCTTCCTTCCACTCCAGGGAGAAAAAGGGCAGAATATTGACAAACACACAGTTACAGGAGCAGTTAGAATCCTAAGAACCATACACCTTGAAAGAGAAATCCCAAGATTACTGGTAATAAAATAAACAAGTTTCAAGAGATTCATACGATTTTTTAAAAAAGAACATTACTTTAGCAATGGTGGGATTCTGCAGACACACTGGAAAAAAACTGCCCAAAAAGTTTGGGAAACAAAACCTGAGTCCAGTTTTAAAATATACATGAAGTAAGATCTCAGTTGTTGGGACTGGAATGATCAGTCCTGATCTGGAACAAGCCTCATCACATTTGGGTAAGCCCTTGTAAAAGCTGGATTTAGTACCTCTCTAAAAAATAGCCCTGCCAAAGCCAAACCACATTGGAGCTCTGAAAAGTGAAATAAAGATTTACTTGGGAGTAAACCCCAGAAGCCAGAGCTTCACAAACAAGACAGAAGGATCCCTCAATAAAAGAACACAATGGATTTCCCCCACACTTTCTCTTGCAAAAATACTGACAATTGCTGGAGGGTTAATCAATCCTCCAAGAAAAGAATGACAGCAGCCAGTCAACTAGTCTCAATTGTTTCAGTAGATCGTGGTTTCCAAATGACCTTGGCTGGCTGAATTGGCCATCACAGCTCATTTCCCCATTCTGCCTTCATACATCTCCAAATGCCCCCAAAGCAATCCTCAACACCTATCTTTAAGCAATGGCACAAAGAAAATTTGTAAGATGAATGGAAAATAGCTCTCTGCTTTCTGCTCTTGTACCTCAGACAACAGATGTTTTGATCATCACCTTACACTATGTAATGGTGCACTGTTAAGAAAAAAAATTGTTCTGATGATCTCCTATGCCCTTCCCATGACTTTGCTTGCTACGATATTTTTGAAAAGGACAAATTGGCTTCATTAATTGAAGCTGTGTATCCTGCATTTTACAGGGAAGATGCCACAACAAGCATGACCCCACTTTGCAAGGAATTACAAAGTTCCCACGCAAAAGAAACATAGCAAGGAGAAAATACAGGGACTCAACAAAAAAACAAGAACTCTACAAAGTTGAGTAGAAAAGAACAAACCATTCAGGATGGTTCTGAAGCAGCCGCTGCCATATGGACACATTTATGAGAAAGTGTCCACAGGGATGCCAAAAAGAGGGGTATTCAGTTTTATTTAACATCCTTATCACAAATCCAGCTGAGGGGCAGCAAGCACATTCCTTCACTCTGCAAATGTCTGTAATGGAGAGGTAGGTGCTCTGCGCCTCAGCGTGCTGATGCTGTGACATGTACAAACCTAGCCTTGACAGTAGGCTCAGCTCACGTTGATGGCAAGTTTCTCAGAAATCCTAAATCTCTGTGCCCTTGTGAGGATCAGAGCTTTGTATCAGTGGAGTTACCCAGGTGCTAGGGGTTAACACACACTTAGGTGTTCAACTCAAGAGTCTTAGGGAGCCTGATCTAAAGTACATGGAAAGCAACAGCAGTAAAGACTTGATCCATGGTCTTTAGACAGGCCTCCAATAAAATTCACATGGGAAAGCTAGCACTTCAGATGAAAAATAAACCGCACAGCAGAATATCCAACACTTTGGCTCTTTCAAGCTGGATAAAGCACTATAAAATGCGCCAAGGGTAATGGTAGGGAAGCATCTTGAACTGGGTTTGAGATGGATGAGGTAATCTTTTGGGTCATTTTTCATTGCTGATTTATTTGATTTTCAGCTTAAAATGAGTAAGCCTGGACAGCTCATCTTTGTACCTTTAAAAAAATTGCCTTAAGAAAAACATACGGGTAACACTGCCAAAGCAGCAGCATTTTCTTTATAATAAAAGCATGAATTGTAAAGTACCAGTTACAGCTTGCAAATATGGGAACAATGCTTTTATGAAGGAATTCCCTCAAATAACTAAAATTTCTTCAACAGATTCAGCCACATCTAATTTTCTTCTATATATGTGTGCTATATATAGACAGGTGTACATACAGATATGGACATACACATGAGAGAAAGGAAAAAAGCAAGCTTTAGACAGAGAGATAGAAGCTTCAAAACTTAGATCCAGTTCAGCACTTTCAAACACAGAGAACATTCGAGCTCTCACCCTTATGAACAATCCACAGGAATGCTGTATCTAAAGCAGAGAAGCCTCACCAGACAATGTTCAGATTCTATCTTCACTATGCATTCAATATTAAAATTGTAAGACTCCGCAGGCTGCCTGCCCACCGGAGAGAATCTGATATTAAGCAACAGGCTAAGAATTGACTAGACATTTTCATATTGCCCCTTGTCAAACACGCAAAGGGTATCTCATAAAACCACATAAGCACAAATGCTAGAAGCCCAAGCAAATGCAGATATCTAACTCCATTTTGAGCCTGAATAGCTGATATAATTAGAATACTCAAACATCACGTTCAGCCACTGGAGACAGGTATGTTCCTAACCATGCAGATGTACCAAACTGGGGTGGCACACCAGCATGGACACAAAACCACAGGAAAGAGTTTTTACTGAGCAAATGATAACAGAAATAGAAAGACAACATAATTAAGAACAGTGATGTTTTGGTAACCATTTATGGAGTATACCCTTGGCTGCTCTGTCTTGTTTCACACAGGACTGATGTGCCTAAATATCTCATTGTCTGCTGGTAGGGCATGGAGCAGTTTGTTTTAAAAAACCACAGAATTACAGCCTTCTGCATGGAGACAGCTGTTTGTACAACATAACCTCCTGCTTACTGACAGGGCTGTGCAATGCACCAGCTCTAAGTTAGAAACCATCCACTAGCCTAAAAGTGTTGACTACCTGGTTGCTCTTTCTCTCGCTGCAGTGAGGGAGGGAATGTTTTTCTCCCTTCACAACAGCGTGAAGTGCTGTCCTCTCTGAAGGCATCTTCGGCTGTGGCAGTAGCTCTCACATGATACTCTCCTAATCCTTATCTGCATGAGGATGTTGAACAGCCACTTCATTACCCTAGTATTCCAGAGGAAAGACCACAGCCCTCAGCTGAGCAATCCTTAGGTTCCTAAAGCACAGCCAGCAAAGACACTTGCGGCTCAGAGTGTAACCAGCCTGAATAGCACTGCAGGGGACTTTTCTTGCACATGCATGCTTCCTCCCCTTCCAGCTGGCTCTCCTACTTATAAAGTGACTCTCCTTGAACACCTTGAGAAATTCACTTCAAGACTTCAAAGAGTGGAAGAGCCAGGACCCCTTTCATCAATAGTGTAAGACTGTATAGCTCACTAGTAGGACATGGAACAGCCCCACCGTCAAATTCATCTCTTTTCCCCAACAAGAAATCCTTAAACCTTTCCCTTTACTCAAGTCCATGCCATAACAAATTATGGGGTCTCTGTTGCCCTAGACCACTGCATTCTGCAGCCCAGCTGCTGATGGACAGAGAAAGGATGCAAGTGTGCAGACCTGTACTTGCTTTAGGTATATATCACGCTTTCAGCCTGGCAAAAAAAAGGTAGATGGTCTGCACAGCTGAAAAACCTGCATTTGATTGGGATCTGACAAGAGGAGTAGATTCATGTTTCTTAAAAATTACTTTTTATGTTAACTGCAACTGGTCAGGAATTTGGCTCTAATTTCTAGTAATTCTCACACCACTCATGTTTTACAAACACATGTTATTTTTATAGCAAAACTGACACTTCCTAGTTGGTCAAAATCCTGTCAACTCACCTGGCCTAAGGCAGGTCTCATCTCATATGCTGTGTCACAGGATATGCCACAAGTGGCTACTCTTAGACTGGTATATTCAGAAAATAAGTCAAATCCTCAGATGGCACAGACTAATAAAGATCAGCTGAAATTAATGCAGTTACTCCAAACTACACCAACTGGTTTGGCCAACTGATATAACAAGCAGACCCATTACTTAGAGATCTCCATGACAAAAATGCTCAGTGTGATCTGGGGAATCAGATATGCTTCTCTCTTCTTAACATCCAAAAAAATTAATGTCCATGATAAAGCATCCCTTTGAACAAAAACAGAGGCCTTCAGGTCATATTTAATTTATTTAATTTCTCCCTTAATACACCTCACCAAGACAGAAGAATATAGCAGAACAATTACAAAATGACATCTCTACCAGCAAAGGAAGGCTTTGATGGAGTACACTGGCTGGGTAAGAATCAGAATGAATTATTTCTTTGTCCTCTGACTAGTAAGTTTTCCTCTTATACCTCCAAAACACCACAACTTTTAAATTGCACAGTTATGACAGAAACAATCAACATGTTTAGAAAATGAACCAACCTAGTTCACAACAAATAACCAGGCTTCATAAAGAACAGACTAGGTAAGCACTGGAGGAGCTATGACTTACATAGAAGGTCAAACTGCATGATCACGTAGCATCCCTACTGGTCTTAAAACTTCACGTATTACATTTTTGGAAGACCTCCGCATTAATTCCTTTCCAACTACCAAAGCAGCTAGTTTTACTGTAACTTGTATGTCTCTTAACAGCTCCTACTGCCTGCTGGCTCAGCCTGTCTTGTTATTAAAAAGAAACACTGTAGGAGATCTAAGCAGCGATTAACATCCTTTTGGCTGCTAAAAACACCAATACATTACTAATGCAACATACGTTTGCTTAGAAGAGTGGTTGGCCTTGACTCAAACAGCAGCTTCTCTGAAGAATGCACCCAAAAGGCACATCCCCCAGCACTATGTGTATCTGACCCACATCATTTCAGCAGCATTCTACTGGAATGGAAGAGGAAACCCTGGCTCGCAAAACTGCTGGTGGTGTGTGTCTTCAGTTTGCCCAACAGCTCTCTAGTTCTGGCACTTGGTTTTCAGGCTTGAGTTCAATTCCCTCCTCCACTCAAGGGGATATTCAGCCACCAATATCTACACTTCATACTGTAGGACAGTTAACAGCGAGGCCCTCCCAGCCACTCTAGATTAAGCTGTTCCATTATAGATAAAATACTTAAAATATCAATAGAAAGAAAAAGCAAGAGAATGAGTCTGGCTCTCAACATCACCTGTAAGGATGCTCACTTGCCAAGCGAAATCCTTCATTCTCTGTTTTTGCTCCAATGAAATTTTAATTACTTATATAAAATTTAAACAGAGAGGATTATGAAGACTCCCCAACTTCAGACTAGTTTTCAGGTTTGTGGTTAAAGTCACTAGCATGACATGCAAATTTAAATAACCCCTCAAGAAATACGGGAAGTGAATGCAAGTTTTCCACATCCTAGGTGACAACACAAAGCAACAAACTCCAAGAAAAAAGGGGGCATGACCATTGGTAATTTTGTGAACACAGGGATTTCCTTCCTTTGTTTTCCAACCAGCTGTTGAAAATGGTGCTGTATGTTTTAGTCTGGACTGAGTGAAAAGGGTTTTTTTTAGAAAAAAAAGGGAAAAACTTTCTATTTGCCATAATCTGAACTGGGTTTTTTTGCTTTTTTTGTTTAATTTTATCTTACTATTCAGTTCACTTGCCATATTTTTAAAAAATCAATTGTTGGGACAGGTCAATTATGAACATTTGGCATGTTGATACATCTACCCTCAGTCTTTGCATCAGACATGCACTAATGTCAACAGATGTCAGGCATGCAGATCAAAGACAAATATTCATCTCGAGTGTAGCCCTGAAGCAGCTCTGAATCACTGTCTTTGCAACAAGGCAAGAATCCGCTTTATTCTTGTAAACCCATCTGTCATCAGAACACCTCAAATCTGCCGTAAACATGAACACCACAGATGAAAACGTACAGGAGACCATACTTGAACAGATTATAGAACAGATTATAGACAGAGTTGCTCCTCAGTTGGGGTAATGCTCTACATGAAAGAATAACCCACATAGAAAATTCTCTGATGGATTCATACCAGGAATTACGCCTGTTTCCACTAACATGACTGTTTAGTGCTTTGTTTTTCACCCAGAAGAGAATTCAATGTGCAAAACATAAGCACCACAGGAGACAGATGCCAGTCCCTGTTCAGTCTTTGCAATGGCTATATGCCCAACTGGACTAGGTAAATCCGAGATCACGATCCCAACTCTGACAAGATTTGCAATATTCCACACTCCCCTCAGTAAGGCTCAAGTGGCACTGAATTACTCAGGGGATAAATGAGCCCGAACACAGCTAAGATAGGTTTTTTTGAAGCTTAACTTACTGCCATTTGACACCAAGATTTTGCATAACAAGTGCATTTATGTACCTGAGTTGTGAGACTCAGGTTTTACATACTACATATCTGCTACTCATGTTTTCTCACTTAGGAGTATAATCACTGGCTCTCCTGATTGTTTCCAAGGTGTCTGATGTATTTGTATCTATTGTATGACTCGTTATTTTCATTGTCTCAGTAATAACGGAGACATTCGCTAACATCCAACATTCACTAACAGAACCCGAATGCAGTGCCTTTTTGTCACATGGCATATACATGTGAGTAGTCAGGAAAACAACTATAAGGCTTTGATTGCACAACCTTAAATGAATATGATAATTAATATTTGATTCTTGAGAAAATGAATCTGCCCCTTGTCTTGTGGTACTGACTCAAATTTCCTCTTAAGGCATCAAGTACCACATTGCAATCACTAGATCATTCTAAACTTCACAGCACAATTTTTACCCTTCTTGGTTTTGGTTGTTATTTCACTTCTTTTAACCCTCATTTCCCAGGTGCCTGACTTCCATCTTAGCCGAAAAACAGCAGCTAGATCAGGCAAGAAAACATCTGCAAACTTCACTTCTGCCAGTGCTGAGAAGACTGGCAAGATCTCCAACTTGTATCTTGAACCACCTCCAGGACAGGCTTCTCTTGCTTGTTGTTTCTTCAGGTCTATTTTAAGCATCACTGGATGTTTTTATTTGGTATATAAAAAGAAAATATTTTTGAAAAAGAAAAACAGAACCTTTAAAATATACAGAATAAGCATTTAAATGAGCAGTTTGGTTGCCAAATGTGTGGGTAATAATTATGGGAAAACTAAAAGCCTGGGCAATGCAGTGAACAGATCTGAAATACAGTACTTCCAAACATTGGCAGTCTATTGTCACAGCCAGTGTTATTTCTAGGACTTGTAGAGGAAAAAAACCTTATATTACAGTCTGCTCTTGTCTCACTGCAGTGGACTAACTCAATTTTGATGCTGTGCAAATAACACTGATCCTTGTGAACAAGGGACCTCAGCTGGAGTTTCTTTATCAGGAAAAAAACTTGGTGATGTCCCACAGTGCTTCACAGCCTCCCTTTTACTGTTGGAATGCAGGAAACCCAAATGTCCTTTTGACTTCCAACATCTGAAATCCTTCACTCCCCACTGCAAGGGGAAAGGTTATTCTTCTAACAGAGAAAGCTTTGCTCTATTCTTTAAAATACATCTGAAAAGCCAGGCAGACCTCTCAAGACAATGACAAGGCAGCTACATAAACTCATATGCCCAATTATATTTCCAACCCTTCGGCTCATTAAGAGATTGTATCCCAGGTGACAATACATTATGACAGCCCACGTTTCCCACTCTTACCATTTGACAACTGGACTTAAGGTATACCAGACCAGCAGCATGGGTCCCAATGCAGCTTGCACATGCGTTAGGCAAATCTTCCACTGAAAACAATAGCAGTCACGCCTATGGGGAGGTGAATCCTGTGGTCTGCAATTCAGGCAGCTATCTTCCATTAAGCAAGGAGGAGGAAGGGCAGAAATTCAGATTTAATAAAAGACCTTAGAGAAGAGAAATTTGTGGGACAGGGACAGAGGGACTGAGTATTATGATATTAATGATGTCTGGTGCTTAGTCCAGGCACTATCACAAACAGTATTCTACAGTGTTTATTCCGCTTTTAAGAACAAAACCTCTCTAAGTGCTTGATTTAAGAAATAATTGGACACCCAGATTATCGTTTAACAAACATCATTGATGGAACAATCTTTCCTAAATCTAAAAGTCGGTGGATGAAATTTCGATTCCAACACAATTAGATACTTTCTAGTGATAACCAGGAGAGGCATATGAGTGTCTAACAGCTATATTTGTTACACCTCATAGGCTGAATGCGCCTTTCTTCTTTGCCTCCAGGTAGCAGTCATACATTTACACAGCTATCTCATCTTCCATGGATCTTTGCCAGCCTCTTCCCAAGATATATTTTTCCTACCTTCATATCAGCTCAGTAGATTCTCTCGGGGAGGGGAGGAGAGGGAGAGGTAGTCTGGGCACCCCAAGCATTATCACATTCAAAACGATAAGGCACAAGCACAAATTTGGGTGGAAAGAGCTCCGTGTCAGATTGCTGCAAAACTGAAAGAACAAATTATATAGACGTATTGCCCACAGTGTTATCAGTTACCAGACTCTCTATGTGACATTTACACTCAGTGAGAGTCTGAGACTCATGCTCAGGGCAAGATGTTTCAGGTTGATTACTTACTCAATTAGAGTGTAGTGTAACCAGATTAAGGAGATCGCTGTATCCTTGATTACTTAGTATGGTTTTGCTCATACCATTTATAAAGATTTGGGCAACTTGGGTGAATATATTAAGTTTTCTGTTACTGTTTTCTTTCTTCCAAAGAAATACCCCAAACTAACTGAAATCACTTTTTTTTCAAAAACAGCAAACATAGCTGTTTGAATTAGAGCATGCAATAGCAATATCACACCATCACATCTCTCTGGCAGCCAGAAACTGCAGTTTCAGAGTAGATATGCCTCAGGATGGAAATGTCATTTTTGTGAGAAATTTGGTGGTGGTAAGGGGAAAAGAGTTAAGAGGGATAAAGTGGAAAAATGCAACTATATTTGAATAAATTAACAAAAATCCTTTAAGAGTTATTAGACAATACAGACTTGAAGTTCCTGAGCCACAGAGTACTGCAAGTTGAGAGAGTACTGGCAAAGGACCATTACAAAGCCTGTGATGTTTCTACCTTTCATTAACTAAACACGTTACTGGCTCATGAGACAGGAACTGCACAAGGGGGACTTTTCTTTCTGATCCAATACAGCTGCTCTCACATTTCCACAATGAACTTTATTACTACACACCATGCTGATCACAATATCTATTATTAAACTTACACAAACCTCTTATCATACAGAGGGTTTTCGATTACTCTAACCTTGAACTAAAGTAGGTTGAACTCATGAAAACAAGCCCAACTTGCTAGTTCTTCCAAACTTTAAGTCCTTGAAGCATTTTTTGGCAAATCAAGAAATAAATTGATAATTTATTCATCTTGCTTACATAGCCAGGCATCTCTCTCTCTGCATGTAAAATAGGACCACAATATTCTTGTTTTTCAGCAGCTCTAGTATACAGCTATTATGCATATACACGTTATATGAATACATATACAAATATGTATTTGTTGTCCCATTAAAACACAATGTTTTTCAAAAAGCACTCCACATTTTACCAAAAATCTCTTCCCAGAGAAGTCAACATACAAAATTGCTCTGACCTCTGTGACACTGCTGTTAAGTCAGTCATTCAAAAAACCCTACTCTGAAAAGCATACTTTGTACTGGGTACTCAAAAACTCAGCAGAACTCTACTTTGGCAGTTTTCCCCTCTCAAATATGTGCACACATAGACATCTGTTCTTGCAATCTGACAGGACCATGACAACATCAATTATTTTTGCCCAAATGAAAACACTGCATTCAGGAAAACACAGTTCATTGGCAAATTAATATCATGCTCCATTAATTGGGACTATCACTACGGAACAAGCAGAAGGGATGTTTAAGAAACCTTTAAAAAGTTACCTACATAACATACAGCTCGTGAAGCTCTGTTTCTATCAAACAGATTTGAGGTACCGGACCCTGCCAGCCAACTGCCACGTGACAGTCCTCTTGGTTAATTTGCCAAAGAAATTGGAGTACTGTAGGGGAGTACCCTACAGGAGAGCAAAGATACTTCAGAGGCAAAAAAAGGTAAGTCATGTGAGTAAAGAGAAGCTGGGGGTAAAAGAAAAACCTAGAAGGAACAGCGGGTGGGTTAGAAAACAGGTCATTGCAATCAGATTTTTGTATGACGGTGCCAACAAAATAGCTACCCATTTATTCCAGTTATGTACTCTGTCTTAATACATGGTGCATCCTTGCCTCCAAATGGCACATTTTGCAAGTTGAGAGGAACTTCACAGTTATTAACAACAGAATTCATACATTCCTCAGTGCGTCCTTCTGCCTACTATTCATTACCTTGCTGTGACACTGCCCATCTGTGTAATACATTGCCATGCTTGTCCATCACCACAACTTAGCCGTCGTCTTTCACATCTTACAAGCCTTACTGGCTTAAATGGTTACAACTTTTACCTTCTGGTACAGGCTGGAGATAGAGTCGCCAGAATTCAGGGCAGGCTGGCACTCAGGACAACGGAAAGCGCGCATCTTTTCCTGCGTACCTGCAGGGGAGCAGGAGGGCAAAGGCAACTCCTGGCCAGAAGCACTCAGAAGTATTTGTCCTTATAAGAAACCTACCACGCACACTGCTGCCAGTCAGAATCAGACCTCATGTCACTGTAGCAAACCCATTTAAGAGCCACTGGTTATCAACGGATTATTAGCTCCATTTTTTGTGGACACAAAGCAATGTTTTCACCCCTCACAGCTCCCTTCACCAGCTAGCGCCACAGTGGGAAGTTGCTGTGTGGGCACAGCCTTTTAATTAAAAGCCTTGTTATGCTCTGCACAATGCTTATTTTTAAAGCAGTGCATGAAATGAAAAAGGAATATCTCCCAGCACAATGTATTCCTGGGAGTCTCTGATAATTAGGGCAGTCACTTAATTTTCACATTTTGGTTTCTACTGGGGTATGTGCCAATTAGGAAGCTTCTGTGACATTCCTGCCTCCTAAACTACCCCCCCCCCCCCCTTAAAAATTCATGCAGTTAATGTACAGCTGCCTGCAAGCTCCATTTATGCTATAGCAAACATTAAATATTAAAGTGCCCATGAAGAAGTATTATGTAAGCTATCGCCAATTCACCAGCACTAACCAGTGCCTTTTTAACCCACCGATCCTGGTGCATTATACCTCCTATTTGTTGCCCAGCTCACATATGATACAGGTTTAGGACAACACCCCAGTGGGAGCTCAGCCATGCAGCCCAGGCTGCAAAGATGAGGACATCTCCAGCTGCACCCCTAGCATCAGCCCTGGGCACTGCCCGGGACACTGCGCCCATCAGCCCTTGGGGAGCACAGGCAGAGCATCTCCCTTGTTACCCCCAGGAACAGCCAGGACTCTCTCAACCTTACACTGCAAAAGAGATGCAGGACTGTCTCAGACTCCTGAGCTACTCACCCACTTTGTACCCTTTTACCTTCAGTGATGAACAAGTCCAATGCCTTTAGTGTTATCTCGCACTCGTTGGGACTTTATTGTCCTACATATGCTGCGCTCTCTTCGCAATATGCCACTGCCTTACCTGTCCTCTCAGCCTTCTCGCCCATAGAATCATAGAATCATTTAGGTTGGAAAAGCCCTTTAAGATCATCGAGTCCAACCATAAACCTGCCACTGCCAAGTCCACCATTAAACCATGTCCCCAAGTGCTACATCTACACATTTTTTAAATACCTCCAGGGATGGTGACTCAATCACTTCCCTGGCCAACCTGTTGCAATGCTTGATAACCCTTTCAGTGAAGAAATTTTTCCTAATATTCAATCTAAACCCCGCCTTGTGCAACGTGAAGCATTTTCCTCTCATCCTATTGCTTGTTAACTTGGGAAAAAGAGACCGACACCCACCTCACTACAACCTCCTTTCAGGTAGTTGTAGAGAGCGACAAGGTCTTCTGTCTGTCTCCTTTTCTCCAGACTAAACAACGCCAGTTCCCTCAGCCGCTCCTCGTAAGACTTGCATGCACACAAATAGGGCAGCAGCTCATTTTCTAAAATCAAGCCCGGTTCAGCACTGTGCTTAAGTATATGCTTAAATTTAAGCAGCCCAACTGAAGTCTAGTGTTTAAAGACAGGTAGAAGCTCAACTTGATGTCTTGACGAGGATTATAAAAGAGTGATTGTAGCTTTTAAGGTGAGCTTTTCTGTAAAAATGAATAAAACACAGAAATACCACTCCTCACAACATCCCAGTTTTGACATTTGCTTTCATCTCTAATTAGGGCAAAAAATTCAAAATATCAGCATTTTCAACAGAATAAAGCATTTAGAAAGCACTAGTTTCAGCTATTAAATATTTCACTATTCCCCAGCTAAATGTGTTAGCATCTTGGACTAAATAGAGAAGTCTTAATTTAAACTGGTTTGACATTAAATTGAATTGGGTCTAAACTGGCCCCGAGGCCGCATACAATCCCGCAGAGCCTCCCAATAGCATCTCCTGACCTTATTCTCCCCCAATGGGCTGATCTTCCCAGCCACATTACATCTCACTGCACTCAGCATACAGGGAGAATGGGCAGTCTAGTGGGAGGCAGTTCAGCCAAGAACCCAGGGCTCACTGGGGGAAAAAGGGTTAGCCTCTCTCGCCAAAAGGGAAGACTTTTTTTTTTTTCCCCTGATTAATTCCTGTACGTCTCCCTGAGTGTACATTTTAGAAAAATATACAAAAAGGACTAAGATTTCAGATGTGGTGAAAGCCATGCAAACCTTGAGGAATTATTTAAATTGTTAATTACCGCATAAATGAAAAATACCGGTTACAATCTCAGTCCTCAGGGTGTTATACCTTTGCTTCAGATTTCAAATTTATATTTCCTGTGTACGTATCTAAGACTATGACCAAGTCACCACTTAAGTTCTCTTTGATAAGATAAACATATCAACAGATAAAAGGGGCCCAGTATCTCCAGTTCATCACTCCTCCGCGTGGCTCTTCTCCAAATTCTGCTTTCAAAAATTTTCCTGATCTGTCAGCACAAGAAGAGGACGCAGCACAGAAAGAAGTCGTAGCCTTCTTTATGTCAGCAATGGTTTTTCTTATTTACCATTACATTTGGAGACCTCAGTTATACAGCTTTCATCTATTTAACATGTCACGTTGATTCTGTATCAACCTAGTGTCTCAATCAAAATGTTGTACAGCAGCAAGAGAAATGCTTCATAGTAGTCTTGGTATAATAAATCAATTGTGTAACTTTTCCTAACCAGGCTTAAAATGTCATGAAGAAAAAAGAAAAAAAGGCCAGTTTGACATGTTTTTGTTTTTTTTTTTTTCTACAAGTGAACACCCACACGGGCTAGCTTTCCTTAGACTACCCTTCCTTACAGCTGTATTAAACGCATCTCAGGCATTCCATCATTTCTGCTTGGCATAAAAAACAGGTAAAGGACAAACACGTAGCTGGGTTGTACCATTCACCCTTCTTAAATACCTACAAAACAATTCATTTTTCTAGTTCTCCTGAATGTCTCCAGGGCTCTCATATATATTAAAACTGCTATTAGTGGCCTGCAGAACACATTGATAAGCTCTTTTAAAACTATCAAAATCTCTGGATTTGTTGACTTCCTTAAATGTGAAAGTTTCTATTTTCTGTCCCCCATCTGTTAACATATAAGCAATATTCCTAAGAGACAAGACAACAGACTCGGCTCAATGCTGAGGTCAAAACATTTTGATCTGGATAAAGTAAACTAAACTAAAGCAAACTATTTTGCTTTAATTGCGCAGGTGAGAAATCACACTATTCCCCCCCCAATGCTGAAATCTTCTTGAAGAATATGTATTATAGATACTAAATTTTCTGAAAAATAAACTCAAATGAAAATTCCAGATCTCTATTCCTAAATTAATGGTTGCATGCAGATAATCTATACAACCTTGCTAATTTCTTCCCTTATTTTACCTCCCTACCTTTTGTTATCTCTCATCTATATTTAATTTTTAAATGGTCTTCTGCATGTTTTGTGAGTGGATAGACCAGGAATCTGTATGAGGTCTTTTAGCCATTACAAATCTTTTTTCCCCAGATGTATTCCCTTGACCTTAATGTCATTCTTTTTTCACTTATAAGATAGAAATATATATATGTATGTAAAAAAAAACAGATAGTCATGTCTGGTGCCCTGCAGAAAGTATTATCCTCTTGCTCTGGCCATGTCCCAATACGTACCAGTGAAAACTCTTTAGGGTGTTTTTAGTCGTAGAGAAAAGCTCCCATTGTACATTCCTGTGGCTAAAAATAAAAATTGCTGTCAAACACTAAAAGGTAGAATCAATATAAATTTTCCTTTCTACCTACTCCTGCATTGCACAAAGATGTGGATAGGCTGAACAAAACAAACCGAGCTGTATCTTCTGGGCTGGTCTGAGGGAAAGGACCTAGTCAAAAGGTAAAAACACAGTAGATGTTCCAAAAATGCCTTGCTCTGCCAGAACATCAGGAGCAAGTCAAAGAAGACAGAATACGGGTCTGAGCTGTACAAACAATAATAAATCCAGTTTCAGTGGTTAATCTTAAACATGTTTTGCAGGAACAATGGAGGGAAGAGTCCAGAGTTCATTTGAGGAGGACGGGAGCGATGGCCCCAGGCTTCCCGCACAAGACAGTAAGTCAGAAGACAACTTAGCTCCTCCTAGTTTTCCTGTGGCAAATCTGAGCTCATGATCAAAAACTCTGCCTCAGAACCTGCCCAGAGCCTTACCCGGGGAAACAGAGAAAAGATAAGTGCACGACTGGAAACCAACCCATTAGTTTAAGAGCATGAGCAGCAGTGTGATTCTTGCACAAAGCTACAGCAAGGTACAGCAGCTGGAGTAGTCTCTACCAAGCAGATGATTTTTGTTCTCTTTCAGAAGATAGCAGAACACCCACTAATATTAAGAAGGGCTACCCAATCCTTTCCCACCTCTTCCCTAGCCTATTCACCCCTTCTCACCCAGAGCACTGTGCAAAATTCAACCTTTCACAGGACTATATGTTATCAGCTGTGCACAGTGAAAGGGTGATCTAAGTTTTCTGGACCAGAAGAGGACCAGATAGATTCGCCTCTCCACCCATTAAAGCCTCATTTCTTTTCTGCAGTAAAATGGAAACTGACTCCTAAAGTGAGAAGATAAATTTATCATATTCCTTGAGCTCCTCAGATGAAACGAGCATAGAATACACACGGCAGCCATACCTATGCAATTCTTCTCAACTGATGTAAATGGGGTTTGAACAACTCGGCTCCCTGCAACACCCAAGCAAGCTGCTGCAGCATTAACTTCTTTTAGACTGGTACACCAGTGTTCACAGCAGGTTGCAGGGATTTAGCTAGTTCGGGGGTTTTTTCTTCATCATTTTAGTTAAGCTAGTGTAAAAAAAACACCCAAACCCCCACAGGGTGGACAGGAGGCAGGAACCAAATACACCACCACCCCCAGCTACAAGACTGAAGCACACACTTTTCATCACTTTGTACCAGCAGTCCTGTATCTGCTGTGGTCGATGGGACTTTGAACAGGTTCGCCACCTGACCATGTGCCACTTCACACCAGTGACTTTTGCAGGACCAACTATGCCACTATGGTCACACTGCCAACAGTACCTGCAGAAGTTAGATAAAACCTAACTCTTGTATCTTCACAAACCAGTCCCTGCAGTGACCGAACAGCGTACACAACTTTGATCACCAACTGAACTCCCTTGCTGTCACTTAAACTACGTCTTTCTCTCATCTAACTGTTGATACTGAATTTTTCCATACTTTCAAAACCTTCTCTATATGGTATTCACTGTTCAGAGATCTCATCATTCGTTAAAAACAACAATGCCTTTAGGGGTATATTGGCAAAAAAATTGTGAAGTGACAATCACAATATCTTATTTTGGAAACCTTTAGAAAGCAGATAAAGTAAATCCAACCTGTTTTGGGACTCACCACTGTTTGTGAATAAAAAAGGAAGTAAACTTTGAAATTCAAGGGATCCCCTTGTGTTGTAAAACCACACAGTTCAATTATATACGCATACATGAACTAGACCTGTGACAACTTGACCAGCCATCCACACAATGCAATTTGGTTCAAATTTTTCAGTAGAGATAAATTAAACTGGAAGGTTTATTATTGCCAACATCTATGTTTAAGTTTTTACCAAGACTGAAGTTTCTTTCCCTTAATCTTTTTGAATACAGTGCAGACATTCTGGAAGATGAAGGCAATTAGAATATGCTTCCTAGAGACTTCATGAGAAATGCAAGATAAATAGGTTAGCTATTCCCTTTGGTGTACTACTCATGTTAGTTCAAAAAAGGCAGAAAGGAGGAGCAGAAAAGTGTTAAAAACCAATCTGAAAAGTGTTAAAAAGTGATCTATAAAGTGCGATGATAGCAAAAGAAGGTATGCAAACATAGATTACTCAATAACCAGCTATTCCTAATTGCTATTTTACAATCAATGGAAAAAAAGTGTATTGACTCATCACTGATGACCACATCTCTTTAATTGTGAAACAGCCTTCTGTTTCAAATGATCTGGAACCAGTCACCTTACCAGTTGCTAATTACTCCATAGGGATAATTTGTCTTCTCAACCAAGAATTCAGCTTTGCTGCCCACCTATTGGGTAAGTAAAGGACTTCAACTCTGGGAAATTTTCTTAGTACCTGACCACCTTCATATATTCTGACACAAATCTAGTTAATCCTCCCTATAACGTAAGCAAATCAATCGGGTCTAAGGCCCATACTTGAGAAGGTGTGCAGAACCAGCATCAGATGAGTCTCGGGACAATGACTTCCCATTCTGCAGTGACTTGATTTTATAGGCCTTTGAAGGAGGAGTAATTCAGATGCTTTTTCAGCATCAGACATTTCTGTTCTACTTGTTGAACCTCTAAGCCTTAGGCAGGAAAAAACAAATCCATTGGAACAGAAAAGCCAACCCAGATGCCTTTTATTTTGTAGTTCATTCCAGACAAAGATGACACTCTGCTAGTGGTTCCCAAACTACGTTTCTCCAATGACTGGCATGGGGTGGATGAGACTGGCTTTAATTCACACATAGTCTAATGGGGTTTTCTCTTAAAAATTTGAGAAGAATCCAAGATGGTCCATGGGAAATTGAGACTTGACAGTCATCCATTTCCAAGAGGTTTCAGAATCACTGCTACAGACTATGAGCAATACTAAGTATGATTACAGCCTGATGACTCTTGCTCACAGGTTCAGGACAAACTCATTCAGTATACTAGTGGAAAGAAATCACTCCCTCCAAGTAACAGCCACATGTTGCTGCCGAATAGGAATCTAGCAGCTGCAGTACCAGCAACTATTAGAAACAAAAGTGTGCCTCTAACAACCATTTTGCCTCACAAACAAATCTCATTATAATAGAAAGTAAAGCAGTTTGACAAAGTGACTCTCATTTAGTTTGGGCATACATAGTCCATGCTGTTGACATAATTCCTGACATTGCCCTTGCTACATCATACCCCTTTGACGTTCCTTATCTACAGAGGCCAGCAGAGACAGCTCAAGTGCAGCATAGTCTGGGCGTAAAATCGTACACATGTACTTGTTTACTTGTGCAATGGGGAGCAAATTTAGCGCCACATGCAATACCCTAGAACTCAGGCCAAAAACCATTGCAAAGAGGCACGTAGCAAAAGAGAAAGTCCTAGTAAAAAATTACAGAGTCTAAAATAAAAATGCCTTCATAAATCACCTTGTTTGATTCTACTGGAGTCAGAAGCAAAGCACACTTGTAAAACATTAACTCTATTCCTTGTTAAACTTACACCACAGGAGGTGTATGGAGCAGAGTAATTTATTGTGTTTTGTTAATAAGGAAGCTTCCTGGTAAAACTGTAAATGATTCTTTTTTGTTTAATAACAGCAAATGGAGCATCACAAAAATACACGTCCTTTATGTGTCTATTGTAAGGTAGACAAGGAAGCCTGGTGGTTGCCCATTATTATTCCTCACGCTGCTTCTAATGAACAGATCTATGCTCTCACTTTTCATTGGCTTAATCAAGGATTCTCTATGATATGCAATTAATCTTTAATATGAAAGTGATTAGGGAGAAGACAGAAAATGCAGCTGAACATCCTGACCACTGAAAACCAGATTAAGGAATTATTCAAAATCCATTTCCTTTATATTGCATTTTTACATTTGCAAATCTCTTGATACATGAAAGCTCAATGAGACAAGTTTATTTTTACAACCCATGGAACAGATTCACAGTTTTCATTCAGATGGATATGTTGGTAGTTCTTCAGCAGTGAGCCCACATTGCAATTTTAACACTCTGAGGCAAAGCAGAAGAAGAAAGCAAGACATTACCACAGTTCACAGAAAGGTATTAGGAATACATATGGAAATCATAATACTGGCAAGCCATCCACATCAATCCTATCCTGGTAAAACATAAAAAAAAAAAAAAATAAAAATAGATGTGAGTCTAGTTTACCCTGCCTCACTAAACCCTGCCTGGATCACAGGTCTTTGAATACAAGCTTAAAAACGTGGAAGACGATAGCTGGAGAAGCTGCTTTTGATTGGGACAGGAAACCAGCTAAGACTCTTTAAGAAGGATGGATGAGCTTCACCACCACTGCACAGCTAATTCAAGCTTGAGAACAACTGACTGGGTTTTGGAAGTCTTAAGAGCAGGAAGGAAGCTGAAAGCTAAGCAGGAATCAACCAAAGACAGGTTTTGTGGGTTGTCAGTCTGGAAAGGACTAAGCCCCCTGTGATGCCTAGGCATGGCACAACAAAACCACCATGAAAGAGTGTTAAATAAGAATGTCTGAATTTCCACATCAACCCTCCTAAGTGTTTTGAGATGGCACCTCAGCTACAGAGGAATTTCAGCATTGGTATTTTGGAAGCTTAGTAGTTTATCACAGGTATTACTGGGGGGGGGGTTGTTTAATAAAAAATGGAAGCATAGTGTAGGCTTGTTATAAATGTACATAAATGTAATCGTGCAATCTTTCTTTTCCCATGCATGTGGAACTGCATCTTTCAGAGACAGGGGAGATGTGCACAACCCAAATAACAGAGCACACCACTGAATACACCAGTTTATCCTTGCCTGCATTCCCAAACCCTCTCATTACAAGTCCTCTGTCCCCCAATTCTACCTTGTATTTTCACATTTGGTTGCCAATAGCAGCCTGAGAAGTACACGGGGAGGGTAGGAACAACTGCATTTTAGCTTACCAACCAGACAACATGCAACACAAGCACAATGCAACAAGCCTATTGCCTGCAACCTTTGCATTGTACAAATCTGAAGTATGGATTATATTCAGTCTATAACCGAAAGCCCCTTCACACCTTGTAGTCCTTACATATTTTCCCTCGTGCCTTCCCAGTACCATTATCTTGAAGGAGAAGTAACTTTAACTATTTCTGAGAATACCAGCCTCTTGTAGTTCCCTTACTTTGCAGTTTAGAAAAGTATCTCACAAGAAAAAGAGACACTACGCACATCCTTAAACATTTTCCTGAATTTAGACCATCAAAGGAACTAGGCTTTTTTACATTGCTTATTATACCCATCTAGCTTTGATGCCTGTAATACTCCAATTCTCTGTGCCCTCCTTCCAGGGACGGAACAGGGAGCCAGAACCCAGCTTTTCACAACACCTAGAGGAAATTAAATTACCTTCTCAACTTTGGCCCCTCTGTCAAATTCAAATAATCTGATCAATGGGGTCAAAAACTGTTGGAGGGGAGGTATGGTAGAAGAGAGACAAAGAGACAACCAGAACAGAGGATTGTTACTCTGTAAGCCTCATTTCCTTCCGAAACCAGGCTAAAGTAGTATCTTGGGACAAAAGACTTGTGACAGCACATCACTTACCTACTCATGTGCAGGAATGCAGCTGGGTGGCACAGTAATTATGGACTGGAGAGTTAAGGGTTTGTTTTTTTTTCTTTTTTTTTAAATGGTGTGCTTACCCTGGAGCAAAAGCTTTAAAAGGACAAATTACAAGAAGTCATTATCTCACCCATCCTCTTTCCATGTTTCCTCCCTTCCCCCTCTTTTTAATTTTAACCTTGATCAGAGCCTGCTCCAACAGTCAGGCTTCTCCCTTTTGTTTGACACTGTAGTAAAGTTGTAGGGTTGTTTGTGAAATATGTTGCCATGGAAACTAATGTGTGCTGCCATGGAGATCATGTCAGATCCAGCCTTGCATCTTCACCGCAGACTCAAGAAAGAAGGAAGAGAAGCCAGGGAGGAGAAATTCTTCCTTGAAAAACCAAATGTTTTGAAATATTAGCAAATCAAACAAGAGAAGTGACAAGAATTGAGGTCATTATTAAACCATCAACATTTACCAATAATTCACACAATGCTTTGAGAGGTCACTTCTTTTAGCGATGTTCTCAGAACCAGTGTAGTTAAGGGCTTCAAAGTGATGAACAACATATGTGAAGAACGAATCTTATATTTTTCACATATCTAGATACCAAAAAACCTTGCCCAAGAATTCTTCCAAGTCAAATAATTTCAAAAAGCACAGAAGGCAGGAAAAACTATTAACTCTAAAAGCTGAAAAAAATGAATGTGGTTTAATAAGACAAATGAATTAAACAATGATCCATGACATACATATTATGGTCAGATTAAGGCCTTGATTAAACAAACTACTAAAGAGCTGAAGTTCAATTCTAAAGAAAATAACTAAAAAAAAAAAATCATCTAAGCATCTCTTTGAAGTGAATGGTGGATACCAAAAACTTGCATTCATTTCCCTCTGCTTTAAAACTCTGGTATTTATTTTTCCTGCAACCTTTAAATGAAAAGAAGGAGAAACTATAACTAAAAGCCACCACTAAATTACTTTAAGGTCTTACGAGGTATCTTAAATCCTCCCAGTAGCCAAATCCCAAGCACTTATGCTCCCTGAGCAAAATCTGATAGACACAAACTCTGCTTTAGCCCATTCCAATTAATTTTAAGCAGAGTCTCTCTAATCAACATGCATAGTCTTCTTGCTTCAAAATTAAAGATATGGCTAAGTCTTTGCCAGATCAGGGACAAAGTAAGTTTGCTGGTTCATGAAACAACTTGAATCACTGATAATAAAAGCTCTGAATGAGGAAACATATAAATGAATGTTTAAAGACCCACCGTGAAGAGCAATCCCTTCCTGAATTAACGTTAAATCTTGTCAAATAAAATATCTACTACATTTTATGCAAGACATATTGTATCTCCTAATCATATCAGTTCTCCACAGTTGATGGCTCTGCACCCAGCACTGACAATCTGCAGCCTTTTATAACTCACAACCACAAAGATTTTTGTATTTTATAAATGCACTTGAGTGAAGAGTAAAACTAGAGATTTAAAATTCAACCAGTTAATTTTCTGTGAAAGGAATAGAAACAAACACTAAAAATATGAAGAAACCCGTCTTCTTCCTCAAGCTGATAAGACTTCAGAAAAAAAAACGAAGAGCTAAACTCTTGAAAACAAATTTACAGCAGGGAAAACTTTGCAGATCCATCAGTCCAAAGGCTTTGTCAGAGAAAAACAGTACAGGTATCCAAGTGCCTGAAACCCATCCTGCTATAACTCCAGACAGGCTGCAGAGACCTTCCTCTGAAATCTTAAGAGGTCTATGCGTTTTCTTGTATACTAGAGGGTATTCCAATGTGCTTTTCACAAAACTAGGTACATAATCAACTCTTCTGTACTTACAGTGTTAACATGCAGGCAGAAAACCTGCCTTACATCTGATAAATCAAGTTGTGAGGCATGTTAACACTATTTTCAGAGTTCTGGCAAGAAATAAACTGAATAAGGCAGCTAAGCTGCACTGTACAAAATGAGGAGGACCAGTAAAAGCTTTCCACAACTACACAGCGATAAAATAACTTTCAGTAAAGTGTATTTTAGATAGAATAACATTCAGTAAATAAAGTATATTTTAGATGAGAATAAATTTTAGAAATCATAGATTCAGCTCACAAACAAGTTTTTTTAAAAATACACCTTAAAAATGGATTGATATCCTTCAGTGCTCCTGCTCTCTGAAAACAGCTGGGATCCAACATCCACCTTGATGGGGACAGGCTGAAGCTCTGCAAAACACTGATACTAAGACAACCTGATTCACTGAGATGCTGCAACTTTAATTCTGTTTCTTTTTCACACATCTACTTTCTCACTATAAACAGGTATCTAGAAAATGCTTTGAGACTTTTCATCCATAAAGATTTTTTCCCACACACAGTAGGGGAAAAAGCAGATCTTAAAACTACAGTAATTTCATTTTAACCATATCATGAATAAAATAAGGTTTATGCTACATAGTGGACCCCACTTTCTTCCTAGCTCATTCACTTGGCTACAAATGCATGAGGTATTGGGAGGAAAAAAGATTCTGTCTATCTGCAGTAGCAGTGTTTCTTCTACTTGGGTGCAATCTAAATAATATGCAAAATATTCCAGGTAATAGTACCAAATACTCTTTTTCTAGCTGGCAACTGCTGCACAGATCATAGGACCAGGTAACACACTATGCACCTGGCCAGTTTATTAACTTTCTGGATCTTGCAATAGTCCCCAGAGAGAGGAATAAAAAATAATCTTACTATTTAGATTTCAGGAGGGCTCAAGATTTACCAGATACTTCTCCAGAACATGGAGGTAAACCCAGAGCCTGCCCCAAAGACTGTGAAGTCTAGACAAAGAAGAATAAGCCTGGACTATAATCCCTCTGGCAGGCATTTACTCCAATGAGACATCCCAAGAGCTCTTCGAGTGGGCCAAATCAAAAAAGAGCATCAAGAGTTTGGGGACAGGAAATAACAACAAACAGATTCATCAAGAACGAATCACCTTAAACCAATTTAATTTCCTTCTGCATCAAAGGAACAGTTTTTGTGGCTTGGGAAAAATCACTAATACTTTATACCTTGACTTTAAATAAGGTTTTTTATATATATAGTCTCACACAACATTCTCTTAAGAAATTTTGGAAAACGTGATCTAGGTGAAGTTAATTCAGGCTGGATGGAAAACTTGGGAGAGCTGTATCCAGCAGTTATCAGTTCTACATGAGCATATAGCACATACCTGGATGCATTCTGTGGGCTAGTCCTGCTCTGCCTTTAACTGGATGAAAGAAAAGAGTCAACTTAAGTCTGTAGACCAACTGGAACCAAGGAAGACCACAAATGTGAAGGATGGGATTCAAATCCAGTATTACTGTGACAAACTGGAGAAATTGGAAAAAAACAGGAAAGAAGTGCAAAGCTGTACACGCAGGCAGAAATAACTGCATAAATACAGTAAGGAGAACTTCTAGGCAGGTAAGAGTCCTCAGAGAAGATCCATTGGTATGAGGGATGACAATCTGAACATGAGTCAACAGAGTCAAGCTATTGAGCACATGACAAACAAGCAGGCTGCAACAGATAAACAAGGCTGTGGCCCACATAACATATGGAGTTATCCTTCCACTCTACTGAGCATCAGCAAAGCTTCAGCTGCAGTATTACATCCTTGCCTGGGCGCTGCATTTGAAGAAAAAGAGGAGCCAACTGGAGCAAGTCCAGAGAAGAGCCACAGGAAAGAGCAAAACTCAGGAAAACACAACCCATAGAGATATACATATAACTGGGACTGGTTAGCAAAAATGTGGAAAAAAAAGACAGAAGATGGAGTGGAAAAAACAGTGCAAGTGACACCGTTTAGTATTTAAGATGGTACTGTGAAGAAATAATAACATCTTCTCTTGTGCCCACAGTGGATGGGACTGATTACACCACACCAAGAGTCAGCTTAGACATCATGAAAAACTTCCTAACAATAAAGAGAGCAGCACATATACATGCTTTGACAGGAGCCTGTGGGCTCTCCATCCTGAGCAGCTTTTGAGAGCATCTACATGAGCTCCTGGTGAGCGCTGCAGGTATGGTTGCTCCTGCCTCTACGGGTCAATTCCAGCTGTGTATTTCTGTGATCTCCTGGAACAGACAGCAAGCAGTCATTTGTGCTCTATAAAACTTACTCCCCAAGAACAGGACTGGTAAGGACTCATCTACAGGCACTACACTTCAAAAAAAGATGGTCAACAGAAAGGCACAATAGGACTGGGGCGGGGGGGAAGAGAGATGCTTATTTCTTGGAATCATGTTTTAAACCCAGAGAAGATGAAGCAGGTCTGTAAAATCACTGTTACTTTGCAGTAGAAGAGGTACTCTATCTGTAAGCAAAATTTTTCTTCCTCTTTACTAACGGATGGCTTGGAAATGGTCACTACTCCATTTATCAAGTACCTACTATAAATATCACTTCTAACAGAAAGATAAATAAATAAAAGCCAGATCAAATGACTGCTTGTGATCAGAATCTGCTTTCTTGAAATTGAGGAATTATACATGGTGAAAAAGTAATTGAATGTGGGGGTGTTTTTCTTTTTTCAGCTGGCATTTTCTATTATTTGCATACTTTTAGTAAGATTTGCAGAAGATTGTGGGACACAACAAGATATGACAGTTGCTCTAATTTCTTGTCAAATTCTCTTTCTATTTTCATCTGCAATAAAAGACAAATGGGACAAAAGCAATGACAGGTACCCTCCTCACCATGTGAGGAGGGGGAGAAGAACTGCATACACAAGTCAGCCATTAATTTAATGCGAAAGAGATTATGGAAGCAGTAGTCACTCAAGAGCAAATGGGTAAGTGATGTTCTTGCTAGCCATTACTCTAATGGTGAGAGCAAGGGAATGTCTGCGTAATTGCCAGAGAGCAGGCTGAGAGACACCTCTGGGGACCAGACAATGCGCAGGGCACAAGAGAAACTGCTCAGCCCTAGCACAGGGATGACGGCTGACTTACAAAATCACATGTGTTATGACAGACACTGGACACATCCTTGCAGCCTTTATCTGTTAAATGTCATTCCCTGGTTTGTTCAAGACCCCATGAGTCACATGTATTTCAAAAGCATTGCCTAGAGGAGGAAAGGATCAAGTGTTAGGTTCCCTACATTCCCACCTCCTCAATTCATATGCTCTTTCCACAGAGTTTCCCAATTCAAACCTCAGCTGTCAATCAGGAAACAATCCTCACCTGTAGAGGCAAGAGCAGAACCTGGATGCACTCTCCCCCAACGCACAGCTCTGAGCTTTACAAAACTTGGTCACACTGCAGGAGGAAGCGAGCTGCTTCCTTTTCATGCCTCTAGTAGACTTGGGGCAGCATGAGCCCAAGAGAAACAGCTTTTGCTGCTTTCTTAGTATCTGCCATCACACATAGGTCTCCACTCCTCAGCTGACCTCCTGCCAACCAGTTAACTGCCCTTGCACCTCCAGGGCTCAGTCAGTGCAAAACTGCTCCTGGCCAATATGCACAAAAAATTAGCCCCATTGATTTAAAGCAACACAAACCTGCTGAAATCTTAGTGAACTTACCCACTTTGCTCTAGGTACGAGGTCACATGAGGTTTGCATGGCTATTGAGTAGTACTCTTCAACTGATGCCATGCACCAGACAGCAGCTCCCTTTCAGCCAATGAAGGTTGGAAACAGTTGGTATCTCTGAACTGCAGGCACCTCAGTAGTATGAAGTCTAAGCGAGGCATGAGCAGACCCACGCATGGCCACATGCCATGACCAGCCCAGAACTTGCAAGCCATTTCACAGACTAGATGTGCTCCCTGCAGCACTGAATTTAAAAAGACTACCTTAATCAATCAGGTAATTAAATACCGCTTTAAGCCACCCTGTTGAGCGTATCTCACAGGCTTGCTACACTGCACAAGCTCTTACTGATGGGCAGACACTGCTAACAAATTTCTCCCTCATCTGTTGGCTTTTTGGCAGTCCACAACGGGTCACTCCTAATGCAATTTCATTTTCTTAATTAAATCTTCCCTGAGGTATCATCACAGGGTATTATTTCCCTTTGATTCCTTTATTTAATATTTCAGAATAGAAACAGTCTCATCCTGCTTTCATGGCTTAGAAAGTTTCTCCCTTGATTAACCCTCAGAGAAGATGAGGGTATTTTTCTAAGTGAGTAAGATTCATGTTTGTTAAATAAACAACATATAAAAGGCCATATAACAAGACTTAGGAGACTGTAAAAGAAAAAGTGAAGCATAGCCAAGTTAGTAAGGAACAACCTTTTCTTTTTATTGATTTTTTTTTATCTCAAACTTCACAGAGCAGAGTTTGTTTGCAAAAAGGGGAGAAAGACCCCCAAATCTAACTGCCTTCCAGCGGGAGCAGCACTTTTATGAGTTTAATAAAAACCGATGCTTTTCCTAATGTAGCTGTAGTCACAAGGTCAAGGAAAAAAATCTCAGCTTTCCTTTCCAGAGGTCAATCTCCAATAAGCATGTACTGAAAGTCTTCAAATAGTGAACGCTGTAAGCACCCCAACCCCATAAGAGAAAGTCTCCAAACCAGAAGCCTTGAAAATTCCTACATTGGCAGGGAGTCCAGCTCCTGATTTTTCAATACTTATGGACAGATACATTGGCTGGATATGCGATTACCCTTTGTACTTTCCAAAAAGTACACTGCTCTAGTTATGTGCTGGTGATTATGAATCAACCATTACTGCTTGTGACACCTTCCACTGAACGTAATGATATGCAGCTCCTCTGTTAAAGCAAAACTAAACTCTCCAGGAAGGCATACATGAAGGATGTTTGCAACATATGCTTCAAAAAAATGCTAATATGAACCATCACAGAAATATTGACCAGTAATTCCAGTCCTCTATTGTCACAGACAGCCCTGTAGTACATAGAAGATGAGATTTACCTCATCCAGTTTTTGCTGTTTTGCTTAAGTTTGCATAAAGGCTTTCTCTTGAGAGCAGTATCCCCACAGGAAAGTCCAACTTACCTTAAAACACAGAATGGTTCATCCCAAGCCCCTCTCCCCACTACAGAGTGCCCAGTTATTCCACTGGCACATGAAGGCTCAATTCTAGGCAGCTAAAGTGAGGCGAGATATATGTAATACAAAGTGGGGAGAAAGATCCTCAGAACATCCACCAAAAAGGACAGGACCCCTCAAGCAGCCTCTAACAGCCATAACAATCCCAACAAGCAACTTGTGCATGAAAATCCCAAGCCAAACTCATTGAGGTCTTCTGCATTTTGGAAGCGTTAAATATCGTATCACCTCCTAATAAGACAAAGTAAAAAAAATGTCAGAAACATCAGAAACAATTGTCTCACAAATGGCTAATATCAGACACAGTTTTGTGAAATGCATGGTATAGCACTGAGCTGCAAATCATCCAGTCAATGTCCGTACACCAAAAACCTGAGAACCTTGTATAGACAAGACAAATACGTAACAGCAGCTTATAGATATTATTGCAATAGCCATTTTGTAGTAGTAAATATTTTGAGAGGATCTGAAGGAAGAAATAAACTACTCAGGCAGTCTCTTACCACTGGCTGAATGAGTAGAGAAAGTAGCATGAAGAGAGTTGCTATACCTATGGCAGAAATTAAGTACTTCAGTCATGTTAATTATCTAGCAAAAGAAGGGACAGAAGGCGTGAGAACATGTATTTAAGAATCAGCAGATCCATGAAGACAAAAATAAGATAAATAGACAAAAAATTGACCTGGGATTCAAATAAAATGGAACAGAGGAGAAAAAGGCATTCACAGCAAAATTTTAACTTGCCGAAAACAAGATGAAGTGAAGACTACAATAGAAAAGGATAAAAAATTACCAACATGAGAACAGAGCTCAATTTGGTCTGGTAAAGTCAAAGACTAAAGCCAAGACTAAGTCCAAGACCTAAATATGGGTGGCAGGAAGAAAAAAGAGGAATGAGAGAAAGGGGTCACAAACAAGAAACTGCACTGGATCCAGATAAAGTAGAAGCAAAACAGAACCACACAGGATGCACAGACCTACAACTAGAGATGCAAAATTGCACATTAGGGGTTGGAGTTAGAAATAAGAATTAGTTTAGGAGTTAACACAAAAGGAATACCTGAAAAACAGGAGTGCATAGTATAATGGTAACAAATTAGGAGAGGAAGGTATTGCAGGTACCAAAGATGAAGGCAGGGGTGAATATTAAGAGAAGATCCAGGGAAGGATAAAAGACAACTGAGGGAAGATATGACAGAGGTTCACAGACTTGCAAATGGAAAAGAGAACAGAGGATCATTCACTTTCTTTTCCACTACAAGGAGGGGGCATCAAGAGAAGGCACTATGAGTCAGGCTCACAACAGACTAAAGCAGGTCATTCTTAAAGTGACAGATAGTTGAGCTGTGAAATTCATTTTCAAATTACAATAAAAGTGTAGATAGTTTCAAAGGAAAGCAGGGAAGGTTTCATGAAGCAGGTCTCTAATGAAGGGTACTAAATCCACAGAACCACAATCAGTTAGGAAAGTTCCTGAGCAGAAGATGTTTGGGGTGGGGGTAAAGAAACAATATAGAAAAGTGATTTTCTCACAGCAGACAAAAATCCCTGCCAAAACACCATCTCTGTTGCCTTAGTTTCTTGGTTTCTTGGTAAGTCTAGAGCAAAGATTTTTACCCTTAGGTCTTCAGATCTGTTCACAGTCCACACAGGTGACTGTCACAAACACTTTAAGCCAGCATAAACTGACACCTCCACAAGGAGAAACACCTTGGCTTCCTCCCACTCCTCACTCCCAGCCTTTGCTGGGTGTTTGCTTCCATTGCCATAAGCCTTCATGGAACAGTCAAGTGGACCTCATCTGGGTTAAAACCACATGGCATAAAATAACACATTGCTTCTAACCTGGGTCGCTTCCCTGATGCAACTCTCCATACAGCCACAGAAATGCATGTCCTGACACAAGGAAATTACTAACATGCAGGAAAGAGTGGCTAGAAAAGCAGAAGGATGCACTGGGATTATTTAGCCTGGAGAAGAAAAGGCTCAGGGTAATCTTATCAACGTGCACAAATAGCTGGTGGGATGGACCAAGGCAGACTGAGCGAGGCTCTTCTCAGTGGTGTCCAGTGACAGGACCAGAGGCCATGGGCACAGATTGAAAGACAGAAAATTTCCTTTAACTGTAAGAAAAAACCCTTTTTTTTAAAAAAAAAAAAAACAACACTGTGAAGCCTGGAGAATGCAGGTTACATAGGTAATTGAACAGCAGATATGACATGACATTTCTACAAGGGGGTTCACACGCCTACTAGAAAAGCATTTAAGGTCTGAAGATTTAGGGTCCACAAACTGAAAATGGCTAAAGTGTTCCTGGCAGAGCATGACAAGGATCTTTGAAAAATTCCCATCTTCATCCATAGACAGCAGCATACCTTAAAGGAAATGGGAAAGAACTTTTCAAAATATAATTGGTTTTCATACATAATACTTGGCTATCTACACTTACCCTATAAAAACATTAAGCACAGTGATAACGCTTCTGCTATTCCCCTTTTGCTTCGTCCATGGGCAGACAAGAAGTTTGACACCTCCAAGTTTTACCCCGAGGACAGAGCAGTTCAAGACTAGTTCTGCCTCTGGCTATGTGGATACCTGGAGCCAGGGAACCAGTGACACAGCAGGGACCCCCTCCAGCCTGTCATCCAGCAGAAGGGGTGCAGGGTCAGGGAAAAACCAAAGGGTATCTGTATACACAGGATGCAAGGCAAGTGCTAGCAAATAAGCACAAGAAATTGGTGAACTAAACAGAATGAGAAATAGTCTCAGGATAATAAAAAAAAATAATCTATTAGCCGTCTCTTTCGTCATCTTTCTTAGGAGATGACAAAGCTGCTATGTTATTGCTGTGTGGCGTGCTCTGAACAAGGAACCACTCAGTTGTCGAACAAATGCACTGTGAAGTGTTCACACTAAGAAAAACGCATTTTCCACATTCACATTTCAACAGACTAAGCAGCTGGAGAATGGTCTTCAACACACCAGAGCAACCCACAGGGCAAAGGGTGAAAAAAGGTCTTTGCAGGAACAAGACAGATCACCACAAAAGGCAAGAAAGAAAAAGCTCTTGAAACGGTAAAACTTGAACTGAAGCCATCATTTTTCTGTCCATTGCACTGGCACCTGGTTTGACTGCCACAGGAGAAGTGAAGCCAAAATGAGACATTTCCTTCCTTGAAGGCCTCTTTTTTTTTTTAACAGTAACACTTTCTGCTGCAGGGAGTTTGCCTTTGCTGTACCCTAAGTAAGAGAGCCCAGCTGTGTCAAAGCACAGGCCTTTTTGGAACCAAAACCAGGGTCCCAACACCACTAAAACCAGAAGGCCCTGAACAGTAGCAGTATGCTTGGTTTGCACCAGCTTAGGTTGGAAGCCCAAACATGTTACAGGCTTACTACTGAGAAAATAGACATATTAGCCTCCAATGGCTATAAAAAAGGTGTTTGTGAGGTGGGGGGCGGGGAGAACCTTGCTAAAATAATGTTAGTATCTAAACTGGAAAAATTGAATCAAAAAAGGGAGCCAGGACCCTGTTCAAGGCAATCTTTTAAAGCGAAAAAGCAAGCGGCTGGGGGTGGGGGTGGGGGTGTGTGTGTGTTCCTTCACTAACAGGCTTTTCTTTTCCAGTGCACAAGTGTTACCAAACTGCAAGCTGGAAAGTCTGTGTGGTCTCTGTCCCACACAAATGTGCAGTGAATCCACAGTTATTTTAAGACCTCACAGGCCAAATGCATCCCTAGTGCAAGATCAGTGATTTAAATGAACTCAGTGTAGCCATGAGATAGGCCCTGGGCTTCCAAGAAGTAAATACAATAGTACAACACTACAATGATGTGCACTGGAGACAGTAGATAATTTTTAAGAAACAGCTGTATGAAGCAGAGTAGGTCAAGTCTCATTTTCTGCACTGTGGGAAACTGAAGCATTGTGAAGTTTCCTTAAAGCTGAAGCATAACAACCACCACCACCTTGCCACACCTCCATCTCTGATCTCTCCCAACTGGATCTGATCATTAAACAAGGCTGCAGGGCTCCAGGTCCTCTGAACGGCTGCCAGCTGCAGTACAAACACATTCTCATGAGGAACATTTTGATTCTCTTTAAAACAGCTTTTTTTTTTGACAGAAAACTGTTCCGCTGGCAAGTTTTCATGCAGCTCCACTACTTAATATGCCTCCCCTCCTCCCACACATGCATGCACCAGAGCTACTATGAGAAGGTAATTATGCTGCATGTTTGCAGTGCAGTGGATTTGTTCCTGCCAGGTTGCCTGTCTTCACTGGGAGTGAGAGACTCCAAGGAATGGTGTCATCAAAACGAGGGTGATTCAACATCTGCACATAAATGACATGCATTCCCCCAAAAATACATCCAAGGAAAAAATATATCGGGTTTGGGGTTTTTTTAAAAAGGCTTGGTAGCCTCAGGGTGGCTCACACGGCAACAAATTCAGGTCTTTACTCAAGCAGCCAGCTATTTGAAAATGAACATTGTAATTATACCACCAAACGATCTTGACCAGCAACTGAAGTGCATGTGATTTGCAGGGGTCTCTACTTTTCAGCAAATAATCCACAAGTGCTGCACAGATCTGAGTAATACTTGTGTCTGGCTCTTCCCTGTGACTCAGCATTCAGCAGGGCTGCCAAGGGCTGGCCTGAGCTCCTGAACCACACCTGAAGCTGGACTGCGAAGACAAGCCCAGCAGGACAGCACTGCAGGGACACGAAGTGCACACAGCAAGAGGAGGAACACCACACTCGGTTAGTGGCCTTTAAGAAAGCCTGCTCAATGCCAACCCTCTCTGGCCTAAAATGGGATTTTTTTTTTTTTTTTCCCTCCAAAGCAATTACATAAAAATGTAGAAGACCTGCTACCTCCAGCAGATGCAGAATTTGCCTGCTGACTTAAGCACAAAAACCCTGCTTCATTTAAAAACTGGGAAAAAAACCCAAACCTAGAAGGTCTGAGAGGAAGCTCTTTTTGATTCATTTATCGTGAACTGCAGTGTTAACTATGTTCCTCTGATGACAAATCCTCAATTTGCATGAAGTCCAGCTGAGACCTCAATGGCTGCGAAGTCTCTCTCCTGCCCTACCACAGACCACGAACACAGGATCAAGGGAAGTGGTTATGGAAAGACAACAGTTTTGGCTGAGTGGTGCAGCTGGAAAGCATTTTTCAGTAATCTCTCACCTACATCTCCTCACTCTTAAACTTAGAGGTGAGCCCAACAACTTTCTGAGCTCTAATCCTAGGTCCTCTGAGGCTTGAAGAACTGATTACCACATATAATCTGTTGCTTATCAAAGCTCTGACTGAATTATATTGGTATCCTATTACATGGGAATTTGTAGCTGAAAGCTTTCACATTCACCATTAGCTACCAGGATTCAACTCGGAAAACTACTGCATAAAACAAGCCAAAAGAACATGCAGATTTCCATTGGACACATCACTGAGGCATGAATAAAAACAGTTCAGAAGACTAAGACTGAACATAGATATTTTGGGCCAGATCAAAAGAATGGGACTTAGGCAGAATTTAGGCATTAAAGTTGAAAATGGTACTCACAGCTACTGAGCCCTGCTTTCAACATAACAGGATTCAGTGACCTAGTGTTCTGCTCCTGTGCATTCCAGAAACACCGGTCTTGACATCCCACTTGCTACTCTGCATATAAAACACATGAACCAGCCCTCGGCAAAGGAACCTAGAAACTCCCCCTCTACTCATTAAATCAGAGTTATGTTCCCTCTTGCTCTCTGGCTTGATGAATCTTCACATCTATGTAGAATATAACAACTTTGGCCAGATGGGTGTAAATCATGTCCCATACTCACACACACTTACAGGAGCTCCCTGCCTGTTAGGGCACATTCCTGGAAAGTTAGATCTTGGTCTGATCTAAATCAAGTGCAAGAGAAATAATAATGCCTCTTCCTGGAGAGGGCAGCTCCTCCCTGAGCAACAGGCCCTACTCAACACACTGGTTTTGGAGTATCTGCTTCCAAGGACCTGCCTCCCTTCAGGCACTGTTAACCAGCTTTGCACCTAACCCAGGGCACAAGCACACCAAGGGGCTGGAGATGCAGCGAGCTGCTTCTGCCTGCATTACACTGGAAATAAAAGCCCTGGGGAGCGCAAAGCAGGAACCCTATTGCTGCCTGCACATAAACCAGTCTCATGCAGCCAACTCTAGCTAATCTGTTATGCCTGGTTTTGGTGCAGTGCTGCATAAAACATGGCTATAATGTCCTGGATGTAAACTAGTAAGCTCAGAGTTATGTCATGTAGACTTAGCAGCTTAGGTCTTCATTTGCTTAAGGCCCTCTTACCGCTTTTCATTTCAGCATGAAAGGGTGACCCTTCTTGTGGTCCCACAGGTATTATTTGGACTAGCAATACTGCATTTATATCCCTTTTGGTCCAGGTAGCTAAAGGAGATGAACTGGGTTTTCCAGTGAGCCATTACAAGGCCATCAAGTAGATTGATCTCCTGTCCATCTCTCAGAGCTATTACAAGGAGGTCACAAGTCAGCCAAACACATTATTCACAATGACCCTTCCTGAGCTACTAGATGATACAATGTTAAATCAGTAGACTCCTCCTCAAACATCTTATTCCACATCTTCCCCCTGCTGAGCTTACGTGACCACCCAACTCATGCAAACCCTGAGCCTGCTACCACTACTTACGTACCAGCTTTCCTAAGGTGCACTGTCTTTCTAAAGTCAGCGGGACTCCCTCAGCAACTAACATCATGCGTGCACACACAGAGCTGGCAGAATTAGGTTGGGAAAAATAGGTCAAAACAGGCATATATTTAACTTGGAGTCCAAACCTCAGAATTGTATTTTACCAACAAATAATTCATACGCACATGCAAAAAATCCACATTTGATAACCATTAGAAAGTCATTCTGATACAAATTAGGCAATCAAGATATTTTACAGAAGAACAGACTCTGCCAGAAACATTTCTATTCCTGCTCCAAGTAGACATTTAAACATACAACCTCTCCCTCACAACCCTATATCCTTCCTTTTTCTGTAATCAGGCAACTTCTTGTATGATCTTTTGGAAAATTATTTCTTACTCATTTCCAACTAGAGCCTTAGACTTTTTTGTTGTTTATTTGTTGTGGGGTTTTTTGTGTTTGTTTTTTTTTTTTTAAGATGGTGACAGCGCAAGGTTGAGACACCCCTGCAGAGAGCCTGTCTGGGCCACTACCCCTATTCCAAGCTTCAAAAAGCCACGTTTGCAGGCAGGTCCAGGCAGACGTACAAGGAAAGGAGAGAGGGCATGAGGGCAGTCTTCCCCTTTCTATAAGTTCTACAGCAACTTCCTTGGGCTTGTGATGATCTTCCAAGCTGGACAAGACAATATGGCTGACACCTAGAAGAAGTTACTATGTGGCTCCAACAAGCAAATTGAGCAGCTGATCCTTAGATCAGATTTCTAGAAGACACCGTCTGCTTCCACACTCCTCTAGGATCCACCTCTAGCCAAACCTAAGCAGCACAGTTGGCAAGTTGAACGCACACAAGCACCCAGAACACTTCGCCACACCTTTGCTACAATTTTGCTGCATTTCCTGCAGCAGGACTGCTTATTTTGCTCCCACATCCCAAACTTTTTCATGCCCACCCCAGCAACAGTAAAATCTAACACTAGGTTTGTAAACTGGCCTAAGCACTTCAGGATAAGCAAGTGCCCTCTCTGCACCTGCTCCTGCTTTATACACAGTTGAGTGCAAAAGACACAGATATTTAAGAATTCAGACACTTACAATTAGGTGATACATGTTTTTAATTAGAAATGCCCTAATATAATTGCTCAAATACAGACACTAAGGTTTAGCCTACATTGTGCTATTGGGTACAGACAATTAGTCTGAGTTATTAACCCCTATTTTAATTGTCTGAGACATAAGATTGCACAGCCTAGGAACAGCTATCTGTGTAGCAAAGAGCATTGGAAAGAACAACAGTACTTCGCAATTACCCAGTTCTTGGGGAGTGGAAAGGTTGAAGGGGGATAGGAGACTATCAAAGAGAATGCAAACTCACGTGCAGAGAGGGAGAGCCTTTGAAAATCTGCAAAGAGGATGCTTTGAGAGTGACAGTTCTGAGGAATATGAAGGAGTAGTACCGAGTCAAATTTCAAGAGCCGGCAGTGGTCCTACACCAGCATGTAGTTTCTTGACCAACGTAAGAAATTCTGCCTTTAGTCAGGTGGGAAATCTTATTCTTTAATGGGAACTTTGCTCATATTAAAAAAAAGGGTAATTTCATTTCACACAGAAAGCAAAATCCTTAAGGAATGCTAAGAAGTGGAAACCAAGAAGGTGGTAAATCAGATAGCCTATCTCTTATAAGCCACCATAGTGATGGGCCTTGGAAAGGAGTTCTATCACAGGACCAGGTGCTATGTTGGAATCCTTTTCTAGCCTAAGAAGAAGAGAAGACAATATAGTTCAGCTCATTAGCCTTTAATACCTGGTCTGGGTAATAACTCCTATGGTTGTTTCTGCTTTAGCCTGCTGATAAGAGTAATGAGAAAGGAATGTCAGTGCTTCATGCAGGCACAGCAAACAGCCAGCTTCCCTGTGATACTCAGCTCTGTAAAACAAAAAAATTTAAAAAAAATCACAAGAGGCCAGATGGCACTGCCCTTCACCAAGCAAAGTTCCCAATAACTTTAGGAGGAGCATTGTTCATTTTTAGACCAAAGGATTTGACTCAATAATACTTTATCTGAGCATCGAGTCTCTACTATGACTCAGGGTAAGTATGTAGTATTTCTGAATCATGGTATTGACCTCGCATTGACTACCATTTGAGAGCATGGTGCAGTCAAATTAAGCAACTTAAAAGTTCATGAAAAGATCTCATTCCCGATCTCTGCAGCTTCCACGGACCTGTAACCGAGGCAGCAGACAACCTAATGGCTAATGAGCCTTTCATGAATCTTGAGCAGCATCATCTTGGAAACGTGTGTTCTGACTCCAAGATTAAACATTTCATCCACTTCCCCCCCTTTCCATGTTAAGCATGTAGCAACTAAACCTTGCTATTTAAATCAAGAAGCTCCTTCAGAGAGTAAATCTGTCATCATCTTTGTTTTCTTCAGGCAACCACAGAGTCGCACACAAAAAGTACTATGTCAAATAAGAAGTATATGTATTTTCATATTAAAAATCCTAAGGCCTCTCCCATAGGTTTGTTTTTTTTTTTTTACACATCATTAAAGACACTTGACAAATAACCCAACACTTGATGGATGTTCTGCATTAGAACGTGAATTCTAAGTTTAAATTTAAATTTTCCTGAGCCTGCATTAAGATGTAGGCACAAGACAATATCACCTACTTTAACAACACTATCAGCTTAACAGGGCCCAGATTTCAAAGGAAAGCACCTAGCTGCCCAAGGACGAGCTTGGGACATCAGATGATCCCATCCATCCCACTAGTTTGTCAAGCAGTGTTAAGAGTGCCCACAGACGCCCAGGCAGGTAGCCCCACACACATCTGTTGTGTCCAGCTGGAAGGAGGACTGCAGTTCAAATGGTTCAGGAAGTGCCTTACAACAGGCATCCAGCTCATAAGCAAAGCTGGATTATCCCCAACTTCATTGCTTCTTACCTAGCTTAGGTAAGTCTGTACAACATACAACACACGTTCTGCCAAAGGGACAGACTTCAGCAAGATAGTTTGTTTCAGGGAGAAAGAGGAGTCACAGCAACACTTAAGATCCAGTGAACAGCTCCTTGACCTGCCTGCTCCATACAGCCAGCACTCAGGCATTTCACCAGCATACAGCAAAGAACAACTTGTTTGACCAACTCATCAAGCATTCCCCCTCTCTTGCTCTCCTCTCCCCCTTGGGAAAAGCAAACAATTTCCTGCTACACCTCTTCTGCTTATACATTTGGGAGGGGTATCCATCAGTCTTCCCCTCTGCAAAAAGTATACAGTGGGAAGCACATCATCAGATCTTCCCAAGCTTGCAGGATGCCATCCTACATTTTACATGGAGACGTGTGAAAGCACTTCGCTGGCACCAGAACAGCATGCTCCTCCTTTCTCTAAAACAATAGGCCTGCTGAACCACACATTTCAGGACCTGAGAAACCTGATTTGGTAATTGAAGGTGCACATGGCACACATTTTCTTATGGTATGGAAAAATTAATTATACCACATGACAGATTTCAGTCCTGGTGTTCAAATACTCATTAACAAAACTACTTTAAAAGGGGCTAAAAGAAACAAATGCCTTTAACATCACAGACTTCCCAGATGACTCCTGCTATGGAGATGGATGACAAATCACTGTCAGTCATCTTTAAATTCCATATTGACTACATTGAAGCAATTACCCATTTATTTTTAGAGCATGTTCCATTTTAAACACAAGTGATTCAGTCCAAGAAACATTCTATACTGCATCACTATTTCATGGGTTAACAACTCTCAAATTTAAATGGATTTTAATTCTGGGACAAACACTTGCTTTTTTTTTCCCTTGTGCCTCTAGACATTGGTTGGGAATTTTAATTCAGGCTTCAAACCAAACAAAAGTTGGTGTTCTACAAGCATCTGCAGAGAAATATAAAAATATCTGGAAAGTGTGAAAGAGTGAGCCTGTTTTGCTAAATGCATGAAATGAAACCTCAGCGAAGGTCTCAGTAATAGCCTTCCTGACTGCTGTGCACTCTCTCTCCCACAGACCTTCTGCTCTGCAGCAAGGGAACACTGCCTGCGCTGCTGCGTCCTCAAAGAACTTTGCAATACAATGGAGCACAGAGATTCCCTAGGGAGCACGGTGCTGATCATTTACTTCGATATGTCAAACAAGAGCGTCAGGGTTTCCCCCTTTTTTAAGGCCTAAAAGGAACAGCTTGCTATATCACTCCCCCCCAGCCCCCAAGACATCTCAAGGTTTATCTGCATTGTAGGCAATGTTCTGGACAAAAGGATGTGGGGCTGGGGTCGAGCTTAGACTGCTCCTAACTTGTGGAAAAGAAGAGTGAGATGATAAAAGTGGAGAGTTGGGGAAGGAGAGTCCTGAGGAGCTGAGGTTTCTGTTGCTGCCACCAGTGGAGGGAGAGGACAAGCAGGAGCTGCAACAGGTACTGCAGCAGGAGAACCCCGCTTCAGGCTCAGCTTCTGCCTTGCTTCAACCCAACTCCTCCCTCTTTCCAAAGCAAAAGCAGGCTGTGGGGCTACAGCCAGCCTCTTGCCCCCAGCAGTCTGCTGCCCATAACAGCAGCCTATTTTGCCTGTAGCTTGGACCAGTCTTACTGGTCCATATTCTGGTGAACTCACAAACATCTGAGATGAGGACACCATCTTGCCAAGGGACAGTCCCAGCACCTAAGGAGCCCTGCCTAAAGAACCTAAACCTCCTTCTTTCAGAGCTGATGATGGGGTACCCTAGCCATGGCATAGCTGATCAAAAAAGTCCAAGACTGACTCAAGCCCATTATACAGCTGCCTAGCCACCATTCATTAACTGTAACAAAAATGACCCTGGGCTCCCTACATCAAAGAACCTTGCCATTTCTTCTTAATTAATTCCAAGCATCTTGCTGGCCTCAAATCTCAGCTGGAAAACGTCAACTGGAGTAGGTGGCATCTCAGCCTGTCTTTTGCTACTGGCTGTACTTTTATTTTTCCTGTGTTGCATGCCCCCCACCCTCCTGAGATCATCAGTAGAAACCAAAATATTGCTGTGTTTTAGGACAAATGCATAAGTACGTAAGATCTAGCCTGTTTTAGACTTTATTAGAATTAACATTCATGATATCTAAGGCCAAGAGAAATGTATTTCTAAGGAATTAAACCAAACCCCTGCAGTGTTTGCCACTCAGCCATTGCAGAATCACAACAGCACATGAAATGTTAGAAGAGAAATGGGTAAAAAAAAGCCTTAAACAGAAGCAAAACTGACTCATCTCCTTATTGCCAAAACCGAGAAAGCCGCTGAGCGTAAACAAACAACAGACATCCTGAAGAAAAGGGGGCGTCGCAATTCCTTTTCATGCTAATGGGCAGATACACAAACTGGTATGAGAAGGACCATCCTCCAGCTACTCCGGCAAGCTGATCCCAGGGAAACGGCCGATGCTACAGCGACATTCCTGGCAGCACAGGTGCCACCAGAGGCCAGGGAGCATCTGCGGTGCTGGTGACTCCCAGCGCACTGATGGGTCCTAGTTATATATGCTGGAAAGCTGTGACAGCTGCAGGTATGATCCACTTCTGGAAGCCACACGTATATTTGGATACCAAATGAAACTGTTTTGGGTAGTATTCACAAAGGCATACTTTGGCGTAGGCTGGCAAGCATCCCTTCTAAAGAACAGGAGGGAGGACGAGCCAGAGTACTTGTATAAGGCTTGAGCTCTCCTCCGTGTCTACAGGGGCCCACAAAGACTACAATCTACGCATGCTGAAAGCAGACCTTGTGGGTAACCCTAAGCTTAGAGGAAACTAAGCAGGTAAGACTTGGGACCAGGGAGACACTTAGAAAGAACGAAAGTCATTGTGAAGGCAAGTCACATTCTCCAGCAAAGTCCATCATCACAAACTAAAATACTTTGGAGTAACTGCTTTTTTTTAATTCCTAAAAGCCCTTCTGCTTTAACTTTGCGACATGCTTAACCGGGGGGGGCAACGGGGAGGTTGTCTTGTGGGATTTTTTTTTTTTAAAAACAGCTTTCAGCGTTGAAACCACAGCAGCAACCTTAATGCCTACCTCCACAAGACAGATTTCCAACACTTTAAAAATAGGTAACCCAACCTCTTTGTTAGAGCAGCTCCTGGCCTGACAGGAACTATTCAACACCATCACCCTCACAACCTGAATCCCCCCCCCACATAGCACGTGCAAAACTCCACGAAGCTTCACAGGGATTATCTCACGATTGCAAAGAATGCTAGATCGCGTGCCACGTACATGAAACGCAAAGCCACAAGAAGATGCACTTTAGTAACAAGTCTTAGCCAGTTATTTACTGGAATATAATAAATACCACTTTGTTTATTAGAATGCATTTAAAATACTGAGCATATGGATTTTGAATCAATTCTTTGGGATGTTCTGAGCGTGTGTACACAGTTTGCTTTCAAATATTCACGTTCAGATATTGATACTTCCCAATAAAGTCACTGAGTGCATCAGCTCATGCTCTGGCCTGCTCTGGTTTCAAATGAGTAAGCTGATGAGAAAGAGCTGATTGATACTAAAAAGGTTAGGAGTCCAAACCTCAGGTCACATTAAGTCAGCAACACACTAGAGTATGTATCACACAAGTGATACGACGTGCTGTCCACCACTAACTCACACGCCACTCGCTCCTCACAAGCGCCAGCCATCTGACCAACCAGTCTTTGTTCTGAGCTAACTCCCCGCTCACCCTCCTGAAACAAATGAGTAAATAGACCCAACATTTCCTCCATAAGGACAGATACTCTTCTTCCCCCCCACACACTTCTTCCCCCTGCATCGGCAGGATGAGTGTTGTGTGTTGACTAAGCGTGTAATGCTTTTTACATCTACTTCTGGTTCCAGCATGAAAATCAACATTGCACCTGTGTTGTCCAAATGAGTGTGCGTTCCAGAGACAGAAGAGAAGTAGAGAGAGCAGCCAGGATACATACCGTACTCCACTTCTTCCTAAAACACACGTACTACACAGAGAAATGATAATCCCTTCTTAGTGGAAAATCCAAATTTTCAAAATGAATCCCCAAGCTAAAATGAATTACTGTAATAACCGCAATCCTTGTATGAGCACTAATCAGAAAGGCACAGCTGACCACCTGCTATGTGGCACCACTGGCACAGCAGCACCCTGCCCCTAATTGCTGCTGTGTTCAGACAGGGCTAGGTGCCCCACAAAATGAGACAGTAGCGCTGGTAAATACATGGACAGGAACACAGCCTGACTGACTGTTGTACAGTCTCATTACGCACTTCTGCTGAGTGCAGCATAAAAAAAAAAAAAAAAAAAAAAAAAAAGGCACTACTGCAGCTCCAAACAGCAGGATGCAAAAATCTAAACCCAGGCCAAGTAATTTCTTCTGCAACTACAGAGAAACACACGGGAAACGATGCAAGAGACAAAAAAATGAATTGTATGTGCCTGTGTCCGTACAAACCCATTATCTAGGCAGGCTGTGAAATGAGAAAAGCAGCGTTTGACAATGCTACAGGCTGGGGCAATGTTCTCAACATACTTATAATAAGTTATTTTATTTAATTGCTAACGAAAAAATGCAGTTACATAATAACACAAGGTAATAACCAAAATATGAAGTCACAAGATTGGCTTACAGCAACAGAGCCGGGGGAAAAAAAGGCAGTTTGTGCTTTAAATTTTGCTGCATTGTCAAGGAGCCAAGAACCGAATCTGGGGGCTGCTTCTCTTACGGGCAAGGGATGTAACCACCGAAAATTCAGCGCGGGACTCTTCATCACCGCCTGCGCGCATCCACAGCCCCAAATGATGTCAATCCCCGCCGGCACGTCACTCATCATAATTCTACACTATCTGCTCGCTAGTGAAATTCAGCCGACAGGCCGACGGCTAAGCCCGTAACCCACCAGGGCCCGTACGCTCCAGGGACAGCAACCCCCCCCGGCCACCCCCCACCGGCAGAAGCGCTCACGGACACGGAGGGGGATCCCATTCCCGCACAGACCGGCCGGCTCCGAGGCACAAAGGCGGGCACCCGCCGAGCCGGGCACGGATGACAGCGCACACCCACGACCCGTCACCGCATCTCGCCGGCCGGGCGGGGGCTGCCCGCCCCGGGAAGGGCCTCTCCCGGCGGCGAGGCCGCCGACAGCCCCATCCCGCCTCGTACTTCTCCGCTGGGAGACAACGCCCCCCCCCCCCCCCCCATCCCCCTCAGCCGGGGCCGGGCGGCAGCAGCCCCTCGTACCTGGACAATGCCGGCCTGGGCACAGCTCATGCTCCCCCGGCGAGGGCAGGTCTCACATCCCACACGTGCGGCTCAGGGCTGGCCGCCTGTCAGCCCACAGGGAGGGAGGACGGACGGACGGGGTGCCGGCGTGTCAGCCACCGCCGAGCCGCACCATAGTCCAGCACCGGCTGATGCGCCCGCAACGCCGCCGCCGCGCTCCCTCCTCCCCCTCCTCCTCCTCCTCCTCCTCCTCCTCCGCCCCACCAGCCTCCTCCCACCCCGCCGCCTGTCGCTGGGTACCGGCCGCCTGGAGCCACCCACACGCCGCGGCGGGCGCCCGGCAGCGCCGCCCGGCCCGGCCGGCCCGGCCCGCCCCTCAGCGCGCCGCCTCACGCCCGGCCCCCGCCTCCCGCCCGGCACGGCACGGCACGGCACGGCGCGGCGGGGCGCGGCGGCGGCGTCCCAGGCCGCCTGGGGACGGGGCGGTGACGGCCGGCCGCGGTGGGCCCGCCCGGGGCAGGCCGTACCCCGCCGCCTTCCCCGGCCCCTCCGCCGCTGGGCCGCCGCGCCGCCCTCAGCGCGCTCCTGCCAGGCGGGCGCGGGCCGAGGCGCGACGCTGCCCAGCCGGGGGTCGGCCGCCCCCTCCCCTCAGCCCCGGCTGCCCCCAGCTGATGGCACAGGGACACCACAGTGCACGACCCCGCGCCCCAGCGGGCGCCCCGGGAGCTACGCTGCTGCAGGTGGAGGCAGACAAATTAGCCTCTTTTCCTTGTTGCCCCTCCAACTCAGGCCGGCAGCCCTCCCACCGACTCCCCACCAGCGCCGTAGTCTCTGGGGCGGTCGCTAACGCCTTTTCCCGACGCACCGAGACAACAGCTTGGGGACCGCTGCTGCTCTAGCAGCTGTACCTCCTCCTGCCCTGGGAAACACGCACCCTTCACAGCCCTTACCTCCCGCCTCTCCTCCCCGCCTCTTCTCCTGGACAGTGCTTCATGAACGGCACCCCCGGACAAAGAAAGCCACAGTACCGCCGCTGGGAAGAGAGCGAGTTTCAAACTGCAGTTCAGGATCTGGGCAGAGGTGCTATACACTCACTTCTCCCACAGGTCTTGCATTTGTCCCATCCCTGGGGCAAATCTGCCCACCAGAAATGGACCAGGAGTGCTGCTGGGGCTGCAGGGAGCAGCGGCTTCCACCAGCAACACGCTGTCTCTGCGCCCGCCTGTCAGAAGGGCTGAAGACCAGCTCTTAATGTCAGCTGGAAGAGGGGAAAGACAGAACAACGCTGCAGAGGCCTGCTAGCCCCCTCACCTCATTCTTCTAGAGGTAAGGTTTTTAGACAATAGCATTTTTTTAAAACTATCCTGTTGGAGCAGATTTTTTTTCCCCCCATGCTACTAAATACATCGATTTTTCAAGAGTCTTCTGGAGCTTGAGCTGTATCCTGACGCAAAGACATGTTGATAAAAAACACAAATAGGCCCAGTAACACACCACAATTGAAGCTAAGTTTGTTTCTAAAACCATCTTTGCATCCTCCACTCACACAAATTTCTTTGAAACTAAAGATATACTGTGCTTGGTATCAGTGTGAGAAATATTTTTTATTCTAATTTTCTAATCAATGCACTCCAAAATATTTTCAGAGACATTGTGGCCCCTAATTTCCACTTGAGCGTCTCATTTCCTTTCTTAAAGAGGTGAAACAGGAGAAATTAGAATGTAGTATCAGCAGAAACCTCAGAAGAAAAATCAAATTGAATTTGGGAAGGAGAATGGCTTGGTATTGTATTACATTAGCGAAAGAAGAAATACATCTACAATCAGAATTACCAGCGTGCAAGACAAGTGAGTGGGCTAGTTCCCTGTGCAGTCAGAGTGGGAAGAAAGAGAGGCCCATCACAAAGCCACGCCAGCTCTTCCCCAGAAGCAAGGCAGACCCAAAGACATACCAGGCCATGAAGGCCACACAAACAAATTAACATGCATCTCGGGACATGTCTGTGTGCAAACACGCTCTTCCACAGGTGTTTGAGAAATTCAGTTGATGTTTGGGCAAGCACAGTCTCTCCTCATCCAGTGAAGCCATCTGCTGATCATAGATTGCAGTAGACCATGCTAACAAATACCTACAAGGAGGCCTCCAGCCAGATATTTGTCTCCTTTTAAAGCTGTGTATCAGTGCTTACACTGAAACTGCTCATGACAGGCATGTGCTTTTGCCCTTGCACTTTGAAAGTCTAGATAAGAAGGAATAAAATAAAGATGAGGGAGGAGTCAGAGGAATGGAAAGGTGAAGTAGTTTGCCCAAAGGTCACACAGCAAGTTGCTGGAAGAGAGCAGAGAACTGACCCAAGCCTCCTCACTCTCGATTCATTGCGCCCTCTGAGCTTTTCCCCAACTCCTTCTGCTCATGTGGGTTGCTGGTATAATTCTACATCATGTATTAATCTCAGGTGTGCATCTCGTCTTCAAAGGTGGACAAATACGTTGATTCTATCAAAGACATTGAGTTAGCTAAAAGAGGAAATTCAATAAATGCGTATGCTCTAAAAAACAGGCTAAATTCAAGCTGGAGCTTGAGTTGCTGTTTCAGAGTTGTAGAGGCAGCTTAACATTATGGGTGTGCAAGGAGCCAAAACCCCCATCAGCACATTTCAGGACCATGAGACTTGAAGCAGAAGTCCCCTTGCCATGCTCTGTGGACGTGGGGAGAGGAACCCCTTTAAGGAGGACTGGGCATGTGCTTTCCTCTTCACTAGCTACCACGTCTGCTTTCCTTTCAGACTGAAAAGAACATCCTGAATCTCCTACACGAGCAGCAAGTTGAAAATTGTCCCCTGTTGGAGTTTGAGTAAAACCAGGGAGATCAAAATTAAGATCAAGAGGCAAACTGCATACCCACCTCCTGTAGATATACATTCAAATATTGAGCAGAAGATGAATGTGGCAAGTGATTCAAAAAATGAGCCAAGCTTTGATGAGGATATTTTGCCTTCCTGTTCCTCAAAAGAAGGAAATTATAGACATTGGAAATGAAGCGGTTTCTATTGTAACTTTGCATTTTACTGAAAAGGAAGAGAGTTGCATAAGGAGCTTTAAAATTAGACTAAACTTTGGCAGTTCAGATGCTCATCTATATTATAAACAAACCTCTGAATTTTATATGCCTACCTATTATAATACTCCCCAACCTCCCACAGACTAAGCAAACCAGCAAGTTTTGCTGTCCCACAGGCCTGTCAACAACTTCTGGTATCTTTTCATCCATAAGATAACGCATACTCATGCCTCATGACATGTCTACAGACAGCATAAGGCAAAGATGATTTGGGCAGCCAGTGACCAAGATGCATGTCTGTTTTGCAGGGAATTTTGCAGAATTTTGGCAGCCAGAGAGTAGTCCTGCAAAAGCAGGAAATAGGAGCAAGAAAAATTTGGCTTGGGGAGGGTGGAAAAAGCAAGAGGAAGCAACTGTATCTTTCCTCACCAAATATTTCTGAGGGACATAGACCTACGCTCTTGAGTCAGCGCAGGACGGATTCCATTGCATTTCCAAAATCTGTCATTCTGGTGGCTCATTCATGCCTGATATGTATCAGAAGAACTTCTACTTAGTATAGCATAGTATTCTGCACAGTTTGTAGTTATTTTAAAATGCTTTGATCAAATAAGTGAAAAACTGGGAAATTTCAGTCATTCTTAACAAATGTCAGGTATACCATCTGGAAAAACAGACAAATATGGTGGTTGTCATGTTACAGCCAATAAAAAAAAACCACTGGTGTCCTTCTCTGCAGGACTCTTGACTTGAGCTGATCTGAGTGATGATGGAAGGACTGGGTAAGGCTCTCACAGGGTTTACTCATATCTTACATTTGTAGGTGGCCAGGTGCAAACAGACCAAACTTCCTCCAAAAGAGCTTTTCTGAAAGAAGAAATGGTCAGCCTCTAAATCCTTTACTGAGCATGCTCCTGCCTTAAAGCTGTATAAAAACTGTGAGTAACTTCAAGCTGCTTAAACGTTATATTGCCCTTTTAATCTGTCCAATATAGCATGGCCATTACCCTGCCACTGGCCCTGGGTGGCCATTGTGTAAGTAAAGACTGGAAGGATGACTGATAAATGGAAATCCACCACCTTGGCAGAACTGGCAGAAGACACTGTGTTGTGAGGGCCATTTAACAGTTCAGAAGTACATTTGGGCATATCCTAAGTTTTTGTGCTGGATTCAGCTCTAGCTGAGTGAGATATCATGTATTTCTCTTTCCTGCAACATAGTATTCACTAAATTTTACCAATAAACACAATTTTTGCCCGTTAAAGAGACTGCTACTCAGATGATATAGGACAGCATTTCTAGATGCTAGACTCATTTATGTCCAAGGGATATTCCCATACCTGGCGATATTCTCATACCTGGCTCACGTGGCTTCTCATTTTGGATTACTTGCTCTGTTGGGACTCAGAACTCCGTTACTGACTTTAACACACACAGAGCATCTTTAAAAAGGCACTTGGCTGATGCTGTCTAATGTCTTCTACTATATTTTGCCTTACACAGATGGGATTGCTCATATCTCAGCTGAATGCTAGGCTTATGCATAGCAATAGGTGCTTGTCTAATGTAGGTGTTAGGACTTCAGGCTCTATCAGTGCTTTCTTTGAGCAGCTCTTGCGCGCAAGCTGCCTTTTTTCTTAGACACTATATCCTTCCTTCCTGGCAGCCCAGATCTGAACGTTTGGGGAGGCCATGACAGACACTGTCCTGGAAGACATGAGCAAGGGTTATGATTGCTGGGGAATGACATGGAACAGGTCCAAGAGTGATTTCTGCCCCAGCGGGACTGCAACCCCTATAGCTACCAACCCTCTTCCTTTGCAGGAGCCGGCAGCATGCTATGCAACAGCCCAAACTCCATCCCTCTTTCATCCTGGGTGTAAAGAGGAGTTTTACAGAGGAGTTTGTTTATGCACGTACTGAATTGCTGGAGCATTTACCCAACTTGATCAAAAGAATTCCAGCCCTTTGGCTGGAATCATTTGCATGGCCTGATTTTTGCAGTTACACCTAATTGTTTTGCGTGTAGATATACACTAGTTTGACATTTGTCCCTGTTAGGTTCATTTTCCTCTACCTTGATTCTCTTTCTGGAGCAAATGCTAACCGGCCTCAAAATAGAAGGAGGTTAAATATTAGCATCCCTGGCAGAAGAGATACACAGTGATTATGAAACATTATTCTACGTGGGCAAACATACTGCATATTTTTTCCTGCATAAAGCCTATGACAATCCTTCTAAGACTCCAACTATTTTTACAACTAAGGCTCCACTTAAAGAAACAAACAATTCGTAAAGCAAGTTCAATGACACAAAGATTGAGCCCCTATCCCAATAAGTTGTTCTGTCAGCAATGAAATGATTTAGATGAGTGTCCCTGTAGCTCCTTTGATGTATCCAGAGAATGGTGAGTTCACATCACAGCTGCTTCTCCCACACCAGGAAAGTGAGGGTGGGAATACACATTATCAGGGTCTCTTCTCTTCTCCCTGTCACAAAACTTGGTATATTTGAGACTCCCCCATCTAATGTGCATGAGAGGTCTCAGCCAGTTTAAAGATTACATGGATCACATAGACACTCAAATTACGCAAGTCTTATTTTCTTAGGAATCCATGCTAAAAAAGGGGAGTAACTGTCTCATTGTTATGAAAAGTCAGAGGTCTACAGCATAACTGCAACAAATGAAGCCAGGAGACAACAGGAGACCCCTGGAGAGTCACAGCACCAGACTGATTTGGCTTAATTAACATACATGTAGTTTTAATCTCAACTGGAGACCTCCTCTGAAGGGGAAAAGTAAGAAAATCTCTAGTTACAGGGATAGGTTTTGAAGGTACTCCCCCAACAGGAATAATTCTGATAAAGACTGACCAAGTTCACCTTTCACACGGGCAGCACTGCTGTATTACTGACCAGACAACTATTCACATGCTTAGACACATGCTTTAACATTGTGCTAGAACAGAGCCAGAGAGAGGTTATTCTTCTCTTGGTGAGAGTGGATATTCAAAAGGGATGAATGAATCCTTACTGAAAGGGGATGCTTCTGGTTTTGCTCTGCACCTGATTCCTGATCTGGTAGTCCCACCCCTTCCTGCCGAGGCTTTCACCAGGTCCTTTGGTACCCACTGTTTTCCTGGGTTAACTTTCTGCCAGCTGAACTGGGGTCGGACTAACACCTCCCATGGGTAAACTGGAGAGAGATGTGAAATCACTTGGACAGCAAGAGGGAAAAAAATTGAGATTCCCCCTTTATGGGGCAATTAAGCCTGTTGGATCAGTTCAGACTTCTCATGAGATCTCTCCCAGACTGAACTGGAATTGCATCAAGCCCAAGACAAGCAGGGGTATTCCTCTTACCTTGTGAAAGCATACTAAGCCAAAATCACTGCTTACTCAGTAGGGTGGTGAAGAGGAGATTGTTGCTGCCTGCATCCAGGCCTTGGAAATTTTTCTGAAGATGCCAAATGCTCAGTTGTTCCAGCCTCCCTCTCAAAGGTTTCCAGACAAATCATTAGTAATTTACATTTTTCTCAACACTGGCCCACCACTGAGTAGCAGGCCTGTTTTAACTAGGTTGGAGGGAATAGAGGACCTCATCGTCCACACTCATTTGGCTGATAAACAATTCAATAGTAACAGAGGGCTGAATTAACAGATGAAGGCAGATGGGTTTATGGAATAGGGAGGGACTGAGAGAGAGGTTATGTTGAGAGAGCAGAAGGATTGGAAAAAGATCAACCAAAAATGGGCCAGCATGTTAAGCCATATGTCTCTTCTAAACATTTTTTCTGCTCTTGTTGTTTGATTGTCACAGTGCTTCATAACTATCTGTTGTTTTGTTCTGAGATTTTCAGTTTGGGGTTTTTTTGCAGGCAATGCTTCCCAAGAGTCCAAACGAGCAACACCATGCACACTCCACTTTGTAGGGGGTGAATACCTTTATTATTTTTACAAATATGTATAATCACAATAATATGAATACAGCTATAGTATGCACAGATCCACAGCCACCCTCAGTAGTTCTGCAATGTCATATCCACCTCCCCATGCAAATACTGTGGAGATAAGTCTGGCATAGATTCAGTTGCCACTGTCTTCCCTCATCTGTCAGTCTATCCTACTAATAAAAGGAAAAAAGTGGATATGCACTTAAATAGCATATCCCTTCCAATTGCAGCCAAAAGAACCTACTATGAAATGTCTTAATCACTCAGGACAGATGTCCTGAGTTAATACACAGCCCCCTGCAACATTTCTGACAGCCCTTGATTGGTATCAACCATGCCAGGTTTAAACTTCAGTGGCTAATAATAAAACACCAGCTTGAATCCCTACCCCAAAGCTGGCAAAATTAAACTAAGTTGTCTGCTGCTCAAATGTCTGATTTTTCCACACCTAAAAACTTATCAATTTTCTTAATAAATTCTTACTTTACTGAGTAGGAGAAAAGGACAACAGGAAGACAAAAGCAGTAAGATCCAATACCTCTCCCAAAGTTGCATTGTAATTGTTTACAACATTCCTCCCTAGCACCCTGGCTGTTTCCTCATCTTCTGTACTATCACTCCCTTTCCAGTTCACAGTCAGCAGGTCCAGGGCTTTGTCACCTGAACAGCAGGATAACAAGGCTTAATCCAAGCTGTTGGCTGGCCCTACGGCATTAGCTGCTCCTCCCAACCACAAGTGTTACCTGCTCTCCTGGTTGAACCATGTACACCTGTTTGAGCCCTGCCTGCTCCTCCAGCTCTGCTCTTGCACATCTTGCTCTTGCCGTTGCTCTGCCAGCTCTTCTAGCTAATCATGAAAACTTTGCTTGTAGCTGCTGCTCTTTTCAATCAGCATTTCAGCTCCAAGGTCTCCTACCAAGGTCCCTGCAGACATAGCAATTCCTTCTAGTCCTCTGCCCCCAGACTGATGCCTGATATCAAGTAGACAAACTTTACATTATGCCACCACATCACTGTACCTGCTAGATACTGAGAAACTATTACTCCATATACATAATTTGCCTACTTTTGCCTTTGCACTACAAGTGACATGACTATGACAGCTCACAGGTAGGAAGGCCAAGGGCCAGATTTACAAAAGTTAGATATACCAGCCTGCAGGGGCTCTTTGGCATCTACTAGGTTTACAGAGCACCTTTTCCTGCTTTTAAATGCTCATACATTTTCTGATCTCTGGTTACAACCAACACATACATATACAAGGAATTCTTGCAGCAGCAGAGAAGTCCCTGAAGTTTTCAAGCATCTCTCCCTTTTCTTGTAAGTTGCATGAATTACACCAGGGATGCTCATTAGCCCCAGCAAACATTTCAGCAGTTTTAAACTTAAAGGTCAGCCTGAAAAAAATCACAAGCAATGCTTTTATGCTTAGTGAGAAGTACAACTAATTTCTTTGCTTTCAGCAGTTTGTCTTAGAAAGACATTACCATTAGACATCAGTTGTCTTAGTAAAAGCTAATGACTACAACACACAGCAAAGTTATATCCAACATAAAATAAACATGTATGTTACATACCACGGAGAAATACATCAATATGAGAGAAACATCAGGTCTACTGTATGTACGCAAATGCAGTACAAATACTGTCTTTTCATGAATACATGTGAAGTAGCAGCAAAATTTAGGCCTTGGCAGTTCTGTGCAACTTGAGGTACACCTGGGATTGCCTTCTGTATTTATGCTGGGCATCTTTAATCCTATCTGTTCTTTGAAGCACAGCACTGACAAAGTCTGCATTCATGACTCCAGTTCACATCTAAGGTAAACTTCAAGAGAAGCCACTCCTTGCTCAGCAGCTCAACATCCTGCCCAGCATCATGGAGTCAGCGAGGGTACACGTCTGGCTCGCACAGTACTAGCAGAGACTATTCTCTATGGGGAACTCAGCAAATGAGCTGTTAATAATGCACCAGCCTTGCAATTCAGCTGTATTGTTCCTGCAAAGCTAACAGGAGTAAAAAGCAATAAAAACTGTTTTGACACTGTTAGCAGATGTGACTGAGTACACACTGTTCCATTGTGTAAGTAGGAGTTGCACATGTTGCGTCCTAGAGTGGAACCATACACAGTTTGAAACAGAAGCAGGGACAGAATCATGGACAAGTCATATACAACAGCAGCTGAAGTTCCCTGTGAGCCATGTGTACAGGGCAAGCATCTAGGATTGATTTCTGAGCCCTATAAGTCAGTATGAGTGGTGTACCAGTGTCTCTACAAACTACCAAGACACCTGCAAAGAGTCACCAGACATTATAAAGTAGAGGCCTTTCATGCTGTGCAGTTGTAAAGGGGCTGTTCCCAGGTTCTCCTGTCCCTAGATTTCCTCTTCCTTTTGCTGCATAAAGGGAAAGAATTGTCTGTACTGCAGTCCCATCTCCCCCATCACAGTTCACTTTTGTGCAAGGAAGAAATTGCATTGCAGTGGTTCTATGAGACTAACGATATGAAGTACTTGCATTTTCCCACCAACATAAGAGTTTTTACAGAAAGGACAAGAGTAAGTGCCAGGAACAGGGTCTGAATCCAGGGTAAAAATGGCATCTGGTGGGAAAAGAAGACTTGATCCAGAAGTGATATTAGAGGACAATTGACACAGGAGCAGGACGCACTGAACACCCAGAGCTTAAGTACATTCATTGAAGTGTTCTTCTGCCTTTGATATCTTCCAGTCTTAAAAGCATTTTAACCTGCAGTTGAAATAAGCATTATCCCTGTAGGGCTAAATTCAGATAGATCACATTGCTTTATAGCCAGAACAATTCACTACTGAGACCAGAATCTATCCCTAATTATTATGAAAAGTATCAGTATTGAAGTTCAGCATTATCTTGTTTGAAATGCACACAGAGGAAGAGACTCTTAATTCCTACATGAGCACCCTATTCTAGTGCTCTTTCGCTTCCCAGTCAAGTAGTAAACCATTGCTGGTTTCAGTTTTAATATTTGAGATAAGCTGTAACATAACTGTAACATCTCTTAAATGTTTTTTAATGCTTTTTAAAAAGTCTACAAAAAAATTAATTTCCTTGTGATTAATATCTCCCAGGCTCTGTACTTCAGAGCAGGGATAAGGAAGTAGCTGAAAGGAGGATGTCTGGCTTCACTGTAATCCAATGATTTTCAATAGAGCTTGTACACATCTGGCTGTAGATGGATCGCATATATAATGAACGTATTTAAAGAAGAGAGAGCAAATACAGTTTCCACCACAGTTAGCCAGAGCTGTCTGGATAACATCTCTGTAGACCAGAGTTCCTTGTGGACTTCAAGGACTCACTGACCTTTGTCCCATAGCAAAACTCTCCAGGATGTAGGGTGGCACACATGCGTTCTCAGCCGTGGTTTAGTATGGCAAGAATTTATCCTACAACAATTATTCAGCTGCAATCCATTGGCCTAGAGCACTACTCTTCCACACAAGTCTTCCTCAGTTTACAAACTCTCACATTCCTTGCTACTAGTGCAAGTTGCCACTCCCAGGAAGCCTGGGGCAGCTAATGGGAACACAACTTTTCCTGGTAAATTGTATCCCACTGGCAGATTTTTTTTTTTTTCTTTTTTTTTTTTTTTTTTTTCCAAGCTGATCAACTCTGAAGTCTGACATACAGAAAGCGGCATCATTTCTCTTGGAAAATGACTCCTACCAAAAATAACACACTACCAAAAATAAAATTCATAATGCAACATCTCTTTTACTCCTGAAGCTAGCTGAGACACTCTGCCTGATGTTCAGGCACTTCTGGGTAATAGTGCAAGAGCCTTAGGACAGGAGTTATTTTTTCATAGAGCTACTTTAAATAGCATGGTGATATTTTTAGTTTTACTGTACTCTTATACTGTTTAAAATTGTATTATTTTAAAATAGCCTCTGCAGTACCAGGTTCCGTGCTGTGGAAGGAAAATTGAGTTAAACTCCACACTCAATATTTGTATAAATCTGATGCTTTATACAAAATATACTGTGCTTTCAATTATCCTTCCCTCAAATTTCTCATTTAATGAAAGTGTTTCTGATAATTTTCAGCTTTTATCCAAGATAATATGACTTATGGCACCTAATATAGGTCAAAACAAGCAAACTAAATACAATCAGGAATACATAAAGGGAAAGAAGGATTCTTGCAAAAGAATCCCGTATTGATTTTGGCCAGTACCCAGCATCAGTAATAGAATTATTCTCTTTTACAGCAGTATATTTTGGTCCCATAGGAAAAATGATCATTTCACCCATTGTTGGAATACACTAGAAGATTACTGCAAGCAGATGACAACAGATGTCTGGTGACCATGCTGCAACTCCAGATACTTGGAGTCAGGTCCTGGCTCTGTCAGACTTCCCATATAGCCTTGGGTAAATACTTCAGTCTACCTGCTGTGCCTGTTCCTTATGTGTAAAAATGAAAATATTGCTTTACCCAGGGAAATGCCACTAAGCAATAAAACAGAAAGGATTGTGAGAACGTCAGGTCAGATGCATGTTATGAACAATGAGGGTCATGGAAGTGTTTGGACAGACTGCAATGCACAACAGTACAGGAAATTAACTTTTTTTTTCAAGGGTATTAATAAGGTAAACAGTGTAATTAGCTTTGTGGGGCAGACCTTGCTTTCTGAGGTCTGAAAATGAACAAATTATTTGCAGGCTGAAGCAAAACTTTAAGTCTAATTCTTTATGATTAGATCAATGTTGGCGTAATACAGAAACAGATTATTATATAGCAAAGATTTTTAGTTTCCAGTATTCTTAAGGTAAAAATTTATGAAATACCATAGGAAGAAGTTTGCTTCATGACCTCTCATAATATGTCCAAGTATCTTGAAAAAGAAAACAAGTGACAGGCACAAGCTGCAGAATTGTAATTGGAAAATAAGCATTACTAAATTTCTCAGCTCTCCAGTGGCAGACCCCTTGCCAGTTAACTGGGTAATTCTGATTTCACTAGCTTAAACCCTCTTGATTTATTGGAGTTATCCTAGATATGCCTAGCTGTATTAGAGTACAAGAACAGGGAGTACCTAGAAATTCTTCAGGGAGAAGTGAAGGATAGAGATTGAGCTATCCAATCCCTGTTTTTTATTGTAGTATTTGAGCTCTTTCAATTGATAAAGATCTACAAATCTCAAAAAACCTCAAACCTGGATACAAGCAGGAGAGTCACTGATATAGAGATCTTGATTCTGAAAGTTTCCATTGTGGTTTTATATTGGATAGAGTGGACAACTAGTGCAACCTCACTAAGCTAAGCAAGTTAAATTATGGTGGAATTTTACTTTCTTCTGTTGGATGTGTTATTACCAGATAGGAGTCCTTCAGAAGCATGACTGCTTATAGTAAAGCAACAGATCAGTGGCAGAGCATTTATTCCCTCTGCACTTTGGGGTTTTTTGGTGGTTTGGTTTTTTTTTTTTCCCCTTAGTCATGATGTTGATACTTCTGCTCAGTGGTTATTGTGATTATCATCCACATGGAAAATACAGCCAGAGAGGATCAGACCAAAGGCCAACTAGCCAGTTATCTGCTTTCCAACTATTGTCAGGAGCAGATAGGCAAAAAGAACAAAGCAAACGGGGTAAATGCCACATGCAGTGCAGATCATTGCACTCCATGACCCAGTGATGCAATTTCATAGATTATTTATGTTTGTATAAAAATGCTGAAGTCCGTACATAGGTGTGCTTATTCCCTTCAATCCAGTGTCTGCAAGTATATGCATCCCTCCTGCATGGACATGGGTGTTGCCATAATTCCCTTCTTCCTTTAGACATTCTTCTAAAGTTTCATAGAGAACATACAAAAGAGATCCAAGGACCTACCCAAGGATGTGCTCCTGATATTCTTCTAAGTGTACAGAAGAAAGCACTTCTAAACAGAATAGCTAAAAATGCATCAGATTCTTGCCTTTCTTTCCACTGCCAAATTCCTGTCTCTGAGACAGGATCCAATAGAATTTCTAACAGGGAAAGACTTACAGCAAAGACTTAATAGACCCAAATTGCCAGGAATCATTTGGATTTAGGGGATGTCTGGGACATATCACAAAACATTAGCAAAACAGGGCACTGTAGCTGAGCTATTTCTAGGAGACAATGAGGGGTGAGAGGAAGAAAACCCTGTCAGTACAATCCTGCTCAATTTAATGCACCACATTCTGAATAGAAACTTAATTTATCCATGTAGTGACTTACTTTTAGTTTGCCTGCGTGTGTTTATATAGATTAAAATCTGTTCTTAGTTTAGGATATTACAGAATACATCTATAGATATCTAAAATACTTGGTGCTGTTTACTGTACAGGAATTATTTTATGTACATGTTCTTCCTAAACAGAGTCATTCTGTGTAATCCATTGTTGTCATTACTACCCAATCTGCTATGTCTCGTAATACTTTCCTAATCAGGAAGTGTCCTATTTTATGATTAATCCACAGGAGATATCTGGAAGTGTTTTCTCTGAAGTACATTTTTTCTAATCCTGTCTCAAAATGTTTTTTAAAGTATATCACAAAAAGATATGGAAGTGAACAAACTTCAGATTCAAGACTAGCTTTTACAAGGCTAACTTTTTCATGGCTTGACAATAGTCTTATTTCGGGTTATGGTGTACATTTTGGATTATGGCAGCTGATTACTTCAACACTTGTTTCACAACTCTTAATCCATTATGAAAAGATGTAGTAATAAAGTGGGGAAGTTGGAAGTATTTCTTTGTATTGAAACAATTTGAAAACTTACTTCAGTCCTAAAGAAAATACCTAAGTTTGGGATAAGTTTATTGTTCAATGGCTTAATTTTTATTTTAAAAAAGCTTTTGTTAAGTGTAGGTGAATAGCCAGGCCAGAAGTACTACATCTAAACATAAGCTGTTAAAGTAAAATAAAACATTGACATTTTATTGATTATGGATCTTTTCCTGGTTATTGATCCTCTTTATATTATTTCGTTGATTCTCTCACATATGGCTACAGCTCAAATTTCAGTCTGTTTCAATAGGCTTGAATTCTCTGACTGTCCTGACATTTCATTTACTGACAAATTCCAGATCACAGTAGACGATGCCACTGCCATTTCCTACTTTCTTGCACTTGAGCTGTTCTAGAAAACTCAAATTGAACCAAGCTAGCCGTTGCTCTCTCTGTAAAAAGAACTGTCCTTGAGATATGGCTATCATGCAAAGTCAGTGACAGTAGGATAGCTGAGGAAATAGAAGATGTGTTGTAACAAGTATAGGGTGTTATTCTCCAAAGTTCAGAGCAACCCTTTGCCAAACAAGAACATAATTTAAACAATCCTTGTTATTACTGACTCACTCAAAACCCAATTTACCTCAGCAAGGAAAGGTTATTTAGAAAGGAATACAGTGTTCTTAGTTTTGGGAAAAGACTTTCAAAGTCATAGCTACAGAGCAGCAACAGCAACTGCTCAGGCTGCATGAGAAACCGTTCAAGTGACCCTAGTCACTGCCTGGAAAGCCAGCATACTTTTATAGCACCCTTACGTTGGGTCAAGAAGCAATCTGTCAAAAGATAAAAGTACACTGTGAAATACCTAGTGGATGTCACTGTCACTGAGCCTTCTGACTCGGCAGTGATACACACTGCTGTGTGCACTACAGAATTTCGTCTAGTATCTTAGTGGTTTAAATGAGTTTGTTGTGAAATACTGAGTATCACTGACACCCAATTTGAGCAAAATAACGGCTTTGATGATGTCCTGCATCTACTCTAGTTCCCTCCTGAGCATTCCCTCTGCAGATCCATTCCCTGCAAACAGCATACACATTCCGATTGTCCAAAGTGGACATTTCATAGTTGTAGTGTAGGAAAAAATACCACATAAAAATGAGAGATCAGAAGAGTTCTGGAATGCCAAAAAAGTTTGGAAACTCAGGTGGAAAATGGGGATGGTCTATTAATACTGAAAGGTATCATCCTTTCAAATACTGCATACAAGTGAAATGGTGAGCTGAACGCGGAAGCTGAGATCTTGGTCAAAACCAGTCCAGGAACCCAATACAGAAAATGGATGTTAGTCCATACTCAGATGTAAGCACATTTTAAATGGCGTTGAGTTCTGTAAGGAGCAACTTTCAAACAAATTTTACTCAGCTGCACATATGCAATAGAAAGCAAAGCCCATTAACTACAGGTCACAGGCGCACTACACTCTACTTATGTTTTCTGACCCTAGGGTACTTAAAGGCATGTCCAGATGCACAACAGCCAGCTATTTGGTCAATCTGATGTCTGGTGGGACAGGAACAGTATATCTCACAAATAGCTAGTTATGCTTTAAAATCCATTAGAGTATTTCAGGAGCACAGGTTAAGATGAAAGCATATGGCAGAACAGTGGAGCTGTGAGTGTCACCATTTACAAGCAGCTCCCTGTTAGGGCAGTTGAAATTACGTACTTGTCCCAATTTCCCTTATACTTACATTTGTGTCACAGGTAAGTATAAATATGCCAGAAGTAAACCCTTGAATCTAAGAACTTCCAACATGTTAGGATTTCTACAAGCAACCAGCAATTCAGTGGGCTTGCCTGAAAATACTTTAAATTACTGGTTTTCTTAAAAAAAAGTGCAAACTTTGCAAGAGCCCCCTTTCTTTACAATGCCTCAAAGTGAACACCCTCACGTGGAAGAGCCCTGCAATCCCTTTCCCATTAGCTTTGCATTTGCACCATCTCTGGTTCACTTCTGCAACAGCATTTTTTTTCGTTGGCTACTTCAAAACATCTCTACAGAGGTCTGTTCTACAATTCCATCTTTATGAAGATGGAATAATGAAAGAGCTTCAAACTTCCCCTCCTCAAGGTGTTAGATCACTTGAAGTGTGTAATCTCTGCAGGTATACCAGATTCAGGAAAAAAACAAAAGGAAGAGCAAGGGGAGTATTACAAGGAAAAACAAAGGGGAAAAAAATCACATCCTCACACAATTTTCTTGAATCTATCCCTTAATTAGGAGATACCCCTTTTAGAGGGATTCAAGCAAAAATCTTTGTCACAATTTGTCAGCTTCCAATGAATACAGATAAGTAGGTCTCAATAGGAACCAACAAATGGGGAAATAACCTACTAACAATTGTAGACTTTAATAGTCCTATCTCTTGGTCATTAGACTGACATTTCAGGATGAAGGTTGGGGGTAAGGAAGAATAAAGATGCTTGAGAACACCTGCTATTATCATCCTGTCAGCTAATCAATTGGGGGTTAGGTTGGACTTTAAGATGACAGTCAATAATATCAGGAACCTATGTTTTCCTGACAGAATAGCATTAGAATAACATGTAGGCAGGTGACTTGAGCTCTGCATACCACACAAGTCTGACTACAAGAAGCAATGTCTCCCCAGCATCATGTTCTGCCATCCTTCAAACCAGGTAAAACTTTGTCACAATGCTGCCTGCCCTGTGCCGATGCAAACGAAAGATTTTTCTAACCACTTAGACCTTCCTGACAATCTCCTCCTAAGTCTTTAGCCCTTTTCCTCTCAAAATTCATGGTCCAGATATCCTCTAGGTCCAAAACTTTCCTATTGTTGCTCTGATACACATTATCCTAAATTAAATGCCCCCAAAATCTAATGCTAGGATTTTAATATTTCAGTAGCTATTTAGGGCAGAGTAAGTGAACATTTTTATACAAAGATACCAGTTTGTACAAGTTCATTCCAGCTGGATAAGCTGGAACAGAAATTGAGAATAGTGTGCTAGCCAGCCCATGGAGCCTTAAGATAATGGATAGCTGTGAAGTGAGGGCAAACAATGGTAATATGAAGTTTGGTTAGCATCTCAGTTTAAGTATCCTTCCTGTAAGTGACTGTGCTGAGGCATATACTGTAGCCATGGTCATGCAGAAAATTGGCAGAGAAGTTGGAACAAGAGCCCAGAAGTTCTAATTCTCTAACTCCCCTGAGAGATATTTCATTTTCCTCAGATAGCATGTTAAGTCAGACAGCTGAAAAGTTTTGAAAATATTGCCTATTCTTTTCAAGACACACAAAAGCCAAACATACATTTCTTCCTTTCTTCTTTTCTTCCTTCAGCATGTTCTTTCTGTGTCTCAAAATTTGGAGATTTGTTGTTTAATTCTAGTTTGCAATGTAGTATTGCAAAAGGTCATAAAATTGTTGAAATCAAAACAAATCCTATACCAGTTTAGCGGGGCAAACCCTTCGTGGGCGTCAGTGGTACTGCTGATGTGATTAAGGTGAGTGGGATTTAGCCCAGTATAGATGCACTGAAGAACAGCACTGCTACAGCAGCTGGGACTTGAAAATACCATAGGAATGGATAACATATTGGAAAAAACTATTTCAGGTTTGCATTTGTTTTTCAGGTTGTAATTAGAGAAGCCTCTTTAGGAATTTTTAAGATGTCCTAACTACTGTTCATGGGAATCAATTCATAATTACAATTCTTTAACTCTGCTAGTGAAGGATGTGTATCACAGACTCCCATCGATATTTGTTAGTTTGCCATCTCACTAGATTATCCAAGGCATAACAAGATATTTTTGTCCCTTCTGTTGCTTCTTTTGATGGAAATGCAATTTCCTTCTGCCCATCACAGTACTGACATGCAACAATGACGGCTCATAAGACTACTTTGTAATACATTTGTCATAACCTATCCTATAACCACTCAGCTCATTTATACAGACAGTCAATTTTAAAAACCTCCAGTAGCTTCTGTGATTATCAGCTAGAAAAAAATCCCAAACTGTATTTTTAAGCTATTTTCCACAAGTCTCCCACCCTGTCATCCCCAAAGACTTAATCTCAGCTTCTTCAGCCTTTATCTTAACTCTTCAGGAAACAAACCCAGCATTTGCTTTTCTCTTGTCCTCCCCGCTTTAGGAGGAGACTAGCATAATTAAGAGTACAGTCCAGCACATGTTTGGCTTTAGAGAGTTTGGTGACACTGAGAGACCCCCCACATCCAGTGCTTCATGTGCAAGCTACACAACTGAGGGTGTCAGCAGCTGCTTTGAAAACCCACAGCATGGAGAATATGTGTGGAAAAGGGAGCACAGATCTGGATTCTCCTGCTCAGATTTGCCCTTCCTCAAGTCTGGCAGGATGCTCAGCAGAGGAGCAAGGCTGCCCAGACCTGTCCTTGCTCCATCCCAGCTCCAAACCAGAACACCACAAGCTCTACCAAGGCACTCCAAAGAGCCTTTGGGAGCACAGAGACTTTGCATCAGTTTGGTATGTGCAGATGGTTTAGAGCACAAGTCAAGCAGATCTCAGTCTGCCTGCGGAGGGCTAAGCAGATGGATTGTCCTATAGTGTAATCTAGTTTAAGTGTAGACTTCATTTAGACATAAAAGTCCAATATTTTGGGCACAAGGTTGTTAAGGATACTCCGCCACAGCACTGGCTGATATAAAAGCAGCAGGTAAGTTTTGTCCATATCTCAAGCTGAGTCCATTCCAGATTTGGGCAATAGTTTCTAGCATACTTATGTTACTTTCTTCAAACCCTCTTTCATAGTCCACAAAACCCACCCATATTGGGATGTACCAAAAGTATTATAACAATTCTGCTTGAGTCTCTCTCCATCCTTCTGGAGATCCTGAAAGATGTTTCAAAGGCTAAAAATATTTTTGATTAAAAATAATTCATGTCAGCATAACTCACAGGATGCATGAGAAGGTAATGCACAATTGCAGGATACAGCACAAGTGTAGACATAAGGTAGCTAGGTTATACATAGCAACTACTATAGATACAGGGTTAAAAGAAAAGCACTATTTGTGAGCCAGACCATGTCTTCTCAACGACTCAAGGGAAGGATTTCCAAGCCGCTGAATATTTCCACAGTCATAGCCTTTAATTTCTGATCTATTTATTCCACCATCACAAGTGTCTTGAGAGTGTGACAAACTTGAATCCATTTGCCCACACCATCTCAAAATGAACTGGTGCAAACAAAAGCCTGGGGTGTAAAGGGACATAGGTTACTTCAATCAGTGATACCTAGAAACACAAAGAGCTTCTACAACCACATTCAGAGTGCAGAAAGCCTGAAAGCCGCAGGTCTTTGACAGTCTCAGAAACTTTTTATGAAACGCCACAGCTCATCCCCAGCGGCGACACATTAGACACCAGGCTTCTGCACAAGCCCTCCTCTGGACTGAGGAGTGTGGGAACCAAACTATCCTTTCCACCTCGGAAAGGCTTCCTCCGGGATCGTGATAAAACCAAAACATATGCAGCCTTCTTGGAAATGGGGATGGAATTAGGGGCTCCATACCACTGCATTATGTGAAGAATTGATAGACACCTGAATGGATAATAGCTTTCAAAGCTCTGGAGGTGGAGCTCTGCTCTAGTTTGTGCCTGAATAAATCTGGATGCAGCCTTAACACTATAAAGTCTATTGTTCTCCACAGCAGTTCAAGTGAATTTTGCCCATTCATTGCCTACAAAAGGTGTACCAACATGAAAGAACCACAAGTAATCTATTTTGACAAGAGCTGCTGTAACAAGTCACAAGTTCTTATCACATCTTTGAGCCACACCATTAGCTCCAGGACACTGTTTTCAGAGTGGTAAGATGCAGCCTGCACCTCTGCAGTCCTAGCTACCTTTCAGAAATAAAGGATGTTTCCTGTCCCTCTTTGGAAAGATGATTACTTTATAACTCTGTCTTTGAAGACCTCCTCATGGTCAACTACATGACTAAGATGTGCAATCACTACAAAAGATGCTACCCCTCCCCTGGATGGGGGATACTCACACACTGTGCAGGTGTTCTGCTGAACTGGCTCAAAAAAACAGTGTGTGGTGCTCTAACATTTTGGACTATTCCTGTAGAAACCCTGCTCCAGCTTCCTGATGGATGTGGCATCACATCTTGATTTTATTTGATGGAATTGGCATTCCATTGTTTTTTTTTAATGGCACTAGGTAGCTAAATAGCAATATCTTGTCATTTTAACATGATTTACAAAGTTTTGTGGGTTTGTTTTTGGGGGTTTTTTTTTGGCTTTTTTAAAACAATCCTGTCAGATCATTGTACATTAAGCCAGGACCCAGCTTTTCAACTATCACTGGTGATTTTGAATGCCCTGTGTGAGACACTTTGAAGGATTCCTTTTAGCCAAACAGGAAAACTTTCAATTCTGAATACAAAATACAGAGGCACTAAAACGGACACTTCTGGAAACAGAAGTCATCTGAAAGAACGACCCACCATCTTAATCACTTGCTGATGATACATCATGTGATTTCCTTCTTTCGACAACTTTTATTCTTATCATTCAGCTTTACTTCTATATATTACTGATAGCTTTGCAGTGTTACTTCATTACCTGTAATAAGTCTCACAGATGTCCCTGCAAGCATACTGCTGGTAATAAAAATAATTCCACTTATTTAGCTGCAGGAGATTAGACAGTTCCTTCCTCAGCATCACATATGTAGCTTGGGTGGAAAAGTGTGGTTTAGATAATTAGATTAGATTCTCACTTCCATTAGCCTAGCACTATCCTACATTACCTGTGGCAGGTTTGTAACAGCTAAGGACCAGCCCAGTGAATTTTAACAAAACATTTAATTAACCTGGGACACATTCATAGACCTAGATCTCACCACTGATTAAAACGTGTAGCAGCAGTTAGGTGTTGTGTCTAATAAGCATACAAATGCAAGGTTAAATTACACACATTACCACATTAGTTTGACTACCGTTTTGTCACTCATTACTGCAATCTTGTTTTCTTCTATAGCACAAGGTTTTGCTTCTGGTCATGTTTAAAAATATACAGCCCCAAAAGCATTGCTTCCTGGAAGAGCAGTACAGCTATGCTAGCCAGTAACCTTTTTGTGGCTTTCACAGCAATGACAGCAGCTGTGAGCTTCCAAATGTTGGGTTTGGGGGTTTTTTGTAGCTCAAGAACTCTAATTCAGCTTTTAGGTACAAGAGGTTGATTAATAAAAAGAGAGGGTTTACATGGACACTTATGCAATTAGTTTCGGAACTTTTGTGCCAGAAATTGTTTCATGTGAAAGGAAAAGAGATTTATTCTGACATTTGCTCTCATGAGGGGGAAGGAACTAAGTGATGGGGTAGGCCAGTTCAGAACTCAGTTGTGCAGGAAATCTTGTCCCTTCTGAGGATGTAGAGGGATTTAGCCACCAGGCCAAGCAGAATGGCCACTAGAAAGAGAAGTCCCCTTTTTGGGTGGGAACAGACAGCTACTTTTTCCACAACAGGAACAGAGTATAACCAGAATTTAAACTGCTCCTTACAAAAAAAAAACCTTCAGATTTATTTCTTCACTTTCCCAGGTGTGTTTTCCTTTCCCGAGAACAACTTCCTTTGTTCTGAACATCACAAAAAGAACACAAGTTTACAGAAGAACGGCTCTTGAGAACAGCAAAGATGGCGAGTGACTAGACTGACCCAGCCACGTGGGCAAAAAACAGGGAGCTACCAATACCAAATAAGAATAAAGCATTTCAAAAGCAGAAGAAATTTGGTAAGGCAAGAAACCTTAGCAAGAAAACCAGACAATTCACTCAGAAAACTACCATGATGCTCTGTGCATGTTGGGCCAGTTCTGCAACTGGTTCATTAATGGAATTAATGATCAATATTTGCCAAGGATCTGTCCTTTTACTTTTTGATTTAAACCAAAGGATCTCAAGGAAGGTGATTTCAGTTTGGATGCAGACTGTGAATACATGATCTGCATATACAGCATTAGAGACAATGCAGATCAAATAAATTTTCAAGAACAATTAACTACATTTAAAAGTCACATTTGAAAAAAAATCAATTGTTCAGGGAATGGTTTTTATTGGTGGAAGAAATATTGGAGAAATATGTATCCCATTTAAACATGAGGGTTTCTGAATCTCACCCTTTTCCTGAAATAGTTGCATGTCTAGAAGAGTGGTCCACTGCAGCTTCTTCCACTGGCAGAAGCTATCCTACATGACTGACATCACCCAGGCATGCTGGGAGCACATTTGTGCTGTTAAGACCCTGAGGACAATCACACTGGATCAAACAACACCCACCTGTATCCTGTTCTTCCAGCAGTGGTAGATGCCTAGGCAAGGCCACAGATACTTCCTTTAGACCTTGGAGCAAGGTATTATCTTCCACTGTTCCCTCTGTGCCCTCGTAGTCATGTTACCTCCCCAACCTCCCACCTCCTTTCCCTTCACTTCATCATGCTACCTTCCCCCACTTTTACTCCTCCCAACAGATTTCTTTTCACTGGGACTTAGCAAGAGCTGTATAGAGAGCTGTTCCTCCCCATCACTTGCCTCTTAAGACTCTTACTTAGGGAAAAATTAAAAGAAACATGGCAAGTACACAGTAACCGTTTCCCTAGTGTGCCGCCCTGGCAGTAAAGAGTCCAAGGACTTCTGGAGCTGAAAAAAAAATATCTGTGTTGACACCATTATGTTCAATATCTGCAGCTGATCTTGTTCTCTTGTTCCTTTTCCTTATTCTTTCTGTACTTCTGTCCTCTACAGCATCTTCCGCCAATGAGTTCTGCCACTTCCCTATGCCCTCCCTGGGAGAGTACTTTCCTTTTCAAAGCCACTCTCCATCAGAAGAACCTGATGAGTAGGCAATGAGCAGACATTCACTGCTGACTCTCTCCAATCCATCCATGACCAAGCGTGTACCACATCCTTTCCTCAGCTTGTAAGAGAAAACTGAAGAATCTCAATTTGTACCTCCCTCAAATGGAAACAATTCTGTAGCAATCCTGAAGAGCCTTCCCCATACCTTCTCCAACAACTGTCTCCTCAGAGGAGAGAGGTGGCGAGATTTGCAGATCTGCACACAGCCTGCAGGCACACCACAGTTTATCCTATGGCATGATGACATTTGCTGTGTTTGCTCACAGCTCCTTTCCTACCAATTTCTAACACTTGATTTGATTTTTAACCACTTCTGACACTTCCAGAAAAGTCTCCAGGGTAATACCCGAGCAGTAATTACTGGAAGCTTATTTTTCTTGCAATACATACACTAGAGGGATTTTTTCCTCCTATCCTATTGCCTTCCCTATCCCAATAAGTAAAATACTGTCAAGTATCAGTATTTTTTATGCCTGATCATGACCCCCAGCCTGTTTATCTTCAAACCACTGTACTCTACCTTGCTGTCATTTTGGTGTCCCCTCAGAGCATAAGAGAGACCTTAAAAGAAAGGGGCTCAGTAGGAGGTCCAGCCTCCACTGCAAGTTGAGTTGCTGCTGCTATGCAGCATCATAAGCCAAACACCAGAGAGACAGGAAAACTCTGTAACAGCCTCTCAGACTGCTTTCAGCTGTTCTGAGTAATACCAGTTCCTTGTCCATCTCCCATCAGTAGTGCTGAAGGCAGCTTCAAATAACTCGGTTGATCTGCCAGAGAAACAGGGGAGGAATATTCACATGGTCAGTAAAGTCCACATGTGCAGAGCTGTACCTCTACATACATTGTAGCATCAGTTTTCTGAATTATCTCATCTGACCTCCTGCATAATAGGCCATGGGACTTGATTGAATTATTTCATGTTCCAATTAGCGTATATTGTTTCAGACAAGCATTCATTCTTTACTTAAAGATGTCCAACAGATTTCACAACAGGTTGGCATCAGCAGTATTCAGAATCAGAATTCATGCAGCTTTTACTGTTGCTGCTGACATTTCTTATGGTTTTGTTTGCTAGGTTTAAGAGTCCTCTAATTCTAGTTTTGGTTCCTGTTAATCTTTGCTAAGCTAAGGAGACTAAGCTCCAGGACTCTTACTATAAATCTTACTTTCTAGCCCTTCTTTCACTCTAATGGCTCTTCTCCCATCTCCCAGTTTCTCAGCATCCTTTGGAAGGACATCCTATATTTTGACATGCTCGAATGGCAGAACCACCCTTGCCAGCATAACAGCTGCTCTATCCTCACTGAAAAGTCCTTGCTTTTACTCTTGTTTTTCAAGTAGAGCTGTAGAAGTTCTTGCGATAACAGCAGCTGGAGCTTACATTCAGCTCATTGAACTTTCCTTATACCCTGCATACCACCACCTCTTAAGTCTCCATTACTTCCCAGGCTGCTGCATCAGTTTGTTCAGCCAGGTCCCCTGGTCAGTGTCTGCTCTCTCAGGTTAGATCAGGGTCACCTAATCCAATGATCACCCTCTGATGACTGATAACTGATTCCTAGCAAGGAGTAGGAGACCCTGGCAGGCACATAGCCATACCTTCCTAGGATACTCTTCACATCCACCAACTTCCACCTTAGGAACTGCCAGAGCCAGTGCCTGGTCCTGCCAGCTTTGCTGAACTACATGGCTGAGAGACCAACCTTCACCTTTTTACTGTACAAAGCAAGAGAAATTAAGATCTTTATTTTCCTCATTTTTAAGTGACATTTTAAGCAATAAGTAGAAATTAATACATATACATTGGAGCGATATAGTGAAAGAACTAAATTGCATTTTAAAGTTCTCTTGAGGACAACTCTGCAGCATTCGAAAAGCAGTTAGATTAACCACAGGAGATCAATCTTCATAAGAGTGCTACTAAAAAAAAAAAATTATTAAGCTTTCAATTTGTTTTAATCCAAGTCTTACAGTTTAGCAGGACTCCTTCAAAACATAACAAAACTTGACCAACTACATATTCTTCATGTTTTATTTTCTATGTAAATTATACTGAAGCACTTGAATAAGCTTAGGATGTTTCAGCATGAAGTTCCCTTTAGCCTTGGGCATACATGCAGTCCTAAGGTGGTTCAGTGTTAGGGGAAAAGAGTATACCAGATTACAGTAGCTCTAAGCTTGCTATGTGAGCTAAACCTGAAAGTAGGATTATTGTAAGGATTATATTATTGGAAATCAGTACATTTATCAAATGTTCAGAAATACCATGTTTTATTTAAGAGTGGATAACTGAAATACATGAAAAGAAAATGGAGTTCAGTTTACAGTAAACTTATGAGGTCATCATGAGCACTAAGAGTCCAGCCATGATACCCTAGGATCATACAAGTGCTGCTAGTTCTGAGCACCACAAATTTCTCTTGCAGACTGCCTTAGCTATTGCAAGAGCCCTCTACAGAGATTTACCAAGTGTAGCTCTTAACATAAATGATTTAAAACCTTGTTATTGTGTCCAGTTAAAAAGAACATGCTGGATTTTATCAGAAAGCCTTATCTACTTTTCTAGCTTTGAATCAGCAATTAGAAAATTACATCCAAACCAGCAATGGAAAAATAAGTAGCAGTGGCCAGTTTTGAGCAAGTTTGACAATAGTACTATAACGTCCTTGAGGACATTATATTTGTCACAGGTTTCATGAGACCAGGCAGCACTGAGGAGGCAGGCATGTATTAATGACATCCTAGAGCTAAAGGCTGCAGCAAGAGCTCATGCCTGCAAGGCAACAGCAAACCCCAGCAGGAGGAGAGGCTTTGTTCCCAAGTCCCAGAGATTTTAACACAAGTTTCAGGGTGAGATTCTTCACTGCTGTTTTTATGTAGTTACTATCCCATTCCCAGTGCCTACATTTCTCACAAGACTCAAGAGTTTCAGCCCTTCCATAACTCTGTTTCCTGGAGTCATGAAGTAGTAGGAAATATCTTTTTCACTTAAAAGGAATGTGAACTCTTGCTATTGGACAGGAACCTATAGATGCAAAACACTACAAAGCAAGTAAAATCCAGTCTCTCCCTTAATGTGGGAAATAACTTTGAGGGCCTGAGAAACTGGTATTGGCAATGTTGTCTTTCATAAAGTATAAAAGAAATGTTAAAATGGTTTTTTTTTTTTTCTGAAATAATGGAGATAAATGAATATTTGCACATTTAAAGTGATCGTGGCTTATTTATTGCAGTCCTCATCCCTTTACCCAAACTGGAGTAACCTAGGAAATCATCTAACTACTTCCTTATCACAAAATATTTTTCTTTAAGAAAAAGTTCAGGGCTATGATCTTACTGGCATCACAGAGACACGGTGGGATGGCTGCTATGACTGGAGTGTTGGCATGGAAGGATACAGATCCTTTACGAAGGACGGGCAGGGGAGATGAGGAGAGAGTGTCACCCTCTATGTCAGTGACCAGCTGAAGTGTCTGGAGCTCTGCCTGGGGATGGATGAGGAGCCAAACAAGAGCCTATGGGTCAGGATTAAAGGAAGGGCAGGGACAGGTGACATAGTGGGTGTCTGCTACAGGCCACCCGACCAGGAAAACCAAGCATATGAGGCCCTCTAAAGACAGATAGGAGCAGCCTCACTTTCACAAGCACCGGTCCTCATGGGGGACTTCAACCACCCCGATATCTGTTGGAGGGACAACACAGCAGGGCATAAGCAATCCAGGAGGTTCCTGAAAGACATTGGTGATAACTTCCTTCTCCAAGTGATAGAGGAGCCAACTAGGAGAGGTGCTATGCCAGACCTTGTTCTCACCAACAAGGAGGGGCTGGTGGGGAATGTGAAGCTCAAGGGCAGCCTTGGCTGCAGTGACCATGAAATGGTGGAGTTCAAGATCCTTAGGGCAGTGAGGAGGGTGCACAGCAAGCTCGCTACCCTGGATTTCAGGAGAGCAGACTTCAGCCTCTTCAGGGATCTGCTTGGTAGGGTACCATGGGATAAAGCACTGGAGGGAAGAGGGGCCCAAGAAAGCTGGTTAATATTTAAGGGTCACCTCCTCCAAGCTCAGGAGCAATGCATCTCAACAAAGAAGTCAGGCAAAAACTCCAGGAGGCCTGCATGGATGAACAAGGAGCTCCTGGACAAACTCAAACAGAGAAAGGAAGCCTACAGAGGGTGGAAGCAAGGACAGGTAGCCTGGGAGGAATACAGAGAAATTGTCTGAGCAGCCAGGGATCAGGTTAGGAAAGCCAAAGCCCTGAATTAAATCTGGCCAGGGATGTCAAGGGCAACAAGAAAAGCTTCTATGGGTACATTGGTGATAAAAGGAAGACTAGGGAAAATGCAGGCCCTCTCCGGAAGGAAACAGGAGACCTGGTTACCCAGGACATGGAGAAGGCTGAGGTACTCAACTTTTTTGCCTCAGACTTCACCAGCAAATGCTCCAGCCACACCACCCAAGACACAGAAGGCAAAGGCAGGGACTGGGAGAATGAAGAACCACCCAGTGTAGGAGAAGAACAGGTTCAAGACCATCTAAGGAACCTGAAGGTGCACAAGTCCATGGGACCTGATGAGATGCATCCACAGGTCCTGCGGGAACTGGCAGATAAGGTGGCTAAGCCGCTATCCATCATATTTGAGAAGTCATGGCAGTGCAGGGAAGTTCCCACTGACTGGAAAAGGAGAAACATAACCCCCATTTTTAAAAACCAAAAAAATGAAGACCTGGGGAACTACAGGCCAGTCTCACCTATGTGCCCAGCAAGACACATGGAGCAGATCCTCCTGGAAACTATGCTAGGGCACGTGGAAAATTAGGTGATTGGTGACAGCCAATGTGGCTTCAGTAAGGGCAAACTGTGCCTGACAAGTTTGTTGTCCTTCTACAGTGGGGTTACAGCATTGGTGGATAAGGGAAAAGCAACAGATGTCTTGTGCAAAGCATTTGACACTGTCCCACACAACATCCTTATCTTTAAATTGGAGAGACCTGGATTTGATGGAGGGACCACTCAGTGGATAAGGAATTGGCTACATGGTCACACTCAAAGAGTTGCAGCCTACAGCTCAATGTCCAAATGGAGACCAGTGATGAGTGGTGCTCCTCAGGCATCAGTATTGGGACCAGCACTGTTTAACATCTTTGTCAGTGACATGGACAGTGGGATTGAGTGCACCCTCAGCAAGTTTGCTGACAATACCATGCCGTTTGGTGCAGTCAACACACTGGAGGGAAGGAATGCCATCCAGAGGGACCTTGACAGGCTTAAGAGGCGGGCCCGTGCAAACCTCATGAAGTTCAACAAGGACAAGTGCAAGGTCCTGCACATGAGTCAGGGCAATCCCAAGCACAAATACATGCTGGGCAATGAGTGGACTGAGAGCAGCCCTGTAGAGAAGGACTTAAGGGTATTAGTGGATGAAAAACTAAATATGAGCCAACAACGTGCACTCACAGCCCAGAAAGCCAATCACATCCTGGGCTGCATCAAAAGAATTATGGCTAGCAGGTCAAGGGAGGTGATTCTTCCCCCTCTACTCCACTCCTCATGAGACCCCACCTCGAGTTTAGCCTGGAGAAGAGAAGGCTCTGGGGAGACCTTATAGCAGCCTTCCAGTACTTAAAAGTGGGCCTACAGGAAAGATGGGGAGGGACTCTTTATCAGGAAGTGTAGTGACAGGACGAGGGGTAACTTTTAAACTGAAAGAGGGTAGATTTAGATTAGATATTAGGAAAAAATTCTTTACTGTGAGGGTGGTGAGGCACTGAAACAGGTTGCCCAGAGAGGCTGTGGATGCCGCATGCCTGGAATTGTTCAAGGCCAGGTTGGATGGGGTTTTCAGCAAGCTGGTCTGGTGGAAGGGGTCCCTGCCCATGGCAGGGGGGTTGGAACTAGGTGATCATGAAGTTCCATTCCAACCCAAACCATTCTATGATTCTATGAAGATTGCAAATACAAGCCAGAAGCCCCAGGGATTTGTCCTCCAGGAGATATAAGCCCTCTGTCCCAGCAGTACATTTTTAACAATTGTCTTTCATTTATTCTTACCCGAATAACATGATATTTTAAACATTCAGATGTGAGCAATTTGTGGCATGCAACCTCTTTATGAAAACTGGCAAGAAACATTACTAGTAACCACTCCAGAGAGGACATTACCAAGTATTACCAATCAGTTTGGCAAGTGGTACTAGCTTCTCTATAGGTCTATTACTTGCCAGATGTTGGTACTGCATTCTCACAAGCACTTCAGTACGGTACATTGCAAGTGTCATTTCTATTCTACCTATAATTTTTTTCTGATTAAATATTTAAACGGTGACAGATTTTTAGATTAAGGTATTTTCTTTTTAATTCATACATTAATAATTTAAATAATTCAGTCAGCGTAGCTGGAGCCAACAGGTCAGCAAGAGGTCTTGGCAACTTAAGCAAACCATGAGGCTGTAAACCAAAACACAGCTTAGGAGAAAGGGGAAAGGATGGCCCAGCACTAATACAACTTCTTTATCAGCAAATTCTTTCCGCTGCCTCCTAGGACTACCTCAGATTTGTACCTTCTTTTACTACTGCCTTATTTACATGTTTCAGTTAAAGCTGATCACAGAAGTCTAGTGATAGTCAAAAAAGGATTTTTTTAAAGCACACCCACAACAGATATCTATTTTAAAGCCAGATCTCAGTAGGACTTGCTTGGCTATGACTCACGTTAGTCACTTCAGTCCAGTGCAGCATTACATTTGCATGCCTTGGCTTTGATGCCACCACTTTACCTGCAGCAATGGGAAACAGACTCTACAGTGATAACATTGGATTGTAGACAATACAAACTGTGAGGCTTCCTAGCAATAGAAAACATTTAGGACTCAGTGCAAACAAGGCACACAACAGAAGTTTAGCAACCAAACCCAGCTCTGGAGTCCTCAGCACAGAAAAGACATGGACCTGTTGGAAGGGGTCCAGAGGAAAGCCACAAAAATGTTCAGAGGGATGGAACACCTCTCCTGTGAGGACAGGTTGAGAGACTTGAGGTTGTTCAGCCTGGAGAAGAGAAGGCTCCAGGGACACCTTACTGCAGCCTTTCAGTTCTTAAAGGGGGCTTCTAAGAAAGATGGGGACAGACCTTTTAGTAGGGCTTTTGCAATAGGACAAGGGGTAATGGTTTTAAACTAAGAAAGGGTAGATTCAGACTAGATATAAGGAAGAAATTTTTTACTTTGAGGGTGGTGAAACAGCAGAACAAGTTCCCCAGAGAGGTGGTAGATGCCCCATCCCTGGAAACATTCAAGGTCAGGTTGGGTGGGGCTCTGAGCAACCTGATCTAGTTGAAGATGTCCATGCTCATTGCAGGGAAGGTTGGACTAGATGACCTTTAAAGGTCCTTTCCAACCCAACCTATTGTGTAATACCCCAAAATGGCTAATCCTGAAAAATTCACCCCAAAATTGCCTAAAACCCACCAAAAGGATCTGGGCACTTGTAAGGAAAGCCTCAAATGCATTTCAGCAGCAGAGAGGCTGCTGCCTTTTGTAAAATACCTAGGTGGCTACAGCATTCACCCTGGAAACCAGAGATCCATGTCCATTTGGCTTTTTTTGTTTCCTGACAGGATGTCCAGCCACCTTGCCCCAGGCTTCAGCTTAGCAGTACGTGGAGATGCTCCCCACTCCTCCAGAGGAGGGTGCATTGCTGTGCAGCAATGAGCACAGAACCACCAGGCCAGCAAGAAGAGTGGGTGACAGTGTGGTGAGAGCACTGAGCTTGAGGGGAAGACCTGTGTTAAAGCACAATCCTAGCTCGGGCTGCAACTAATTAATATTTTAGTGCAAAATAAGTAGCTCTGGGAGCAGGGATGGGAACCCAAGCTTCCAGCTTGGTAGATGTCATGTCCAAGAGATTAGTCAAGATTTCTCTTTTGTCTTTCCCTCCCACAAGCACCTCTCCCTACCTTTCACAAGAGTGAGAAAAAGCAACTTTTAGAGAAAGGATAGTTGTGGCTGTGATTACCCAGGAGGTACAAACAACTAGGATAAGTGAAGCATCAAAGCTGCAGGATTCAGAGCTCAGCCCTGCACTTAACACATCCTATTTGGTACCTCCAGACTGGTACATATTGATTTTCAGTAGCTCCCAGCTCACCATGGTGGCAGTCATGAGCTCCTCCTTGCAGCACAACCTTCCCTGTGTCAGACCCCATCACAGGGCTTTCAAATACACTCCAGTGTTTTGGGAGTCCCCTCCTACAATGCATGCCACTTGCCCAAGGTGGACAAAAAGAACAACAAGATCTTGTTGGAAAGCCCTACGGAACTGTTCCTCCTTATTCCTTCTGCCTGTTATAAAGTCTTCTCAAGCCTTTCTTTTTCTTCCTTGAGTTACATGCACTATACATATGCTGCCAACACATGGAATACATACTTGGTTTTGCCATCAGAATGGCAGGGCTGATAAACTTCAGAAAAATTGCCTCTGCTCATCTAACACATGTTCCTTTCCAGCCAGGAGCATTCTTGAGACTAGTCCTTAATCCCTGGCCAGAGGAAAACAATACTGTGTATAATTATCAGGCTGTAAGTCAAAGATGGACAACCTCCTACTGTTCATCTTTGTGCCCAGCATGCAAACAGGAGGTGGCAATCTGCCCATCTTGCACAGGCAGTAAACCTTAGTCTGCCACTTTAACTCACCATCCAGTCTACCAAGCTAGCAAAGGCTTTTGTGTTCAAGAGGAGGAAAGATGTTCCTTTTCCCTTTTAAAGGGATATGAATTAAAGATCAAGGCTGTATCCTCTGGGTTGTATTTCTTCTGTGAAAGACCATATTAGGCTTCATCAAATAGACTGAAACAGACCTAATAAAACCAAAGCCTTCCAGTTGTCTTAACAGCAGATGTAGAACAAATGTGCAGAGTGCACCCCTATTTACTTAGCAGCATGAGACCAGGTTGATAACAGGAAAAAGTTAAGTGGGAGAAAAAGAAATATATTTGTGTAGCTTGCTCATTTTACAAGTTAGCAGTGCACATTGATTCAAAAGAAGTCCAGAAAGTTTAGCCAGATATCAAAGGGATCACAGAAAAATAGTGGGAATTATTGCCTATTTAAATAAAACAGAAGATCAAAGTATTTCCAAACAAAACACTCACAAATACTGTCAAGATTTGAGAATTAATTTAATTCTGAAAATTACATAATTATAAATTATCCATGCACATGAATTTTAAGAGTAGTTCTTAACTACAAGTATAACAGGCATAAAAAAATGACCAGAAGTCTTTAAGAATAAAAGCCAGGCCCTTGGAACACAGTATAAAACTTAAGTATCTGAATGAACCACTAAAAGAAAAGGAGCAGAAGTATTTAGGTACATGAAGCCCCAGAGGCATTTGAGATCTCCTTTCTTAAAGCTTAACTTTCCATCCAGACAACATAGCATTTCCCATGGCCCAGCAGAGGTAGATATATGGAGAGTGCCAGCAGCCTCAGAAAGCCTCTCCCATGCCCCAGAAGCATATATGACTAGATGGCAAACAGCTCATAATATGCTAAGAAAAAAGCTTGTTTTAAAAATAGCTTCTAAACCGCCTTGCGGCTTGCCTTTAAGTAGATTTAAGATCTATTTAAAAAGCCTACCAAGTGCAACTCCCACATATCATGTATTTCAAAGGTAGCTGAAAAAAATACACTGCCTTCTTTCAGCCCAACATTTTCTGTCTCAGATCTGAGATTATTACATTTCTGGGGAATTTCACAGGCACAGAAGTCTAGGATAGACTAGTCCTGCCCTGAACCATGCAGTCGGTGCCCATGCTGACTCACCTGGACAGCTTTCCCATTCTAGACTTGAAGCAGTAAATATGAACTTAGGTGGACAGTTGATATCCGTGTTCCAGCTCTTACATTTCTCAAAGCCTTTAACATTTGCAGTTTTTCTTAAAGCTGCAGCTCTTGCTGTGGAAAATATCAGCTTTCTGTTTTTATTTAAAGGATTGTATTTTTTTTGCCCTTATTTGCAAGAGCAAGAAGGCGGGACAAGCCAAATGAACATGATTTATGGTCTGAAAACCAAAGTCAAACAAAAGAGGGGAAAAGTACATATATTTTTAAACTCACTCATTTGTGGGGCTGACTCAGTTCTCACAAACACTTGATTTAGCAGTGAAATTGAAATATGATTATCAAAGTACTATCTGAAAGGAAGACAGAGAAACTACTGCTGGTGAGCCTTTTTGCATTTAATTAGATTTCCTGGAAGTGTTCGCCTTCCTTCTCAACTCTAGACATTACACTTGTTTCATCAGAAAAAAAGCACAGCTTTCCTTCCCCCAAAGATTAGCAAGTTCCTCACAGAAATGTTTAGTCAAGAACAAACACTAGGCTCTTTCCTACCCTGTTGCCATCTCTTTCCTACCCAGCCCCAGGGCTACTCCTGGGATTTCCTAATCTCTGCATCCTTACTGGAAATATCAGCAGAAACATTTCACAGCCTACTCAGAAAGCACTCAGTCCACTTCCAGACACTTCCCTGCAAGCAGCAATTGAGTTTTTCTGCCCCGAGTCAGCCCTTATGTTACCCACAGTAGATGTCCCTAGATTTTGAGGGGAACACTGTGGGACCCCCTCTATACCAACACTGGGTGCTCTATCCCATCCCCATGCTTTTGAGGTGTTGATACAACTCCACTGGTAGAATTAGTCCTCACTGCAGCTGTGGAGGCTGCCCAAGTGAGCAAGGATAACCCACATGAATGAGCTTAGCCTGAAGCAGCTCCACTGAAACCAGTCTGCAATACAGCTGAGAAATAAGGCCCCAGCTTCAAGTTTTGTACATGAGTTATCCCAATAAGTTTGGCTCTGGTAAATTACTGCTCCACAAGCTACTGTACAGGATTTAGCACATCTGATCTGAAATGGTACCTCTGGCTGCTGATACAATTGCTTCCTTAAGGCAAACAAATTAAAAATTTAAAAAGCCCTGAATCTGAAATAAGATAGAAGAATCTGAGTCAGAGCTAGTTTTTACTATTGAACTCTGCTTGGGCAGAGACTCTCTCCTCTTATTTGGCTAAGTATTTATAGGAAAAAATAATGCAGTGTTACAGCATCTGCATGGCTTTCACTTATATAAAATAGGTATCCATGTACCTCACTTCCTGGGCAGCAGTATTTTCTTCTTCCAAGCAGATTAATCATCTTAAATCAGAAAACTGAGAATGGTTTCAAACTGAAATAATCCAATCACTTCCACAGGAATTACCAGACTACCATAATACACAAGTATGGCATTAACAGTTTATTTTTTGAAGGTCCTGCAATAAGGAGCTGTCAAAACAGAAGATGAAGTATCCAACAAGACTCAGTGATGTCCATAGAGATGTGACCTCTTCAGATGATCCTTTGGAGTCACAGGGTCTCTGCCAGCACTTCCAAATAACATTACATTCAAATTACATTGCATCCATAAGCATCTGCACATTCCTGATCACACCATTCAAGAGGGAAGCCTTTTCCCCTTCCCAAAGCCTAAAGCATGTTGGATTATTCTTTGAAATCTTTTTATTTATTCATTTTAAAGTCCCTCCTCCACAAACATACTTCTGCCAATTTTCTTTCGTCTTGGCCAAGTACATCTTAACTGATAAGTAGAGCAGAAGACCACATCTGCTGCTTTAGAATATTCAGTTATTAGAAATAAAGCCAGACCCACATGGGGTGACAGCCAAGACCTAGCAGGTTTTTATCACCAAGTCAAAACAGAAATTGCTGCAAGTTAACAGGGCAGTTTTAGGTTTCCAAAAACCTGAATATATTTAGCCTTTATCCAGCCAATTCAAGTACTGAAAAAAGATTGATGCTAGGGATCTCCCCCACTCCATTTTTTAATGCCTGTTTTCCTAATGCCTTCTTTGATTTGATTTTTAAACTGTTGCTTATACCCAGCTCTCCTGGGTATAAAGCTAACCATGTTCATATGTCTCTAAAGCTGGCATCTTAGCAATCGTAGGAGTTGTGGTGAAGTGTGGATTTTGAAACATGCACATTTTTAAAATAATCAAGTTCTCCTCTCCCTGACCTTTGCTTTCCTAGATTTCACAATAAGATAGAGGTTGCCTGCTTAGTATTATTCTGTTAAAGCCAAGAAATCACGCGATCCCTCTCAGTAATTACATTCTAAATGCATCTTAAGAGCCAACAAGTTGTAATTTAAGTTACAATATCATTTTCAATTGTACTATCACCCTGAAACTGTGGGTTTTGTGGCTAAAACTTCTCTAACAAAATAAAATGCATCTATTCTCTGCCTTGCAGGTAGAAATGCAATGCTCCTTTTAAAGCAACAACTCAAATTAACATTGCTTAAGTTACAAGTTCAGGGAGACCATGGGTCAGGCTCTCTCCCCTCCCCTGCTATATGGTACAGATGTGCTGATTCATGTCCTTGATTAGAAGACCTCTCCCATGCCAACAGTCAGCTTCATCAGTTCTCCCCTTGGTCCTTCTAACTTTGAAAACCATGTTTCAGGGAGCTCTAAACTTGTGCCAAAGTGCTGGCTGGCACAGGGTAGAACAGTGACCCTGTTTAGGATTGTTGTCCTGTGGAAGGAAATCCCTCCAGCTTGCCAGGCATCCAGAAATCACCTTTAACACAAAGATACTGAAGTGAAAATAAGGACACTTTACTACAGTGCAAAGCTTAACAAAACTAGTTACTGTGTTTAGAAACAGGTACCCAGAAAAAAAAATTATAAACCATGTTATATTAGCTACCAGTATCATGCAGGAGTTCTGCACCAGAAAATCCTTTCACTTAGCTACCAGAGTGCTTACATAGGTTTGCCAAGCGGTATTTGATCCAAGACCTAGGCTCAGGCTATCCTTATTGGAAATCAAGCCTGAGCTGCACACAGAAGCAGTCTGTCCCCATGGTCCTCCCCCAAATCCCACTTTAACACAAAGCCTTCCCTCCTGCTCATCCCTCCAGAGCTTCCTATAACTCATTTAGATTATACTTTTAATGCTTGTGCAAGAAAGTGTTGACTTAAAGATAAAACAAAATCATCCATTAGGATAGGTATCATCTGGGAAGACAGTAAACAAACAATTTATTGAAGGTGAATGAAATTCCTAACTCCATACTTGGCTGTAAAAAAAAAAAATAAATCCATGAAGTTACTCTCCATCTTTAGATTGGTGGGAGTGAGAGTGCAAGTCTTTGTTTGGAACATGATTCAGGAAGTAATAAGCTGCTCTTGTTAAGACCTAAAGCCTATTTTAGGATGGAGAACTAACATCATAGCAGTCACAGCAAGTTCAGGGATGAAAGCATGCCTGATGTCAATATCCTACAGGCCATGTTCAAAGGATGCTCACTTTTCAAGTACAAGATACATACTTCTGCTTTTCTCTTCCTGCATAACCTGAGGCAGGTATTGCTTATATGTAATGTTGAGAAATGCTTCATTGGGATGCATTCAGAGGATTTATTTCCACCTTGTCTGTGAGATTTGGTGTTATCAGAATACTTGGGCCTACAGCCATTCATGTTAGCTAGATATAAGTCAGGAAAAAACAGAACAGTACTCCATCTAATATACCAATCTCTATCTAGATGAGCTGTATCTCTTAAGCAGCATTAAGTGTTTTTAGACATATCCAGATAAGTTTTTTGTTTCTTTAATTAACACTATTAATGAGGTAATTCTCTGGCAATACTATAACGCATAAACCTACACTGTAGCACCATTTGCTGGGAAAACCTCAAGTGGTTTGAGGGGTAAGGTATAGATGCTGAGTGCCCAAGAGAACAGAAACCTGATCCTCTACTCTCCCCGTGGTAGGTATGACAGAAAGCAACAGAAAGAATACCCTGTTCAGTAGGATCTCTCTCCACTGTAGATGGATAGGTCCAACTGCATCAGCAGATTTAGCATGCACATTAAAATGCCAAACTGGAGGAATGAAGTGGGTGCCATCCAGAAGGACCTTGACAGGTGAGCCCATGCAAACCTCATGAAGTTCAACAAGGACAAGTGCAAGGTTCTGCACATGGGTCAGGGCAACCACAAGCACAAATACAGGCTGGGCAGAGAGCAGATTGAGAGCAGCCCTGAGGAGGACTTGGGGGTATTTGTTGACAAGAAGCTCAACATGACCCAGCAATGTGCATTTGCAGCCCAGAAAGCCAACCATACCCTGGGCTGCATCAAAAGAAGCATGACCAGCAGGTCAAGGGAGGCAGTTCTGCCCCTCTAGCGGGCTCTCATGAGACCCCACCTGGAGTACTGCGTTTAGCTCTGGGGCCCCCAACATAAGGACATGGACCTGTTAGAGCAAGTCCAGAGGAGGGCCACAAAGATGATCAGGGGGCTGGAGCACCTCTCCTGTGAAGAAAGGCTGAGAGAGTTGGGGTTGTTCAGCCTCGAGAAGAGGAGGCTCCAGGGAGACCTTATAGCAGCCTTCCAGTACCTAAAGGGGGCCTACAAGAAAGATGAGGAGGGACTCTTTATCAGGAAGTGTAGTGATAGGACAAGGGGCAATGGCTTTAAACTGAAAGAGGGTAGATTTAGATTAGCTGTAAGGAAGAAGTTCTTCACTGTGAGGGTGGCGAGGCACTGGATCAGGTTGCCCAGAGAGGCTGTGGATGCCCCATCCCTGGAAGTGTTCAAGGCCAGGTTGGATGGGGCTTTGAGCAACCTGGTCTAATGGAAGGTGTCCCTGCCCATGGCAGGGGGGTTGGAACTAGGTGATCTTTAAGGTCCCTTCCAACCCAAACTATTCCATGATATGATTCTGCTGCCCCTGCTCTCAGCAGAAGGCAATGCAGACAGACAAAGCAACAGTATATTTAATGGCCCCACCAAACTGAGTGGAATACATCAAAGACCTAGCAATGGAAATAAATCAGTAAAAGCAGGGCTTGGAGATGCAAGGAAAGTTAAAACTGTTCTTCCCTATAAACTAGCAAAATGATTTGAAGTATCAAGAATCACTGAAAGCTTCAGTGGACAAATATGAACATTACAGTACAGCCAGAGTTTCTACTTCTGTACTTACCACCTGTAAAATATAAAAAACCCAGGTATTACCAAAATAGACAAGATAACCTGTAGCAAAACCAAAGATAATTTCACAACAAACAGGTTGGTTTTATATAAAGAAGATATAGAAGAAAGATATAACTTTGAAACAAGAACTTTCCTAAAACAGAATCACAGAGATAATGCACCTACCTGAATACAAGAGCAAGAACTAAAGCTAACCGAGGAAGCCCACAACTCCCCCATTTAAGATTATCATCACAATGTCCACATGTTTTTCAAGGCTCTTTTACAAGGATACACCTAAAATCTCATTTGAGAAGCAAACTGCCAGTGGCATACCAACTGCCTAGTTACTAGCAGTGTTTGTGCCTTGTCTAACTCAACAGGAGCACAGTTTCAGAAGCTGGAGGCCCATCCTGTGAAGCCCTCTGCACAGAAGTAACCCCACCAGACTCCCTGGAGCTCTTTTCCACTTGACAGAACAAGAACCTGTTGAAGAGAAGCAGCAACCACTTGACTGAAATAGGGAGAGCAGTGGGGATACAAAAAGCTGCCCAGAGATCTAGGGAAGTCCTGCAGCAGCATCCCCAGCTGCACCACCATGGTCCTGACACTAGCAAATACAAAATCCTGACCTCATTCCACTCCAGGGGTAGATGCTTTTAATGATCATCTGCACTGTATGATCACACCCCTTATGTGTAAGTCAGTTATTTGTTCAAGTCATCCCCACTGTGCAACCTAGGTGTCACCATCTCTTGTTTTCAGATCCAGTGTCCTTGGCATGCTAACAGAGGAGTGAAGCCTACACCTACAGTCACCATTTCAGACTTATCACTTAGAGAAGTCATGCAAATACAAACCTCCCTATTTATAGGCAGAGTAGTTGAATGATTTGACTGTGGCCTGCTCATGTCAGTAAGCATTTGCAGGATTAGACCACAAATGTTACCTTACAGAGAAAAAAAATGCAATCCTACAATCCACTTTTACTAACATTAGGAAAAAAGGAAAACAAGGGCAGGGAAAAATGCCTGGACTCGCTCCTGTTCCTCAGTGATAAAAGTGTCCTGCTTCTCACTTCCATGGAAAAAGAACAAGCTGTCCATCTTGGGAGAGAAGATTGAGATCTGAACTCTGTTCATGGCTATCAGACTTTCTGCATTACCTCAGACAACTCACTTATGTCTTTCCATGCCTGAGTATGCTCATGGGTAAATTGAGATTCAGTTCAAAATCCACACTATTCCCTTTCTAACAAGGATATGAACACATACCCATAGAAAGTACTGAGCAACAGTTAACAGTTCTGGACAAAACCCAGGAAACACCTACTTAAACTCAGTGAGTGGAGCCTGCCCCCTTAGAGTATTTCAAGTTGATAAGCATCTTTCATTGCATTTTTCATATATCTTCCATCTGAGATTCCAGGAATACTCATAACTCCTGGACAAAGTTCAGCTTTTACAAGACAGCCATGAACAAGGACCTCAATTTTCTCCTTGCAAGAAAAAGATAGATGTTAAATCACTTGTAGAAGATTACAAAAATAAGGCTACGTAAGACAGGAAAACACTTCTGTAGGCCAATCCTGCCTGTAGTGAGGTCTCTAGCAGAGTTCCCACATGTCTCAGGGGCATCAGACCAGATTCTTAAAAGGTTTCAGATTCCATTTCAATATTCAGCAAATCATGGAGTTTACTACAGCCTGAGTGGTGCTTGATCTTTGAGAAAAGATGATCTACAGACACCTAGTGTTTTGTATTCTCTTCTGAAACCAACGTCAATGCAGGAGGCACTGTTGCCTGCTTAGACATATAAAGTGGAAGCTGTTTTGAAATGGTAAAGTGATTTCAAAAGTACTCAGCTTGATTCTTTTAGATTCATTTAATTTTTATTTAAATCTCCTTTCACTATATTACCATGTTGAAAAAAATCTTGCACCAAATTATCTTTTACAGTAGTCATTTCCCAAGTTTGTTCTTAAAGATGACAGGTTTCTCAGCTGAACACCAAGGAAAGCAGGCTGGCCCTATGTCCCAGTTTAATTGTAGTTCTTTTAAATTAGTACTTGCAGCAGGAGAAGCAACTATGAAATTAATAAATCCAGAAATTCATGAAGTAACTATAGGCTTTCTGAAAAACAGTGTGATTCATTGCTTTAGTTAAACTACTTATCATTAGCTCAAGTGGCAAAAAAATGAAGACAGCAGCTGGTGCTTTAAAATCTTAAAAATGCCGAAGATAAGGCAGCAATTGGTCTCTTGGGAAAGGAACTTGACTGTAGCATTCCCTCCCTTAAGAATTCAACTTCTAAAACCCCAAGAACAAGAATACACACTCTTCTGGGAATGTCTAACTCTGCATTCTTTTGATAAGGCAAACTTTTTACTTCATTTGGGTTAAACTGGGGAGTTAAAAAACCACACATCACATTTTTACTCTCCTACTTTAAAATGCAGTCTGTAGGTTCAAAGAAGGGAATGCAATCACTCAAAATCTTCCAAGACCTTTCAGAATAGAATATATTAGAACATTACAAAACAGATGCTCAGTATCTAAAGCAGTTTAGAGCACAAAACCTAGAGATTAAAAAACCCAAGATGTTTATGTAGATTATCACAGTTCTAAAAATAAAGCCATTTTTCTCCTAATGAGCCTGAAGCAAGGGGCTATCTACCATTATTGTAGCTCTTCTTTCTATCTGTTGCTACTGGCCAATAGCTTGGGGGATCCAGTCCTCCTAGTATGCAACACCCATCCTGGTGTACCAACTGTTCACATGATTGGACATTACATTTCATTATCCCAGCCAAGAAAGCCTTTACTTCTTGAGAGGTTCAACTTCTGAAAAGAAACAACAAAAAAAAGGAGGATTTGTACCATTTTGTTACAGTGAGAGAGAATGCTTAAGTTGATAAACACCTTCCTTTCCCCCCCTCCTTCCTCAAGGAAGATATAAAATACCTATTTCTGCAGCAAGTTTCAATTAAAAGGCACAAAGATAAAATTTGACTGAGACATCTAGGAAACATAACAGCAAGAAGTTAAGATGCATAAAACCAATTAGCAAGTATCCACTGTTAGCTAAGTGCTTCACATTAAGCATTAGAGCTTGGTACCTTACTGTTATTAAAATACTTCCATCTATATTTATTCTAGTCTAGTAATAGAAGAGACATTTCTATTAACAAGCATCTAAGCAACTCTAGTGAAGTTACTTAAACCAGCATTTCCACATGATTAGAAGCAGATCAAAGGGGGAATTAGAAGCCAACAGTTGATTTGTCCAGTTTCACCACACTTAGTACTCATTCAAATCCTATTTCATCTGGCCTACCACTTGGCTAGGTTTGGTAATTCACAAATAGCTTGTAGGAACTCATCTCTGAAATTGTTATTTGTCTGCTAAGTTTGGTTACATTGGCCAGATGTTTCTTAAATATTAATGGAAAAGCTAAGTGAAGAAGAGATGAACACCTTGAAAAGCTATCTCATTGAAAAAACAGACCAAAGTCAGAAGTAAGACTTCTGACCTCTTCTTGCATAAATAAGGAATAAGTCACATTCTCCAACAAACTGATAGACACACTGCACCAAACCACAGAAATTGAAATGCATCCTATTTATTTCCTTAAACGTAGAGTTGAGGTAAAGCTTAGAAAACTCCAAAATGCAAGACTACTTGACAAAACAGTTGCCGAGATGTCTACACCAAACATTCATTTCAGCCAGCATCCTGTCTAACAGCACACAGGTATACATAGCCACAGATGAACCCAAGAACCAGGTAAGTATATCATAACCTATCTCCAGACTACTCACTCAACTTCCCAGGTACAGTGAGCCACAAGAACAGGGCTGATCCACAAAGATGAGCCTGGAGCTGAGGACAATCCCAGTGAGCAAAGCCAGGCTGGTGACAGGGTCCGTCAACAGCAAAGACAACACAAAATGATGAGCCAGGTACAGCATCCAGAGCAGCTGGAAACAGGGCTACCACATAGGTCCCAATTCCATCCAGGGCAGAGGACAAAAGGCAGGAGCCAAGACAAGCTACCTGCAACATAGAACCAGAGTCCAAAGCAGGAACAAAAAAAGCCCCCCCCCGGGCTTAAATAGGGCTCCTGGGCCAATGGGCAGAGGGTTTTTTGGGAAGCTCAGGTGGGGCTCATCTGGGCCATTAACACTAATCCGGGCCTTCAGGGCCTCACCTACAGTCAATCTTAATTTGCTTTCTCTGTGTCTCTTTTGCTTTTGTTATAGTATAGATCTTTGTTGTCCTCTCCCACAGTCATCTCTTTTGATACCTAAAGAATCATTCTTCCTGTAGAAATTGTGTAATTATCCTTCTCACTGCTCCCTGAGCCTTCTCCAACTCTGTATCCTCCTGAGGTGGAGGAAGGAGAGCAGAACTTCACATGGAGACAGAGATACTACAAACTTATACAGGGCATAATTATTACCTGATGTTTTGTTCTCCAAGCCTTTTTGAATAATTCCAAAACATTTGGATTTTGCTGGTTTAGTCACTACTGAGCACTGAACTGCCATTTTGATAGGGCTGTCTATTGAAATCACACCAATATCCTGAATAACAAAAATCTAGAACCCTTTTTTTTATGCAGTTAGGATTGCTTTACTTCCCTTTGCATTGAATTTCCTCTGCCTTTTGTTGCTGAGCTGTACAGTATTTTGCGGTACTTCTGCCTGTCTTCCTAGCTAGCCCTCATGATCACTACCTTGACTAACTGAGGATCTTTGGCAAAATGGGGTTCCCTGGCTATCCACTCCCCTTTTCTGACCATAGGATGTATCTGCCTTTCAGACCATCCAGACTGGGAGGGACCTCATGGTAAACATATCTGGTAGGATGGTTGCAAGAAGTCTCCTCCAGCAGCAGACCTGACTCCTAGCCCCACATCGGGCTCTGTGGGCACCCCAGTGCGCTGCGGGCCTGGTAGCAAGGGATGCAGTGGGGACAGGAGTGATATGACACAGAGCAGGTACAGACTGGGGTACTCATAAAAGGACGTAGTATCTTTGCCCCTTACTGTGTTAATCCACCTCTATATTGTCACCATTTTGGTAGAAACGATGTGTCTGGCTGGCAGGCAGAGGTGTAGGATGGAGACATTTTTGAGCTCTGCTATATATAGCACAAGTCTGAGGAACTGTTGCTATTAATCTCTAATCCAGCAGCAATTTTCCTGCAGCGGGGGAAGAGAGAAGTTTGGGGGTCATGCAATTCTCAGGATATAATGCATACATGCATACATTATACCTCCTTACTTGAAAACTTCAAGTTTGGCTTTAGGCTTTACCCTGGAGAAAGCCTGCTCCACATCTCTCATTCTCACCCATCCTCTCCCTTTGCCTGTTTCTTTCAATCCTTGTTTCCATGGATCAGTCTCTTTGCTAACAGGCATTTACAAGTTTTGGCTTGTGTAGGCAGCTCATCCTCTCTTCCAGGTATCAGTGTGAACGCACGGGGCCTCCCCTCTAAGCTTTCACGTCTCCTCTCCCAGCTGAGGATTCATCCACAGATGGTCCCCTTCAACAGCAATGAAACACCTACAGCCCCAGTTCCCAGCCATTTCTGTTGTCCCTGCAGCGCTCCAGGCTTCTTCAGTGCTATTTTAGGAGTGATTATCGTTCCCCCGCCGGGTTTCCCATGTCTTTGAAGGTAGGCACAAGAAGAACAAATCCTTCCATTCCCCCACAGCTCTCATTTGCTCTTGGGCTTCTTGGAGTTTTCAGCCTTTTGTCTGTGTCAGCCCGTTTTCCTCCTCAGTCACAGCAAACAGTCTGCTGAATACTTCCTTTTCACCACAGGTTGCAAAATGCCTGCCCTGTTGAGGACATGTAGTCTCCAAGCAGACTACAGACTACAGCCCAAACCCTGTAATTTACAATTTGTGGTCAAACACACCACCAAGCAACATACAAAATATCATGTTAGCCCTCACCCCCTGCAAACACTCACCCTTGCAGAGAAGGAAATACTCTTTCCTCACAAGAAGTCCTACCTAAGCTTCTGACTTTCTTGGCTGTCCTGGTCACTGGGGTCTTCTCTGGGAAAGCACTACATAAAATTATTAAAAGCACTGCAGAAATACATACATTGGCGTGGCTATCAGCAGCTAAGCCAAGGCACACAAAGACCTGCTAGGTATGTGGAATATTTCTTTTACTCATGTCTAGTGCATTAGAAGTTCAAAGGCAAAAAAAATGCCACTTTTGCATCTGTCGAGAACAGCCAAGCAAAAAAGTGCCAGAAGCAGATCTTATACTCAGAGAGCAGAAAGCTGTTTTGCAACATAGCCCATAATCATGCTTCTCAGCTGATCCTACCCAAGTGCTGGAAATTGATGTTCATAACATGAAGAGACACAGAATGAAAACAGTCAAGAAGTCATAGGCTGAAAAAAGAGAAAGTTAATATGCTCCTGCTCTCCTAGCTCTCAGGCAGTGTAGTCCTGCCATGAAGATGATCTGACAGTTCATTTCCTTAACAAATAATCACAGAAATCTCTCTTTACTGGTCATCTCTTTCCCAGTCCTGGCAATGTTGATTTTTTTAATAGTGCATATGCTCAAACACCAGGATTTCTCTACTCTCTTTCAAAGGCTACTTCAGGATTGAGAAATCTTACAGAATCTCAATCTCCATTATCTTTTATTAATTTATTTTCATTTTTCCAAGTTCTACATCACATACCAATTAAATAGAGTATCTCCTATCTAAACAGATACAATCTTCACATTACCTCTTTACTTCTCTTGCCAGAGCACTATGCTATACATATTGGATGCTTCCAACAGAAAAGATTTTAAAGGAATTTATTCTCAAAAATTTCTTAGGTATTTTAAATTATGTTTTTCTCTTTCATAAACTGCCTGAAGTTTAAGCAACATTTCCCAGCTGAAAAAAGTAGCTACTATTACTGCTGCAGGTTTGGTTTCACTTTGCTATTCAGAAATTGTAGTATTAGGAGTGGGAACAGAACTCAAACATGCTGTCCACTGTTATCCTTACGTCTGTTATCAGGAACAATGTCTGTGATGAATTAAATAAATCTTTTATTTTAAACACAAAACCACACAAAATTATCATCCATCTGCTTGAGAGACTGCACTGCAATTTTCGTCTCTGAGATGGCAGCTTTTGGTCAGGCATTGTAACTTTTACTTTTGCTGTCCCATAAATAATGTTATCCTTTGCTGACAGCATTCCTGAATATAAGAGAAATGGCTTTACACATATCTTCTAGGCAGCCAACACTATCAGGAGCCACTACAAGAATGGAGAGGGCAATGTTTGAAGACCTGATCATACACGGGGCTTATTAACACAATTTCTATCCAGACATCATCATGTTTATGATGAAGGCTTAAAGAAGACAAGAAAAAGACATATCATTCCTTCCATAAGCAAAAAGTTATGTATCACATAAAGCTAATTCAGCTGGACTGTGAAATAGTTCCTGGGACTAGAGAAAAAATAGCATGCAAAGTGACACTCTCCAGACCTCCCCTTTGTTCTCTGCTCTTTGCTGCAGCTACTTTCCCTTCAGTGTGGAAGCTGAGTTGCAGGATGGGTGCAGAGGAGAAGAGAATAAGAACTACAGGAGCATCCTCTTCTATTACTTCAAAACAGTAAGGTGGTACCATCCCTGTGGAGCTTAATGTCCTCCGTGACAGATGCCCAAGCAGGAGACATTATCTCTCGACACATTATCCCTGAACAACCAACCAGGTGGTTATTTCACTGACAGCTTATGTTCATCTCTTGTTCATTTGCTGAGTAAGCTGTCAGAAATATAACCCTCTGATGCTGTGAGCCATGCCAAGTCAAAACAGTCTTCTGCTCTAATATGAAAGGGGGAGGAAGTATTTTCTTGCTCTTCTCTTTTTTGATAACTACTTTTATTTCATTGGTATTTCATAAAAATTAGTGATGGGCAGGAAAATTTGTGCACTTACAACCTAAGCAGCTGCAGGACCCATCAAATCACATGTTAAGTTCAGGCTATAATCAGTTGGAAAAAGCTGTTTAACAGATACAGAGGTAGAGATAGGGGTAGTTCTGTGGGCCAGTATCAGGAGAGAAAACTAATGGAGCAGAGACTGCAAGCTGATGAGAGACTTCACTGCTTCTTTAAACCAAGGCTGCTGTTTGTTTATTATGAACACAATCCTGCAAGGCAAAAAGTACCTTCCAAGACAAGTTGAGCACATTCATTATCACCACTGTCCTACCTGAACTCCCAGGTAGGTTTTTGGGGAATGAAGGAGATGCCACCTCAGGAAACTAGAAATGGGCAAAGTTTATCCCTGTGGGATGGGAAATGACATGAAAATTGTCCATCAGGGGTGTCAGGATAAAGCTGTGGAGAATCTCAGATCCCAAACTGAGTCTTGCTGCTTATACCTCATAGCAAAATAAAATAAAAGTAGTATATTTAATGCTTTCAAATGAAACATGACTAGATTTAGAGCTGGACTTAAATGTGAAAAACCTAAAATAGCCTGTATAAGATTGTTCTAAAAGTATCTAACTTCTCAAGCTGGCTAAAGACATCTGATGACCGGTAAGTATTTGCCTAATGCTTAAAAAATTTCATGTAATTCCTTTGAACTTTTCAAGGCTGTATTGACACTGCCCTAAGTGTTAAAACATAAACATGCCTCAGGATTTAAATGTCAAATGTACTGATAAGACATTTCTGGATGCTTTGTGGTCCAGCAGGTTCTTTTGGCCCAACCAATTCATCTTGAATTCAGTCAGATCAATTGCAGCACAAACACTTGCAGGTTTACCCTTTGCTTTTCAAGATCAAAGAAATACATAGCACAAGACTTTACGAATCAATCACAGAAGTGAATTTACGCTTATCAGGTAAACCTGTTTCTCTTCAGTCTTCAAGTGAAACAGTGAAGACTCATTTTCCATTTTCTATAGGGCTGTCTGTTTCAGCTAAAGACAGAAACATCCTACCTTGTGGATAAATTAGTAGCATACTCAATTCAGAAAAAAGATGGACTTGCAATTTTAAGCCTGGATGGCAGACATTCGTCTTCTATTTTCACCTCCAAAATAAAATTTGCAATGTAATTCCAAGCAAATCACTTCACCTAGATCCTGCCTTCATCTCCTGTCCCACTAAACCATAACCACAGCTGCATCCTCCTGTCACAAGGTGCCACTGCAATCCTCAATGTATTTTTTTGTGCTTATTGGGTCCTACCTAAAATGCTTCCTAAAAAGCACAAAGGTTTTTAAGTTCTCCAAAAAAAGGCCAGGAAATGGTAAATTATTGTTTGTAATTAAAGTCCAATGTATAAATATTTTATCTGCAACTGTAAGCATGTGCAGTTACATTCCTCAACCTATTAACCTACATTATTAATACAGGCATGCAATGCCATGGCAACTGACTGTGAGAACAACAGTGTTCACCAGTAAAACAAGAATGTGTGTGCACATATATGAATATATGTATTTAATACTGGAGATCATGTCATCAGTAATGGTATATGGTAATATGATAACTAGGTTCTTATTATTTATTAAAAATCATAGAAAATGAAACAGACACATATAAAATTAATACATTCCAAAGTGTAGGCTATCAGACATTTCCTTCAATAAAAGACCCTGTAACAGTCTCACATTCCCTCTTTCACCCTCGTAAGCAGCACAAGTTTTCTGGGGTAGGAACAAAATGCCTAGCCCAGCATTTTACTTGGTGACTGATACACTTTGAAGGGGACTTCCATCAATTCACATGTGCTTGCTATGTATTTGTATTTGCCTTTATTCTGAGGTAGAGGTTATCAGGAAAACAGCCAGAGAGGGAGGTGTAAAGGAAGCGTCTATGTTCCATGCCCTGATCTCCTGAGTTCGGATGGTGGTTTCTGTATAAACACCATCAGCAGGCACATCGTCATTCTTCTGCGCAAAAGCAGAGAGGGATTTCTCCTGTCTTCCTCTCGCATTAAGCTGGAGTAAGCTTGTTTTCAGCCATCAGCAATACACTGAGGCACATGTGCCTACAAAGTGTCTGTGTGGTTTTGAGTTGCCACCTACAAATTCATGGCCTGTGCTCTTAGCCTACACTCTTCTGAGAAAGATATAGCCCCCACAGGGCCTGAGTGCTAAGAGTGAAGACAAGCTCATGCAGCAGTGTCCTCGCACTCCCTCCATCAGCATGAAGCGGCTCATACATCCCAGCAAGAAATAGCAATGAACAGAAGGTGAACATCTCAGCATCTCAATTGGCCCCATGCACTGAGGAAGGGTGTGAGGCTGCGGCTTGAGCAGTATCACATGAACAAGGATTATTTGTAGTTCATTGCAGCATGAAAGCCTGGCATTACCTCAATAGGTATGCCAAGGATTTTCATATTGCAGATTATTTTTTAATCAAAATGCCAAGTTCTTTTCCATCTCTGTCTCCTGGGAACGTTCAGAATACCCATAAAAAGCAATATATTGACATCCCTGGAGACCAGAGGTTTCTCACTTACTCCCTATATCAAGTACAGCATGATCAATCATATCTCACAAATATGAATCTTACTAGGCTATCCCTAATAATTGTCTTCATTTCCCTCCATTTCCTGTCCTACAAGGCTGCCACGTACAAAATTTTGCAGTGCACATTTTGGAGGAGGAGCATTTCACCACTGGAAACATGAAGGTAGTCCTCAATTCCTCCTGGACTGATTGGACATTAAAATTTTTTAACTTATGCCATCATGACCTCCATTCAAAATGGCAGCCTCAAAGACCAAGTTTTATATTCTATTACCGTGTTTAAAGCTCATTAAGTCAAAATTTCAATTTTGTAGATTCAGGTACTTTTAACAGAGAAATTTGAAGATGTTTTTCCCCTTCTGCCTCTCCTTTCATGGTCTGTAATTTTGTGAGTGTTTTAATACAGTCACAAGTGTACGGTATTACAGACTATTAAAAGAAAACATAATTTAGCTTCTATTTTACTTAGAAATGAGCTGATCTTCAAAAGGTTTTAAGCTGTGACACAGGAGATTTGTTTTCAGTTCCTGCTACAAAAGCTTTCTGCATTATTTCTGCCATTCGATTCCTCTGTCCCTTCCCTATTTGTCTAAATATGTCCCTTTCTTGTCTATTAAAATGTCTTGGCTATGTGCTGTGACAATGCCTAGGTCTCTTCTCTCTGTGTCCCCACACTGAGTTAGGAACACACAAACTTGTACAATACCTAACAGCAAACCCAATAACCTGGCAGGAACACAAAGCATGTATCCTTATCCTTATCCTTATCCTTCACCATTCTGTTGACTTCTCCATACAAGACATACCTTGACATGGACAGACTAAGCCCACCTGCCTTGTTGTAATAAGGACACTATTGTACCATTTCTTATAAAAATAAGTTGTCCTGAGCAGATGTAGCACAAACAGATGCAACTGATTACAGGAAATCCTGCCCACCTATCTGTTAGATATGAAAGTAAGGAAGGTCCCCACCTTGCATGTTAGTCTGCACAGAGGCGCTCATGTTTTCACATCCAGCCTTGTTGATTTTAAAGGGACTCCTTGCATGGGCAGGATCTGCCCACACAGATTTTGCTACAGCATCATGAAACAAATTCATGGAGGGATCCAAAAAGCAGATTCTTGCAAAATGCAAGAAAAATGCATGGGTGAGGGGAAGAGGTTGAGATGAGGAACGTGGAAGAGTCCCCACATCCATTTCTTGCACAGGGATGAAAAGCAAAGAATTTCTTTCACTTGGGATTACTGTTAAATATATACAACTACTTTTACTATTTAATTTCTGTGCAAGGAACAACTGGAACTGAAAAAAAAAGGCTTAACAGAAGCTGATGAAAAATTATTTGCCACTGAGAGAAAAGCTCTGAGATAAACCCATTTTTCTGTAGGTAGCTACAGAAGCCGTTAAGATCATGAACTGCAGAGTTACCAGGCTGCATCCTTATGACCTGAACATACAGCCTGCCCTGGCACAGGTCACTGGAGCTTTTGAGGAAGGTTGGGATAGTTGGTTTGTTCCCCTGGGGCAGCTCCAGATGCCAGGCTGAGGCCCTGGGGGCTTGAGCGTCTGCTAGTAAACCCTGCTGGTCTTTACCAGACAGTGACTCACAGGTTTTGTCTGGCAAAAGGAGAGAAGGAGTCTGGCTTTATGTTTTGGAATTGCATACACTGGCCAAGTGGTTTCCTTAACTGCGCCTGTATGGGGTTGACACTAAGCAGACACGTGTTGTACCATATATGCTCTTGAGTTACAGCCAGCTCAGTCCCACCACCCAAACCCAGCTCATTTTCTGAACATACATTATATATATCTCAACATCCATGTGTTTAACCACTGGTGCTACTTTGGTGTATAAACATGAATTCTCACTAGCAGGGAAGCTGCCAATACAGAATTTACGAACAGAAGAGTGATGTGCAGACTATGACAGATAAGACCATATTTTACATAAAAAGCATTGCAGGTACAAGGAGAGGATCTATTTCGTGACCACCTGCAATCCATGTACAGTAAAACTGGTGAGAAAGAGACAGAAAGGCCATACACACGTCTCCAAACTAGCTGCTGTCACACACTCTATATTTATAGTAGGTTATTTTGGCAACATAGTCTTTCATTTTGCATGATGTATAGAGCTTGAAGGAATGGACTGGGCATGAATGCATATAGACATACAGGGATGCTCTGACTGACTCTTCCCTTACGAATATACCATGCAAGTTATCTTCGTTACAAGTGCATTTGCAAAACTATGCTTCATTTCACCAGTTTTACAATAGAACAAGAGAGCGCTGACGGTAGTTCTCAGCAGCCCACCTTCCAACCAGAAATGAAGCAATAGTGTACTTCAGGTGCTTTAAAAGGAAAACACTGTCTCTTATTAGTGACTGGGCACTAGAAGATGAGTGCTACTTTGAGTCACCAGAAAAAAATGGAACTATGAGACATTTGCAGGTGGGATTTTTTTTCCTGAAATGAGACTTGTCAAGGTATTAAGCAGTACACCTGGTAGCAAATGATTGCTGGATTAGGTCCTAAAAACGATGCTAATTTTAGAGCATCTTTGTCATGGTTTAAACTGAGAATTACCATGAAACCAGGTGTCCAGAAATACCAGCTGGGAGAGAAGAAGAAGGAGGAAAGTGTGCATGGGGTCCAGGTTAAGCCAATAATGTCAGGCTTTAAAATAAGGACGCATATTAGAGTGAAGGCAGACATAACATTGTAAAATATCAGTAGTGGTGCTGCACTTATCTAAAGGGAAGTCATTGCAGATTCACAGAAAGGTAGGAAGTTCGGCTTTGTAAATATGTTACTGGCCTGGGACTTGGGCTAATACAATTCTTGGCCCATAGACAAGCCAGCTATGCACTCTGTCTCTCAAAACCACACCTGTACAAGGATGCTATTTCTCTGTCTCACTGTTTGAGAAAGGGACAGGGATTTTTGCACACATTGGAACTGAAGTCCCAGGGAGAAGGAGCCAGGAGAGCAGTGCTGGCAGGTCTGAGCTTACGTGACAAGGGATGGGGAGAGGGAACTTGCCACCACACTGAACATAAATGACGTGGCTTCCAGGAAAAGGGGGAGGCTTGCCAGAGCTGTATTTAAACAGGTGGTTTAAAAACACCATCTGTGATTTCAACTGCCAGTGCTGAACCAGAATGAAGTGCTTTTTGAGAGGAGTATATGAAGATGGAAAGCCATTTATGATTCTCTGGGACTATGATAGCAAAGATCAGTCAAGATGCTTTTAAACCTTGTTCTCCATATCAGTTGTGTTTTGACGCTGTGTCACTAAGCTGTGGCACAGGGGAAGGCAGCAATAGTAACACATGTGTTGTCATAGCATCCATCACAGCAAAACTGATGGTCTAAAGATATAAAAGAGGTGGGATTTGAAGGAGGAAGTCACACATTTTATTAGCCCAAGGGGTACAGTTGTGGGAGGAGCAAAAACCAAACTTCTGAACACTGAAGTCCATGGCTTAGGCCACCCTGTCAGAGTCCCCAGGGCTGTGAAAATCATGCAGCAGGTCAGGGCTGTGACACACAGACTGTGGTTTTAAAGGCCACAACAGCAAAATCTAGGACAGCTGGTCAGGATTGTTGATTTGTATGACCAAGGATCCACTCATTTCTCTAAAAGGACACAAATTCCAAATTGGTGGAAGTCCTTTCCTTTGGGTACAAGGGCGACGGCCTCTGTAACAGAAAATGTTGCATTGGGGGATGAGGGAGGGAGGGCGGCTCTACTGAAGCAAATAAAGACTTTGCAATGAGTATACTAGCTGTGCATAAAACTGATCTACTAAAATGCATGCCCTCTAATTAGATTATCAGACTCTCACGTGTGTATTCTATAAAAGCCTCCATCATTTTAATTACTAAGGGTCACATGTCAGAAGCTGATTCAGGTAAGAAGAGTATTTCAGGCAGGCGAAAGATGAATTCTCCCAGTTGGGGCTAGGAAGGTGGGCTTAAACACAGCTGCGTTTTGAAAAAATTTCTAATAAATTGAAAGGTATGAGGTGCCAATTGCCTGCTCCTCTTGCAAGGCTTCATATAAAATGAAGAGAGGAGGGAATGAAATAACAAAACCCACTATACAACATTAAGGATCGTGCTGTGAACACTGGAAGTGTTATTAACCTGCTAACCAAACATGTGGGCTTTCATGCAAGTGTCTAAGCAGAGGGAACAAAGTAATTTATCTAATTAAAACCTGAAACTTGACAACTTTTTCTTTTCTTGAAAGTCATGAGCACTCACAGCACCTCATACTCAGTTTCAGTAGCTAAATTGCCTCAGGAAATAAAAACCTTTTAAAAAGTCACAGGCAGGATAGCTTTGAAATTTCAAGCTGCCCCTATAAAATAAGAACAAAGCAGATATAAAGCATCACAGTTTTGCAGCTTTTAATTCATTTTTTCAGTTCTACTGCTATATTGTTCATTTCTTCTTCTTTGTACAATCCCCTAAAATCCTGAACTGTATGACATGGAAATTCATGTTTCTTCAGGCCTGTTCTTTTATAAAAAGCTTCTAGCATTGCCCAGTAAGGTTGACTGACACTTTGCATTATAGGACACAGTTGCTTCTGGCTTTGCCAAACGTTATCCATTTGGAGTAATACCGCCTCTGCTGAATGTTTGCCTTAGGCTGATTATCTTTAATAAAATTTTAAAATATCAGTCAAAATGGTTCAAGGGTTTCTAAATAAAATACTAGAAAAAATACTGGAAAAAATACTGGTTTGGACATTAGAGGAATATTTTTTTTTTCTTTGAAATGCTAAGGTGACTTGCTATTTTGAAAGAGCAGATTGAAGTTTGGCAGCGATGGCTTCTGAGTCAGGCAAAGAAGAGAACCTGGCCAGGTTTCAGACATAAAGAAAATAACATTTCAGAAATACAGATTGCTAAAAATTACACTCCTGACTGAGCACGCAGTGCCCCAGCACACAGCCAAGCTGCCTCAGTGCCACCCTCCCAGAGGATTACCACGGCAGAACTGGTCTTTCCCGTAAGCCTACATCAGTGCGGAGGCAAGCGGTGGAGCAGAGCCCGGGCACGCTGCCTCTCTCGGAGGCGGGTGGCCGGCGTCCCAGGAGCTGGCAGGAGGGAGCCATCTGGTCCAAATGCGGTTAACAAACCGGCTCAGGTGGGATGTGGAGGAGTGCACTAAAATAAGGAGAGAAGTGAGGGCTAGGAAAGACAAACCGCGGTTCAAAGCAGCAGGGAAAACTCGGCTGTACAGGGCTGTACAGGCTTAGGCTAGAAAGCACAGCAGATCCGCATGGCTGCGGTCATTCGGCGGAGGGAGGGGAAGGAGGTTGGACCAGAAACTGCACTGAGACTGGGGCTAATGGTAACAAGAATGAGAGATTAGGACTCAAACAAGTCCCTAGGTTTCTGTTGCTCCTAACTTAACTGAGTTTGGCTGGATTTTCAGGGGCAGTGAAGGATGTGCCACCTCCTGACAAATCTCACTTCCCTGCTCCAGAAGTCAGGTTCGCTGCAGCTGGCCAAAATGCCTGCAGCACCCTCACAGAGTACAGTTTGGGTTTGGTTTTGCTACATTACCAGCAGGTTTATTGTGGCCCTAAAAGATAATGCTTTGAAAGCACATTAAGACTCCGCAGCTATGTTCCGCCATTTTCAAGGTCTGCCAACCGTTTTCTGGTTTATGTTCATACGGTGAACGATTAGAGGCAAGGGCTGTCTTAGATTATATGTTGAGAGCCAAACATGAAAAGTCCCACCTCTTGATTTCTAGGTGCTACAGTAATAAAAACTCTTAGGAATGCATCCATTTTTCTTGCCATACTGCTAATTTTAAGGTAAAGGACTGGCAACAGGGCCACAATGCCAGCCCCTTCTGAGCACTGATCACCAAAAATATTTATTGCATCATGAATTGTAGCTCACTTCTGCCATCTTCCAGCACCGCTTTCAGGCATGATATGACCAATATGCCCACTTAGAGTTTCCATACTCCACTTGAATTTTAGTTTGCTTTGCCTTTTTAAGAAGTTTCTCCACCCTGCACTTTTAACAGCACAACCAACCACAAAACTTGCATTGGAGAAGTCAATGAATCATTTTTCCCACCCCACATCAACTGTTCTGTAACTACACTTCTCACTCCACAAAACTTTTTGTATGTTACTTCTCAAACAGACAAATGGTTCATTCATACATGATGGCATGAGGTCAACTGAATGGTCTTGATCTGATGGTGGAGAAATGTGATTATTCTTGAAACTGTTTCTGCAAACTCTTTCATTTGAGCCACAGCACAAAGTTTTGCTGAAGTCTGATCAAATGATTTATTGCAACAACAAGCCCAGCCCATTAAAACTATTGTTCCTCCATCTCTGAGAATGAGGACCTTTTAATGTTACATTTATATAGAATAGTTTCACCCCAGCTAATCCACTACATAGCAAGTCCATAATTTTTGCAGTGCAAAAGAATTCCCCTTCAAGTTATGTTGATTACTGAAAAAAAGAGCCAGACAACTCATTTTTAAGAAACAAAACGTGTGGTCATGCACACAATCTGAAGTCATATGGTCAACATATGAGGATTTCTGCCAGGAGAGCAGTGTGTTTTACTGTAGCTTGGTTTCAAGTGTCTTTGATTTCTTCATCCCTAAAAGCTCTAATATTTTCATGGGAAAAAAAGGAAAAATCTTATGTTACCTTTAGACACCATATCATCACATTAGAAATGCTGAGACCACCTAACTAGCAGCTTATTTTGTCCCAAGTCCATTCATACTATGAATTTTTGACACTATTTTGTACTCTCTTTGAACAACTTTACATAACACGACCTTCCTGTCACTGTTTGTTTCCTTCAGAGCATTTGAGGTTTTAATAAAGACATACTTCAACAAAATGCATCAGATATAGAAGCTTGAGGGTACAAATGTTGTAAGGACAGAACAGCTTAAAACAAAAACCCCACATTCCATCACTAGCATAGATAGAAAAAGGAATAATATTTCAAATTTTCAGAAAACAGCTCGATAGCACAATTCCAAGATATCTTTGGGCAATTTCTCAACTTGAAGAAGATGCTGCTCCCCAGCCAAACACTTCCAGGAAGCTAAAATAAAAGAGGCTACTGATTTATTTTTCTACAAGGGCTCATGTAGAAGAAATACACTTATGCTCCAATCTGCACAAAGAAGCAGGTGGGCTCAGAAGTCCATCCCTGTGGTTCTCGGCACCATGTGTTACAATGCTCTGCCAAATTTAACACCTTACACATCCCCATCAGACAAAGATTATCTTCTAGGTGACAGTCAACAGCTGGCAGGTACCCAGGTTGTGCTGTCAGTATCCATTCCTCATTAACAGCTCCTGAACCATTGGTCCAGAGGAGTATCTATTTCCAAGCAATTAAATTGTTTAAAAAAAAAAAAAAAAAAAAGAAAAAGGATCAGGATAAAGCTGAGAGAACAAAGTTAGAGACCTGCTGAAGAGAAAGCGCAGAGCGTATCTGTCCTTCACTCCTAGGGAAGCGAGCGCGGGGCACGGAGGCAACACAGAGTGTGCAGGTGTCCCCTGGCTCCTGGTGGGGCACAAGGGACAGGGTGGCATTACTGGAATGGGAGGAGAGGAAAAAGAGAACTTGAAGAGGAAGGCAAAGGACTGAAATCCACGGGAATCTGGGCTGCGTGAACTCCACAGCTGACAGAATTGCTTGTTTTTCAATACAGGCCAATGAAACTTATCTCTGTGTCTTCCCAAGCAAGTGTAAAATACACCTGGCCTGCAATGAGGTATTCTTGGAAGGATGCGCACCATACGTGAATGTGTGGCTTACAGAGGCATGGCTTGTTAGAAATCTCTCTGAGGATGAGAAAACAGTTGCTCTGGTTTTGGTACTTGTCTCTCATTAGCAAAATTGCACTAAAAGAACCAGTAGTTTGTCTAAATCCTTCATAAATACCTTGAACTAATCTGAAGTAAGCAAATTCAGTCCTTTCAAATCCTCCTGATGCCATTCATAACCAAGAATTCAAATCCTGAGGAGGGATGCTGTACAAGATAGCCAAAGTCATTTAATAAGATTATCCTGGTGCCTCCTTTATGAACTCTTGTCTTTTGATAGCTTCATTAATATTGTCCTGACTTGTCTCCCTTGTAGACAAGCTATTTTTCAGCAATAAAAGCAGTGGATTACTTATTGACTGGTGTCCAAATTTATTTTTGCCTTTCACTTACTTTTAAAAGCAGTGCTTCAGCATGTTAATGCAAAGAAAAAAAAGTATCTCCCTCCCTCCTCCCTGCCCCATCAAACGTGACCACAGCTTTGGATCTTCTTAGGTAATTTCTAAAGTCAGATAATGATGAACTCCAGCCACCAGCTAGGAGAGGTGACACAGGCTCCCCAGCTGGGTGCAAGGCTTTGCTTCAGTCAGTTTTACTCTGTAAGAAAAGGTCTACCAGACAGTCACTCTCAACCCCATAAAAATTTCTTAACTGAGATTTACCTCCTCCTGGCCAAGCGCCTGGGTAATTCATACCATCACAATATATAGTCTCCAGTGAAACACACACTTCTTATCACAAAGATTTTGTTAGGATTTTCTTAAACTGTTTAGAGGTTTTGGTTATAAATATGTACAAGCAGATCAAAGTGACAGTTTGCCAGACCCATGAATGAGACCATGCATTAGCTCTTTTATTCCTGTGCTACAGTCATCGGTATAAGGTTTTCAAGAGGGATATTATTAACAACTGCTACCCAAACTCCAAATATTTTGTGGTACTGCAGCGTTATACAATAGTTCATTTATGTTAGGGGCACATACTGTATTTTCATTACGCATAGCTAAATGGGCTATTTGAAACAACCAACCTTCTGCCTTACAACCTTCCCCACTGCTGAATAATGTGTCAGGAAGGGCAACAACACAGGAGATGTTTGCTTTTGTCTCTCTTACTCTCAATGCTCTCTGCTTTTCATCACAGTCAAAACATCCTCATTCTTTTATCTATATGGGATTAACCAGAGCATGAGTTAGTCCTGCAAAAGTATGGGGATTTAATCCCACTGGTCACCTTCCTTCACCTAGTAGTTGTCATTTATTTCTACAAAAAACCTGTAAACCAAAATAATTTTCACTGCACATAACACTGTTCTGTTCCACCCATGAGAAAATATTTAGGACTCCAAGAGAAGTGCACACGGTTTCCCAACTTACATAGTCCGTTCAAAATAAAGATATAGATGTCCAGTAATATGTGTTACATCCTCCTTACCCTTTAATCCATAGGAGATGAAAGACAGGAGATAATCATTAAGAGGAAAATTTTCTCTAATTTAGAAAAAATCAAAGAATGCTACTCCTTTTTTATAATTTTCAGATCCTTCCGCAAAATCTCGATGACTTTGCAATTGGCATTAGCCCAGTAAGCTCATCAACCAATTATCTAAAATCATCAATGATTTTTAAAATTTTTAATATTTTTGGCTGACCTTGAATTTTACAGAGTCTTACTCAAATCTGTTTGCTACTATGGTGAGACCAATCCAAGTTAGTGATTTAGAAAAAAGAACACCTCCTCTGCAAAGACCACCCAGTTCCTGATATATTTCACATGTAGCTTAGTTCCTCTTGCATTATAATTAGTGCATGAGCTGTGGCACAGCAATGAAGGGAATGAATCAGTTTTCTGTGCCTGCAATTCTTCTTTAGAAGATCTTACCCAGGTACGACTTTTTGAAAAATCTCTGACCCACTCTCTGTCTACACACGGTGCAGACCTACAATGTTAGCAACTCTAGGACCCATCCATGTAAAACAGTCTCCCGGTTTTGTACCATTCAGTCAGTTATTAAGGACACTGGTTACCAACTGTTTTGATTCAATGCCTCCTAAAAATTTTCTGGTGGAAAGAATGACCCTCTGTGGTGAACTTAAATTTTGACTGAGACAGTAGGCTTAAAAATCAGTGAATACCTTCTGCCAAATCTTTAAGAGTATTCCATGGGACACAGATTTATTAACATTGCTTTATACCTACTCCAGACATGATCAGGTAGTGCAATGATACAGAGTATTAATGACAGTGATGCTTCAACTGTAGAGGGAAATTTATAGAAATGACCAGTGCAAACATATACTAGGAATTACAGTTCTGGATTAGAATAAAGTTTCGAAATTTCCATAACTTGACTATTTATGGAGATACTGTATTTAAATGGGAGAACATTTAAATACTATACTTTAACTGGAAATGTGTAAGTACACACTGTATTGTGACCAAGTCAGCCGCAGGAGGCAATTAAAAAGGTAGCAATAACAGTATGATCCATTTTAACAAACAGCAGCACTGGAAGTAACACCCTAGATCACTTTGCTTAAAAAAGCAGTGGGACCAAGGTCTCCTCCTGCTAGGAGCAGAGGTCCTTCTCGCAGCTGGCAAGCAGCTTTCTGTGAAAAGACCATGAATCCTATGGTACAGTAGGATATACCCAAGTGTGTGAGCTCAGGCACGGATGCCAGGCCTTCATGGCACTTCTGCATTAATGCCTGTAAATAAAGTGAATGACGCCTGGAGAAACGCAACGTCAGCAGCCCTGCAGCCACACCTCACCCAAGAGATGCAAAATGTCCCTGCTGGCAGCCACGTGTGTGCACATTTTAAGCTGGCTTGGGTAGATGGCCTTTCTGTGGCATCCAAGGAAATGTCCAAATCCTATCTCTGTTCCAAAGGGGTTGGTGGGGAAGAGCATTACTTCTGCATCAGAAAGGGAACGGTTGTGCTAGCTTTGCTGCTGCAGAAAGGAGGGGAACTGCGTGATTGCTTTGGCTGTGCTGGGCACAGGCCAGGACCGTGGCTCTTGGCTAGCGTTAGTATCATTCTGAAAGCGAGCACAAGGACAGCTTCTTTTGGCTCCTGCTGTTCAAACAGGTCGTGCAATCGAGGAGGTCTGTGTCCTGGCAGAGGAAGGGACGAGCTGGGCGGCAAAGAGGCAGGGGACATCCTCCCCACCTCAGGCTAACGCACCTCCCTCCTCCAGTGCTGGGGAGAGAACTACAGGGCCACAAGCGCTCATGGCACAAATTCAGCTAAATCACTTAATTCTTTCCCCTTTCCTTCCTCTCCCCCTTCTTCCCCAAATGCTTTAATAGCTATAATTAGGGCAGTGCCAGTGGCAAGTGGAAGGCTTAACATCTTAACGTCATCTTAACATAGGCCAAACACTATTGCTTTGATGCCACGAACCCATAAAAGAATAGCAGCCCAGGGTTAAAAAAGAGTCACAAGATTAAGTAAACTCTCTAAAACACTATTCTAAAAATATATATAGAATAGCCTAATACTCAGGGAACTTACTTACACTTCTCTCTTCTCTGGCACAGCCCTGCCATATAAGCTAACTACAACCCTATATCATATTGGAGCATGGGCCAGCTGAGTTAAAGACATTTTTTCAGAAGCACTGATTTACTAGTGTCTCCACTCTTCCAGTGTTCACGTCTTATGCAACAAGATTTGTGTCACATCTTTTTTAATTATCACTTTGATCATTAAGGTTCCTGAATGAAAAGTGAAGACAGACATTCACGAACAGCAGATTCACAGTAATGTAGTTTAGAGAAAAAATATAAAGTTCTTGAATGATATTATTTTCTCCTGCAGCTTTTAAAAAATGTAACTACTTAAAGTATCTAATAAAGTATATAGTATAAAATACAAGCAAAGAACATAAAGTATATAATAAACTGCAATGAATATAAAGTATATAATAAAGTATAAGCCTGAAATTTTTTTAACCTTCTTTCCCTCATCTCACACAAAAAGGGTCACAATGAGGCAATATAATCTATTGGGCTTTCTTTTCCAGTCTGTACCAGTAAGGGTATGGAAGCTGAAGCTTGGTCTAGAAAGCATGTTTTCTATTGTCCCTTCAGCGTTTGGCCACTTAGTGGACTGAAACCACTGCTGTTGTGAGGCTCTTCAAAAGCACAGAGTTCATGTGCATCTCCAGAGATGCAGACGGATGAGTTGATACTTGTGTTCTTATTTTACATATAAATTTGTCATGACCACACTGCATCATAGACAGTAAAAAAGCTGATGGGAGAGCCTCTGGTTTAAACCAGGCCCACTTGCTTAGGGCCAGGAGCATAACTGTGACATCCCTAGAAGCCCTGAAGACTGCAGGATGCACACGCTGCAGACTATTTTTGCAATTTGTCCAAGGACCTCTGTCAGTTACAGCTGAAAAATCCCATCTCTACTGCTTGCTGTGCCTAGCACATGATGGCTGGCCAGCACTGCATGCAAGGCAGCGTTTCTTTAACACAGCTAAAAATGCAGTTTGGATTACAGCTTGTGGAGCAGTAGTTTTATCCTTAGTGCCTGACCCTTTTCTTTAGCCACAACAAAATGAACAGAGCTCCCTTAGAAAGAGGACAGAAAATATATTTGTAAACATAATAATCAGCTCGTCCCCCCACTCTCCCCCCACTCCTGCAAACACAGCCTGACTGTGAAGTCTGTCGTGAAATCTGCATGTGCTGCATTCTGGGAAGGGAGTGATGGGAGAACATCCTTTTCATTTCCTAAATTAAAAGCAGTGATTGAATTAGCCCCCCTCAGCATCACCGCTGCCCCGCATAGCGTGTGACCGAGCTGGATACATCTAAACAATAGGCCCATACAGATGATGCACAATCATTCTCTGCCTGAGTTGGGATCTGTCTTCTCAGCACCTGCTGCAGCTGAAGCCCCCATCTGTGCTCCCCGGAGAGCTACGGCATGTCAGTACTTAATGTGCTTGGTGTCACTGCGCTTCCTGAGCTCTTGTTTTATACGAATGAAAGAGAATTTGGGGAGGAGAGGGTTGGAAGGAGAAGACGCTCACAAAAGCATGCGCACACAAAGAGTGTGAGTTTTAATTAGAAAACAGGTCGGGGGGCACTGACACTGTGGGCAAACACTTAGTGCTGTGCAGAAGTAATTAGGTGCACAAATCTCTGTTGTTAACAGACTCTTCAACACCTATTATCCCCAGTGCTGCACAAAAAAAGCGGATCCCATGTGTGAAAGGGGCTGGAAAGCTTCATTTTCACTCCTCTCTATTCAGGCAGATCAGTGACAAGAAGGGAAGGAGAACTGGGAGGATAAAACACTGGGCAGCCAGAGTATGGGTCCCGCTTCACCCTCCGTGCCCCACTAGGAGCTGATTTTGTTATGAGCCTGTCACAGGTTTTGTTCTATTTTTCCCCCACTGCCTCACTTTATTATTACAAGTTTCATCACTCTCATTCATTACTGCAACTGTACCCCCAGGCTTTGCTGACAGGTAAGAGGACAAAGCCTATGTCTTTATTTCATTTCTCTATATATTCAGCTTGCTTGCAAATCTGGCCCAAATGTGAGGTGACCACTCTGCACTGGATATGCAAAACAACTGTAAGAAACCCAGAAGCTTCTCTTTGGCACTGATTATTTCCTGTCACTGTTTTAAAAAACCCACTTCCCTAATATTTCCACCTCAGGGACCCTCAACTGCTTTACAGAAGCAGCTGTGACGGTCATTCTAGTTACATTAAAACTTGAAATTGAGGGTAGCTATGAATATAAGGTATACTCATTTTAAAACTGCCATAGCACTGAGAAATGTTATAGTGCAAATGAAGTTATCAATTACCAGATGTCACGTTCTGCCCCCTTATTCACAGTGAGTAAGCCAAACCCCCAAATTAGGACCCTTCCTATACTTTGACAATTCCGCTCTTTATATTCCGCCAGAATAAATCAGAAGCAAGTCCCCTGAAGATATGAGACAATACCAGTTTCCATGAGATCAAACATACAAGCAAGTGGCATTCTGGATTCACATGATTAAATTGCACATCTCCCCCAGTACCTCAGGTAATTTTTCTCTCTATTTTACTAAAAAGTATATAAAATCTCAAAGATTTTTTTCTTGGATCTAGCTAATGGAAGTTAAGTGCCTGCATCTGCAGGTAGGCACGAAAATGAGTGTCCTGCTTTCTGTCTTCAGCTTGCACTTCAGAAATAATGATAAAAAAATCTGACTGCTCACCCAGGATCTGCTGCTCCACCACCTGCTGAAACACATGGGAACAGTTTCTTTCATATCAGTGAGCCCTGACTCAGCTCCTGTTGGACCAAACTTCAGGCACGCAGGTTTGGAAATAATAGGGGGTCCCTAAAGGTCACAGAAATTGTCACTGGAAGAGTCAGGAGAAAAGCTGAACAGTCTGGTCTTCCAGTTCCATGTCTCACCATCACAGAGCAATAGCGAGTGAAACCTCCCATTTACATTGTTCTGCTCTTTGGTTTTAAGTTAGTTAGTTATTTTGTAAGCAAATTCTCTTTCCTAGGCCAAGAGTGGAGATCCCATAAAAGAGGTAAGATACTGTTTATGTACGAACTGACTGTAAAAAATGTTTCCCAAACTGCAGTGATACTTGCATAGGTGCTGAGGCGAGTTCATATGCAATTGCACAATATGGTACACTAAGGTATGTGAGTGTTACACACAATGATCTTTGCATTGTGGGGACCCTGAACACTGCTGTGATAGCTCTGTCCCTTGGTCACATATTGCAATCCTAACAACACCTGTACTCACCATCTTCAAATGCAAGTGTGGAAGCCAATAATTTCTGTAAACTGTTGGGCTGAGAACTGCTCACAAATACTCTTCCCAACACAGCAAATACCACAATTAGGATTGAAAGTTTTAACAGAGGCTGTTGCAACATGCTGTAGTGGTTGCTTAATGCTGCCAGGGGAGCCCTACACTGCAGTCCATGGGCACCTTTGCTTCATGTTGGGGGTGTTTTCCCAGCAGGAAATATTCCTTCTTGATTCACTTGCAGGCTACATTATTTCAATACTAGAAAAGCTGAGTTCATGCTATCAATTACATTTTCAAAGCCACTTTATGTTATTTGAGAGAAGTGCTAAGCGCATGATGTGAAACCACAAAAGTGCTTTTTGGCATTCTTTAACTTAGGAAGAAATGGGTATGCTAATTTAAGGTTGTTGTAACCGTCCTCAGACTGAATTTCATCCCAGGGAAAAGTTATTATTGTTATGTGCCTTTTGGAAAAAAAAAAAAAAAAAAGGCTTTTTTAAGAAGCTAAAATGACCTTCATGAGAAGTAATAGTCACTGTAACACCATCATTCTACTAATGGCACACACAGAAGGGAGGTGCCTAGGGACTAGAAAATTGAAATAGGAAATCTGGACAATTCAGTCAGTCCTTTGCTCTGCTATTGACTTATTATTTGGCCTCAGGCAAGTCCAGGGAAGTTAGTGAAAAAGTTTCTCTGACTCAATTGTCTTTGAGTGATACTCTTAAACATCCTCTACGCGTGTTCAGCTGACCTCTCTGTAGAAATGAGATACTCCCAGAATATAGAAATGAATACTCCCAGAAACTAATTGATTAATCTCTGCAAAATACTTTCTAATCCTTTGGCAAGACTACTTTGATTATTGCACACATTAAGTGATATATATGGATATAGAGATATCACTATCTATATATCTAGATAGGTATTATTCTCTCTGTGAAATATTTCCAGATAAATTATTGATGTTGGTTTTTAATGGCATATACACTTTTATTAATAAAAAGGAAAACATTTAAGCATACATTTATCTACAGGACCACTTTTAAGCTACATGGGGACAGCGTAAAAGACAACTATATTGTCTCTCAGTGAGTCAGTTCCACAACCACTTTAAACGGGCTTAATGCAGGCTGCCACCACCAAAAAAAGTAGTTTCATCCTCTCCCCTACCATATTTTCCTGCATGCACCCTTGTGCTGGCAGTAATGCCCGTGGACTTTGAAATCTCTTTTTATTTCACGTCCACCCCCACCCCCCCGGATGTTTTTCGGCCAGATCTGTTCCTCTGCACGGTTGTGTGGCTGCATGACAGCAGGAGTGCTTGAAAGTTAAGGCTCCATATCAACCCTAAGCCAACCTCTATCATCTCAGATGGTGGCTTCAGGACTAGGAGAGAGGTTGTGAACCAGAGCACAGGGGATCTGGAGTCACCAAAGTAACACATCAACCTTTTCCTAACCCTCTTTTTCTCACCAGCTTCTGAGCAGCACCAGGTCTGCCTGCCAGCTCAGTAGCAGCCCAGTCTGCATTTCTCTATGGTGTGTGGGAGCTTTCAGCATTACTATGTGAAATCCATCTCTGAGTACAAATGCCACATGGAGGAACAGCAACATGAGACTAGTGTAAAAGCTGTCTGTGCTGAGAGCCCAAATACACACACAAGCCTTAATAATACAGATTTTAAAAGTAAAATAAAAATATGGCTCATTTTTCCAGACAAATGAAGAAGAACAGTTATCCTGGCAGCATGTGTTTTATTTATAGTAACAGGTAATATCTCTGAGGACTGCCAAATACTCAGCAAAACGCAACCGAGTGCAGTGCGACTATTTAATAATAAATTTTAACTCTTAGTTGGTCACTTCACTCAGATTCCTTTGCTTCTCCTGTCAAAGCAGCAGAGCAAAGCATGCTGACAGCTTCCATAAATAGCAGAGATTTAAATAATTCATCAGCAGGCAAACGGGATGCACATTTATACAGAATGTGAGCATCTCCCTTGCTAGCTCTTAGAGCCCAAGTTAGCTGAATGCATTTCCTTGTAGGCATCAGTCAGCTCCAACATAAAAGAGCAATACAAGAGCACAGAATCAAAGGGAGTATTTTGTCTGCGGTTTTACACAAGGGATCAAAACTTTCTTGATTCTTAAAGCTGACTTTGGCAATCACTAAACTTCTTGCTTGTACAGTGCAGATAACTGTATTTCTTACTTGAAGAGCTCTCCTGCGTATTGAAAGAATGAATGAAAGGCGTTTAGAAGCAGGAAAACTGGCTTTCCAAGGGGCTTTGGATGCTTAGATACACTGCTGAGATGTCACTGACATTCACAAAGCCACCCCTCAAGTAACAACTAACCCTGTACATGTGTAATGGTATGCTATAGTAATGCCATATGCTATTTATAATAGCTGTCTGTAAGTAAGGTAAGCTTGGAAATGGAAGATGCACAGCAAAGCGTGGGGACTCCCAGGCCAATATATGATGCTTCTCCAAAAGGCCAAAAAGAAGCAGAGTGAAATGCCACAGTAACATGTCTAGGCTGTTTCCAAGACCGAGTTAATGTATTCAGCAATGGCTCAGATGTCTTCATGTAACACCACTGCTCAAGTGTTTGCACCACTGTCCAAAAGCCCACAGCACTGAGTTCCTAGGTATCTATCTAGTACACATCTACGCCCCATCATGAGCCACAAAATACTGTGAATCTGCTGATTTCATCTGCTAGACTCAAACCATGGGGTGTGCTCTCCATGCACCGATCCCCCTGCGCTGCCAAGGAAGCGTGCAAAGGACACCTCCTCTTCATTCTGCTGAGTGACTTAGGACATTCACCTGGAAGGCTCCAGGAATTAGTGCAGTGTCTTGGGCTTTGGGATATATAGGTCAAGTTTTTTAGACAGAGGAAGGTTTTGAACTGAGGTCTCCTATATAGGTGAATGTACTAGCTAACAACATGTTGGCTACAAGAAGATGCAACGCTGATTCCTCCCTCCTCTGGCCAGCTACTGGGGTGAAGCTTACTCAGAGAGCAGACTCCTGACATGCTCAAGTAGAGCTAGTTGTTTACAGCAAACAAAAGAAAACAGATGCTGCAATCCAGATTTGTACCAGGACCGAAATTTCCTCTCTAATACACAGTCAAGCAGAACTGGCTCCACATAAAAAAACAATTCCAAGAATAAAAAAGGTCCCTCTTAAATTAGCGAGCCTAATATGCAAGGATCCAGCATAGCCCTTGAATATATACAAATATCTGTAAGGATCAATGTGACTTTGCTTGCGCTTAACATTACGCAAATACTTCTTGGGATCAGGGACTAATTTTTCCTCTTGCAAACAAACAATACCATGGTAATTAACAGAAATCAAAAAGAAATATAGGCTACAAGATTGGTCATTTCAACAAAATAACCCTACTATCTGAAAGTGAATGCCTGAATATTCAAGAAAAATGAGTTGAGCAGAATGTGCAATCGCATTGGGAAAATCTATTACTTATTCAGTAGCAAATGCATTAAGGATATCATCACAAGCAGTAGCACTGCCAAGTACTATTAAGAAGCTGTGCATTGAGTCAGGCTGCTCCTCATAATTTATTAAATGAATGCCTTTCGTCATTCCAGCAAAGACTGGCTTCTGAGATTGTGATGTTAAGAATGATTGGGTAAGTTGTTTTCTGCAGGACAGTTTTCCAAACAGCAATAATTTCTATTTGCCTCATGCACTGTGGAAACCAGTCCCTGATATTGATGCAGTCCCCATGGGCCTGGCCACTGCTCAGCAGGGTGGCCCCAAGCTCCAGCTAGGAGCTCGGGGCATTTGTCCTCTGTCGGGTGCTGCGGGAGCTACAGCCTCCTCCAGAAAAGCCAGCTGACACGCCGGCAGTCGCCTCACCTGCACTGCTGGAGAGCTGAAGGCTGGGGACTCCCAGGCAGCATCACACCAAAGCCAGGACTGTTCAGGTGCACGGCACAGCCCTAGATCCTGTCACCAAGCCTAGAGAATGTAACAGTGTCTCTCCCAATCTCACTGCTCCTTTTTTCTGAGTTTTTTCAGGCTATTCAGAACATATGCCATCCAGCAACCCAGCACAGCACTGGCACAGGAGTTGCTACAGCTGCTGTAACATATACTATGTGAGGATGCCCCTCAGCTGGAGGAGTCCTCAGGCAGCTGCAAGCCACCAAATTTACATTTCTTTTAGCATCAGGGAGTCTGTGCAAAATAGCGCCTGGGGATCAGAGAACAGGGACTTCCAAAGATAACTTCCAGTAAGCACCTACATTTTCACAAGTTCTGTTACTCATCTGCACAGGAAAATGCCCCTGGGTCCCCACTGGAGCAAGAGCAAAATCTCAGCACCATAGAATGGTTTGGGTTGGAAGGGACCTTTAAAGATGATCTAGTCCACCCCCCCTGCCACGGGCAGGGACATCTTTCACTAGATCAGGTTGCGGAAAGCACCATCCAACCTGACCTTGAACATCTCCTCCGGGCAACCTGTTCCAGTGTCTCACCACCCTCCTGTAAAAAATTTCTTTCTTATGTCCAATCTAAATCTACCTTCTTTCAGTTTAAAGCAACTGCCCCTTGTCCTGTCACTACAAGCCTTGGTAAAAAGTCTCTCTCTGTCTTTCTTATAAGCCTCCTTTATATATTGAAAGGCCCCAATAAGGTCTCCCCGGAGCCTTCTCTTCTCCAAGCTGAACAACCCCACATGCAAAGCCCTGTCAGCAGCTCCCCCCTGTCTCTCCCAGCTGACTACACACTAACCACTTGGGTTGACTTCTCTGCTGTTCTAGGCCAATCCTTTAAAAAAAAACAAGAACAAGACAAAAATCAGGAGCACCCTGCAAAAATATGCAAATCCAGAAGCAGGTAACGTGTCAATTCAGACCTTTTTAGGAGAGCCACACTTAATAATGCCCTGCTGCTTACACCTTTTTACAACACTGTTTTCAGGCAACAGTGAATGCTTCTGGGTCTCAGGAATCATCTGCGCTTTTATTCAAATAATGCTATTACAGGAATCTCAAATTATAGATATCCTGGGAACCCATTCTATTTAGCCTCAACACAAGTAAACGCATCATCTTCAAAACTTTAATATATATACATACAGTTAATTAATTTGGAGTGTTTTGAGTTTGAAGTCTTGCTATAAAAATCCCTTTGTAAAAAACCTAAGCTCTGTGGATTTCCCATCTAGACTGCCACACCCAATTTTTGAGCAGTTGTTGAAATTCTGTAGGAACTCAGGTCTAGGATTTCACCATTTTGGCTTAACCTGGCCTCCTTCCTGTGCAGCACTCTTGATAAGCAGGTCAGTTCGTGGATAAATCTTAATGCTTTGGCAGTTCTATAAACAAACACACACAAGGCAGTCCTCTTGATGGACACCCACAGCTTCCTGAGTTCAGAACGGGATTTCCCTCCATTGTGGTAGCATGCATGCTGCCATCGATCTGTTCACCTCCCTCGGAAGTTACCATAAATGCATCCAGCCACTTTGGCAACAAGTCAATCACTTGAAGAGGGGATCGATGGGCCAAGGCCAATTGTATGAGGTTCAACAAGGCCAAGTGCCGGGTCCTGCACTTCGGTCACAACAACCCCATGCAACGCTACAGGCTTGGGGAAGAGCGGCTGGAAAGCTGCCCGGCAGAGAAAGACCTGGGGGTGCTGGTTGACAGCCGGCTGAATATGAGCCAGCAGTGTGCCCAGGTGGCCAAGAAGGCCAACGGCATCCTGGCCTGCAATAGAAATAGTGTGGCCAGCAGGAGCAGGGAGGTGATTGTTCCCCTGTACTCGGCACTGGTGAGGCCGCACCTCGAGTACTGTGTTCAGTTTTGGGCCCCTCACTACAGGAAAGACATTGAGTTGCTGGAGCGTGTCCGGAGAAGGGCAACCAAGTTGGTGAGGGGCCTGGAGCACGAGTCTTATGTGGCTGAGGGAACTGGGGCTGTTTAGTCTGGAGAAGAGGAGGCTGAGGGGAGATCTTATCGCTCTCTACAACTACCTGAAAGGAGGCTGTAGTGAGGTGGGTGCTGGTCTCTTCTCTCAGGTGGCTGGAGATAGGATGAGAGGAAATGGCCTCAAGTTGCGGCAAGGGAGATTTAGGTTAGATATTAGGAAAAATTTTTTTACTGAGAGGGTTGTCAGACATTCGAGTAGGCTGCCCAGGGAAGCGGTTGAGTCACCATCCCTGGGGGTATTCAAAAAGCGAGTAGACAAGGCACTTCAGAACATGGTTTAGTGGGCATGGTTGACAGTTGGACTCGATGATCTTGAAGGTCTTTTCCAACCTAAATGATTCTATGATTCTAAGTTGCAAAGAAGCAGTGATATCTGTTTATTTCCAAGCAGATTTGCTGTTATAACCCAAATTATGCTAACTAGTGCTTCTGTTGGCTGCCTCAGTGCAGCAGCTACTGCCTGTGCGGCCTTGAAGATGAACTTGCTTCTCACTCCTCAAGGCACTGCCTCAAACCCAAGATGAGAACTGCTACTGAGACTGAGGGACACGCCTGTACCACCACTGTATACTTTCCTGGGATACATGGGAAATGGCAATATAGAAGACCTCATATAAATCCCATAATTAACAGATTAGCACACATTATTCTGGTTTTCCTCCTAAAAAAATTTTTGCTTTCCCAACACAGAACACAGCACAATGAATTATTAAACCAGAGATTCAGACAACCACATTATTTCCATGTCTTTGTACATCTGAAAATCTGACAACAAAATTTTCTAAGAGCAAAAATGTCTTTTTCTTTTTTTGTCCCCCAGCTTTTCCCTCCCAACCCCTTCATCCTTATTCCAAAGAAGGTCAATTTTTCATGCAAGCTGTACAAGTAACTGGCTCAGTTGTTTTGATTTTGCATTTCTGAGTTTTCATGATGCTGGCACCTGTGGGAAAAGTTCACTGAACCTGGATAAGAGACAAGAGATCTACCTTGGTGCATTGAAAGAGGGTTGGCTGGAAGCTACATTTTGTTTTTCCTTTTTTCCATTTTTTAAAAATAGAACAAAACCTCAGTGGAGACCTAAGACTTGAAAATACTACTGCAAGGATGGGGGGAGCAGAGATGAAGGGATATGTTCTATATTCTCACTCATCATACATCTTCATTGAGCAGGGTAAGAGGAGAGGGAGATGGAGAAGAGGCAAATGTTTTCTTTTGGATTATTTCCTCTAGGAAAATAAAGTTTGGGTTTAAATGAATATTTTTGAAAGCACCCACAAAATGGATGCAGCAGGAAGACCACCCTGGATATTTGAAATCAAATGAAGAGTCTCTTTTCTTTCCTCATTCAAGGAGCTTATCTTTGTCCTGAGCAACTGGTTTCTAGTAGATGTGAAAGTCACATTGGCTGTGGGATCTGTTTCTGTTTCTTTTTTTCCCCTGGAGTAGGGAGAGAGTATCCCCAAACTCTCAGACATTAGTTTGTAGCTTCAGGTTAAAAATACCCGCTTATCTAAACATGCTTTCTTGTTTATTTTCTAACAGGTCACTAGAATGGACCTTTCTCGAGCCTGTGGGGGCCAGTTAAGGGACTTCTCCTGCATCTGAGGTGGTCATCTTACTCACTCCATGGTCTGCAGAATGCAAAAGCAGCACTGAGGACACACTGGGAGAGATGGAGACAAAAGCTGGCATCAAGCAGTATAGTCTACAAAATCCCATACAGTTATTATTAGCTTTTTCTACCTAAAGGACAATTGGGCTAAGAGACTAAGGACAACCAAAGCTGAAAACCTAGCAAGTGTCTGCATAAATGTCTGCAAGAAGAGAAAGCAGCTGGAGGCCTGCTGGCAGACTTTGCAACAGACAGAGTTCTCCATCTTAGAGGCACAGCACAAGAGATCAGAAGAGGCATGATGTGATCTGGAGCTGTGACTGCAGGATTGTTGCAACCTGGATGAAAGAAAAAAGTTCTGAAGCTTTTCTCATTACAGCTGGCAACAGTTTCATCAAGGGTTCAGCAACTTGCAAGGCTGGTGTGCCAGACCATATCTTTCCCAAATTAGCATGCTGACAAAAGCTCGGTGGGAGATGTGCTGCTGGTATGATGTGCCTCTGTGGAGAACAGCACCTCTCCGTTCTGCCAAGTTTGTCTCTCAGTGGGAGCTGCTGCTTCTTGTAAATGTCTCCCTCAAAATGCTGCAGGTCTCCTGCAAAATCTTCCAGTACGCAGTTTGGCAACCATGCTTGAGGTGCCAGCATCCCAGCCTCGATGACAGCAGAAGGGAACCTTCCCAGCCTTCACCATCACATACCAGTAAGGCTGCTGGATGAGAGTTCAGCTCAGTGGTTAGTGACTAGGGTCTCTATTGGTATCTGCCTTCAGCTCTTCTGTGTTCATTCTCCCATGCATCGCTTCTTGGCTTACCCTTTCTACATTATTCAACATGAGTTTTCTTATTCCCAGTGCTTACTTTCCTCCCAAGTCTGGCAGCCTTTGTGCCCTGCAATATATTTGGCAGCTGGCTCAGTACAGACTTATACATGATTTTACTGAAGAAGTTTAGTCTAGTCTAGTTTTGAGGGGAAGGTCAGTAGTACAGTAACTAGCTGAAATGTAACAAAGTACAGTGCCCTGTGTAAATGCAGCTTGCCTCTGTTTTATCTCAAGCTGGAGAGGTAAATACCATAAGTTTATCACAAAAGAAACAGGGAAGGAGACTTTTGGAAGAGAGAGAGTTGAGGAAATCATACAGTTTATTTGGGAAACCTGTATAATTGCCTGAAGCACTGAGAATATTTGCCTTCAATACTTTTGTGGGTCAGATTTCCTCTGCAGAGGCAATTTTAGCTCTGCCAGTTGGTCAGAAACGACCTAAGGAATCTCATATGAGTTTAACTTTTCCACTTTATTCTCTGTTTAAAGAAGTTCCCAGAACCCTTGCTAGGATAGACAATATGATGTTTGTCTTTACATACCTTGGGGGCGGGGAAGCTTAGCTTCTCCTTATGTCACCTGTCCCGTTCCTTACCAACTCACAAACCATATTTCACCTGCCTTTTAACTGTCTCTGGCAACACTTGTTTTTTTGTTATCAAAGTACTACTGGCATATCTCAGGCCATCGGATAATTCAACACTTTCCCAAGAGGATCTGGACTGGACGTGAACAATCTGTTGGATGCTCAGTTGTCATAAACTGTTCAAAAAAGTTAAGTCAGATGAAATAGGCAACTGGAGAATATAAGTGAAATTTTCAAAGCAGCCTATGCCTATGAAGATACATTCCTGTTTATTTTAATGTGCTTAGACTGTTTTTTTTTTAAATTCCAAAGTATTTTGTTTCATTAAGTTCTCTCAACTTCTCCACATCTTTTCACTTCTCCCTTCCTCCCGTGACTACAGCTTTCCCCATGGGTTCTGCCCAGAATGGGGGTTTCTTCAGCTATTAAAAAAACCTAGGAGCTAGACTGTGACTTGGACAAGACATGCTATGATACCAGATCAAATGCTACTTGGACTCGGCTTCAATAACACTGGCAGAGAGAAGGCTACTTCTGTACTGCAGCAAGTGGAGACACAACAGATAGTCCTCGTTCTTCTTCTCTGACCCAATGTTTTGTGAAGGGAAGGTTGTACCAACAGTACCTTATTAATACAATCTTTCTTCCTCTCCAGAGGAAGAAAGATGGCAAAACCATCCAAGATGGAAAAAGACCCAACGAAAACCAGATAAGCAGCAAAATATGATGTAGGGGAAAAAAAAAAATTAATTCCCTGGGAAATGCCATCTCCTGTTAACTATAGTCAAACTCAAATTTAAGGAGGCAAAGCAGGAAAAGATGCATTTTTTAGTTTAAGGTTTTGTCCCATAGGAGCTGGAATAACTTGAAAGATAGAGACACCCATCACAACTTCGTCACAACATAGCTCTCAGCTGTGGAATGATTAAATCCCAGAATTAAAGCAAGCATTTACTAGACTAAATAAAATCCTGTCAAACCTGATTTCCACAGCTGGATAATGCCTTCTTAGGCTACAGCAAGACAGTCAAGATTAGTCAAAGTCTTTCAAAAAGGAAGCCCACCTAAAATAACCTTTGCTTCATTATCAGGCCTAATGTTACCATGCTGAATTATATCTTTGTCACAACTAAAATCACAACCCTGAAGAACTCTGCTACACATAGGACAAAGTTGTTAGCTCCTTATCTCTACGTTAGAGGAACTCCAGGCATCCAGGAAGCAGTTTCACTGTCTATGTTGATCTTTGCAGTACAGAGGCTGCTAAATTTTTGCATACAATAGCTCAATATCTACCTGGAGCTGTATGTAGGAGCTGCCTTTAAACAGGAGCTCACCACTGCTACTAAAGAAGATAAAGAAGATGAGAGCTTTTTTTTTCCCTGTAGCATCAGAAGTCAGTCACCTTCCAAACAGCTGGGTGGTTTTGATGAAGACTCACTATCCATATTCACAACTACTGTGCTGGTGCATCAGCTATGTAATGGAGGGAGTGGGAGCAGGTTCTAGGTAGTAACTGAATTCAGCTGTGACATTTCATTTCATAGTGAAACAGATTTGGTTTTTGCTAAGAAAATGCTCACATACTCCCCTCAACTCTTGCCAGTTTAACTACACCTTCAATAATTCAGTCAGTAGTTGCTTAATCTTCCTAGTTAAATTATTAAGTAGAAGAGTGGAAAAACCTGCAACTGAGCATGTGAGATGGAGTGCTCTAGGAATGGAGCTAGGGTTGGGCACACACAACATCTGGGAGAGTGAGTCCTGGAGCTATTCTCCTTCTGAGCCTAATCTCACATCTCTGAACACACAGGATTTCCCTTCTTCCCTCCCTGCTTCCCTCCCTCTCTGCCTTTGTGTTTTTCCTTCTTATTAACACTTCCCATCACCTTTCCTGAACAATGCTTTTGGGTGTCCTTGTGGCTTCCTCAGTAAACTGTCTTTTTATATGCTGAATGGAAATGTCAGGTCCCAAACACACTTCAAGACAAGACCTCAGAAGAACAAGGAAAGGTTTGTTTTCAGGAGCTAGGGAAGAGCATAAGGTATCTCAAACTTCAGTGGGGGTAAAGATAAGAGTTTCATACAATAGCTAAAGATGAAAAAGAGAAATCCTTAGAAGAAAATATGGGAAGAAGGAACATCTAAACAGATGGGTCAGAGACGTGAGAATAGTGAAACAAAGCTGATAGCTTCACTGAGACAAAGGAACGTGGAAAGCTAGAGGGAGAACGGATTTGGGATTATACATGAAATGGCAGAAAGTAAAATGGCACTTTTTAACAATATATTTAACTACCCTTATTGAGTTTTCTTTCAGCTGCTAAATTTGCATATATGCTTCCCATATTGATCCACATTTCTGGTTATTAACTTGCGACAAGGTCATCTACTTGGAAAGAATTTCTGAACAAGGCAATGAAGTAATTAATTTATCTGTTAGAGAACTTGTTTAGCCAATAACAGTTCTTAATATTTTAAGACGATTTTCCCCTACTTAGAAGAATATATGGAACATGTGTGAATAAGCAGTAGAAAAAACCTTACCCCTCAAGGAAAGTGGTAGGCTAATTAAAGCACTTCTTATATGCTTGTACAATATTAAAAAACTAATTAATTACAAAATGTGGCTTTCTGCTGGCTTTGAGAAAACCAGTGCATAAATTAATTGAAAGGTATTGCAGCCAGATACACTACATGGCAAGAGAATCAAAAGCATGCTGGTCATTACGGGATATAAAATCTGCAACTGGTGGTAGTCCACAACTAACAATCCATGTTCTCTTGCACGACCCTATGAGTTCAACGCACTTACGATGAGATCTCGGCACTTAGGAGGTCTCTGCTTTCCCTATAGCGAACCAGCACTGAGTACTCTCCAGCTGTTCATTCCCCTTCCCCCTCCATACACATTTCCATACTGCTGCTTTTCTGATAATCCCCCATGGCCTCAGGACTTCCTCTGTAGCTAAAATAAGATATAAAGCCATATTAGTCTCAGCATAATGAGTGATGCACCAGACCTCTACTTCTTTATGCTGCCACTGTCTTTCCAGCTGATCAGAAATAGAAAAAAATGGATACACATATCTCTGGGTGAGCAAATGGAGGATCATCCTCAGCACGAGCTCTTCATTGTTATTAGTGTTACGTATTGCTGCCGCTGGAGCTTTGCAGACACAAAGCATTCTTTTGTAGGAGCTGAATTTCACAAAAGCACAATGTCCTTTTCTTTAAAGGAAAATACAAACTGGAGAGAAGAAGTCAACAAGGTACAGAGAGTCCTCCATATTTATTGACTGTCTTGGGGACTGAATGCTGAAAGTAATTTGCACCAAGTTGTTCACCAGTTCTTGAGCTTTGACTCAGTATTTTGCTTTACTGGAAAATGAGCAAGGAAGAGAGCAGGAATTGTGCCAGTCCAGGATTTCAAACTTAAAATGCAGGAAGCCTGAGAATACTGCTTAACTTCTGCCCTGCGTGAATTCATTTATTGCAAAATCTGGAGGGACTAACGCAGAGCCCAGCAGTAGGTTGGCTGGAAATATGCAACAAAGCTTATCCCCATGTACTCTGCTTAGATCAATAGTTTACCAAAGATGAAATTAGCCCCAAGGCCATACGCAGAAAATAGGAGGACGGTACTAAGAAAACTGGGCTGTATAAAATGTAAGATGTTCTTTTAAGAAAGGTGTCCAACAGTTAGTGTTTTCTTAAATTTCAAATGGGGAAAATAAGTGATTAGGTTAGGAATTCACAAGACATGCCAAAGCTATGCATATTTTGGCAGTGGGGTAAGCAGCACAGGGAAGTCCACCATGGCCAAATTATAATGCAAATGTCTAAATATTCAGGCACTGCAGCAAGAATTGCCTCGTGGATGGAGTCCAGGAAATCAGAGCACCGAGCAGTCCATAGAAAATGATAGCTGGCAGCTCCCACAGCAGGAACAAGACTAAAAGTTGGTGCCTGGCCCGTCAAACATTCCCCATACTTCTGTCTATTTCACTGATGGAAGAACTACGGTACAATTCAAACAGCTTAAATTTAAAAATCTCAGCTCCATATTCTCTCCAGTAAGGGCAGCAAGAGTGGGTAAGGAAGAATTGCTTCCTGCTGCACTCCATCCTGATCTCTGCACAGATCCAAGAATCTTTATGCCATGTGTAATCCAAGCCCACTGTGGATGGTGGTGGTTGATGGGTAGAAAAGAAGCACTGCAGGGTTCAGCTGCCCTCAGCTAGGGACTGCCTCCGCTCCCTCCCGCCTCCTCAGGACTTGAAAAGGTCAGCTTGTCCATGATTCCTTTGACCACCAGGTATGGCAGAATCTGTCCCTTACTATACCGGGGCCACAGTGTGTGGCAGTCAGGAAAACACAGACCACACACAGACACAAGCCTGCTGCAGGTGGCTGCATACAACCAAACCAAGATGTGGTTTGTGCCATCTCTGTACTTGCTTTTTATTTCCCAGCAATCAGTGGATTATCTTCCACAACTACTCCTCTGAGACTGTCAATGCAGAGCTGCTGTTAGTGCTTGTGTGCAGGCCAGTGATGCTGTGCTGTGTAGTCTAGAGAGTGAGAAGAGCTGCTTTTCTGTAATGGGCACACTGCATCTAGTGGCATGAGTGTGAAGAGCCTGTAAAATGCGCTATAAGCATGGTTATTTCTATATAGGGTACCCCTCCAGCCTTCCTCTGAAGCTGAAGTGGGCATCAGTGCCCAGTGGCCAGCATTTTGAAAACAGGCTTTGTAAGCAATACCCAGTCCACCAGAAAGGTAGACTTCTGTGTGCACCTGGCTTTTCTGTTGAATACACCCATGTCTGCATTCTGGTGATCTTCAGAACGTAGATGGCTTAAGAAAAAAAGATTCCTGACAGAGCTCCATGGGAATGTCACGAAATTGGTATTATCCCCATTTTGTAGACAGAAAAGAGAGGCACAGAGAGACAGGGACAATGTTCTTTAATTACTGGCAACATACCCACTAAGAACCATGGCTTATGGTAACCACTTAGCAGAAGATGCTCGGTGGCGAAATGTTAATGTCTATTACTTGACCAAAGTAACTATGGATTTTACGTTGAAGTAGGGGCCTTGTAACTCACATTTTTCTTACAGCTTTTTCTGCTGCTTGCTCTATTAATGAGATGGACATGATTAACACCGACTGCAGACATGTAAGAGGAATTCTGTTGGGACAGGTATATAGTATGCACAAAACAGCCTGTCTGTCTGACAATGCTTTCTACAGCTTTGAATTCAGCAAAGAACTTTCATCTTTTTACTTTTTACCTCCACAGGCTGTGAAAACTTGGTGAAACATATTTATGACTGTTCGTCACTTTTTCGTTTCAGCTTTATCTTTGTAAAGAAAGGAATCTTGCTTGAAGTCTCAGATTATCCTTCATATTTCTCAAACGCAAATCTGGCCATAAGATCTGTCAAAGAAGGACATGGAGTCCTTATTTTTGCTCCTCCAAGTGCTATGTTCCTGATATAGATAGCGTTCTTGAAAATCATATTAACAAAGCCAAACTCTATGCTCTTGGGAAGATACAGTCATTGCAATCAGGGTCATTATAACAACAATAAACTGGAAAGAATTAAATTACTTTTGTTCAAGACTACCTATTCCCAGTCAGTTGCCTGTTGAATCTGATAGTCATATAATCTAAGCAACAGATTCAGGGATCCCAGCATCTGCCAAATCAGCAGGATGAGGAAGATACACTCTGGTGGCTTGGAAGCAAAGTACATCTCTTTGATCAGAAAGAAAAGGGGAAAAATTATGGCAAATTCTCTTCCTTCATATTTTTCAGCATTAAGTGTCTCAGAGAAAAAATGTTTCTTTGAGAAGTGATGTAAACCAATTCTTTGCACATTGGTACTGCTGGTTTTGCTGGTGAATGATCTCCGGATCTTATGTTCTTGAGTTTTTTTCAAACAATTTAATTGCTTGTATTGTTTAGGTTGTTTATTTTTTTTCCTATTAGACAGAATGTCTTGTATATAGCAGATAAAGAAGGCACCTTATTCCTCGACCAAAGGAATCTAATCTGTGGAGGAGAAATCTTTTACTTCTAGGACAACACTTATTTTTAGATACATACACTAAAAATTCCTGGGGACAAGTTCTGCCATGGCTGTCCAGCTGAGTCATACTCTTATAAATAACCTCACATGACAGAACGGCTCTTCTTTTAGGGTAAGACACTCTTCCGCAGATGAGAAGTGATTGAGTCTGGTCCTTGGAAGCTTTTTGGAAAAATCACACTGTTTTTCCTCCTTTTCTCAAGTGAAAGGAGAAATTAAGAAGGCATCATTTAGTAATAAACTAGATTTCCAGCTTATCTGAAGAGCTCTCAATAAAGGCCCTCATGGGCCTATGTCCTAACAAACATTTAGATATACAGTATCTTTACAGCAGTTTACTCGATCAAAAGACAAACCTAGCTAGATTAACGGCCACCACAGGTGTTAATTGTTATTATTTCCTAACCTGTGACACAGCAGAGAATACAACAGGCTGATAATCTGCAAATAGCTTCAGTTCCTTCCTCTGCCACTGACTGAGGAAGCAATTTTAAGGAATTCACTCGCTCTTTCTGCACCTCAGTTTGCCACCTGTCAAGTAGGAATCATGCCATTTAGCTTCCAAAATAAATTGCTAACATGAAAGTGATGCATGACGGAGTGGTATTTGCTATGCCACCAGTTTCTGCAATGCCACACACACTGCAGTTATTCACTCAGTTGCACAATGTAGGTATGTTTCTTGCAGTAACTCTTATTGTACTCCTCGTATTATCTACACAGCAACAGGATGCCTCTTACTTCTACATACTTGTCAATGACTGTACCTTCTTGGTCATCAACCCTTCCTCCATTCCTTTTTCATAGTAACTCTGTGATAATCCACTCTGGGGCAAGAGAAATTCAAATGTCTCGGCATTCTCCTGAACTCCTAAAAGATTACATTCTTTGTTCATGAATGACCTTATCCAAAGGACTACGGCAGAGCTGGACTCATGAGCTCAAGTGATGTATCATGATGGATGTTGGCAACTGACAGGCTTAATTTTTATTTCCTTGATTTCAATAAAAAAATGCTTTCATGATCTCTTTAAGTGACTGTAATACAACAGCTTGATGCTTTACAGCCTGTCTCTGTCACTTGGAATTACAATGTCCTTTAAAAGAAATCCTACTGGAATCAATGTCTTCTTGAAGATCAACGTATTATTTATCCTGTTTAAGAGTGACAGAATTATATAACTTTAATTGGACCAAATCTTGATGTTATTCTTCAAAACACCTTAGATGCTTTGCTTGATCTGATTATAACTGAGTAGGAACAGTCAAAAGATGAATGAGTAGGAACTTCTGAACCCAATATATTTAGAACAAACCTTTCCTACAGGACTGGTCTGTCAGTTTTGAGCCTTAAGCTATCCAGTATAGCCCCTTTAAAATCACTATTCTTTGTATTTAATATTAAACCCAGATTATAAAATGAAACATACATCTTTCCAATAGCCTGTTCAAAATCCTTAGTTCCACTGGAAGTATTTCACATCATGTGCTCTAGAGCTACACTATAATGGAAAATAAGAGCTGTAAGCCATATTGCTAGACAAGCCCATGAGCCTGCGTGATGGGGCTGGGAATAGAAACAGCATTAATATACCTTGGGAATGGATGCAAAACCTATGCCAGCTGTGTAAGTAGGGACTGATTGTCCTTCCCACACCATGACACACACTGCATCTAATGTGCCTATTCCTCTTGAGCTGGTCCCAGATTTAGGACATATAAAGGATTAATCAAGCTTATACCCCTGACATGGCAGACAGAACGTTTCTGTATGCTTGAGTAGTGAGAAAAACTCTATCAGAACAAGGTGGTTCTGATAGAGAAGAGTCTGTGCCCTTTCAAGAAACCAAGGGAAACAGTCAGATGCTTTTGTATTTGGATGGTCAGAACACACTAAGTATATATCCCAAATTTTCAAAATCATAGGATTGGTTTAAAAGGTATGACACTTAAAAAATAATAATATAGGATTGGTTTTCTGCCTAGTGATTTTCCAAATCTTTGCTGCTTCATCTTTGACCTATCATCTTAGAACCAGGAAATCTGCTTTATTTAAAAAAAAATTCACATGATCCAGGAGTGAGGCTTTAGAGAAATCACTGCTAAATATGTACATTGGCAACTCCACAAAAGCTTTTGTTTTGGGTCTTCTGCTCCAGAGCAGTTGCAGTTTTGCTTTTTTGATATGTTTATCTAGCACATTCAACATGAAATGAATCTTATACCCTTTTTTCTAAATACGTACATTGTCCTCAACCAGGGGAAACTGAAATATAGGATGTTTGAAAGAAATTAAAGTATCAACTGATTAGACTCAATTTAGTATATTCATCAAATGCAGTCTTAGTTTTCAGCTGTAAACCCAATCTGGTTGCTATCCAGCAGTAGTTTCACAGTTACATGTTCTGCATTAAAAATATATATATACACGCATACATCCATATGTCCAGGGCTTCAGTACATTGGAAAAAATTCTGCCTTGAATTATGCTCCACTGAATTCAACAGAATTTCCTAGGAATATACATAGAGTAGGCAAAACTAGATCCATCACTGCTGCATAGCCTACTTCCTTCTTATTCCATTCATTGATTTGCCTTCCATTTGGCCCCATTCTTAAAGTCTTTGGCAGGTTAAGAGTTAGGCAAATTATTTGGAAACAACTTGTATTTACTGATCCTCATTCAATGTATAAATTACACAATGCAGTCATGTGAGTTAAAAGAAGGATTTTTGGTAATATCTTATTTAAATACTAATTAACAAGTAAGTTCTAAAGATACAGGCACTTTTATCACTCGTGTGTTTCCAAAACATTTTAAAACTTTGATGGAGCACACAATCTTCTATTCCTTTCTGAACAACTAATATCCATTTAAACACCACATTGGTTTTCTTTTCTTTCCACTTCATGTCTGCTGTTTGCAAATTGATCCTTATGATTATAAAAAGTCAAGGCAGTTATACCTTGAAATTCATTGGAATGCTGCCAGACCTATTATTTGCAGGACTTTCTAGCTGCATAAATAGAATGTCAACTACCTGAATATACTAGGCATACAAAGCAACATAGAGAGCCAACTTTAATTAAGAGGCGTAAAAAGAGCTCCACTATCTTGTTAGGGAAAAATGATAGGTACAACTGCAATTTCAAATAATTCACCCAGCAAAGAGCAGAAGTGCATAAATATACACCAAAGCCAGCGCAGTAGTTCTCAGTATAGATCTAATTAAATTTAGTCTGAACAATGAATTACAATAGATTAGTTTATGTCTCGTAACAACTATTGTATCTTTCTTTGTACTTAGCTAATTTAGTCTTTTTGCAGATCTTTTGCTTACACAGGTGCAAATTTCTTGAATCTGACACTGTTTCCTATCTCACTAGTGATCTTTGGCTTTTGTTTTGCACCTACCAGAAAGCTAAGCTCCTCTGCCACCTAGTGCTTTACAGAAGTATATTTTATATCAACTGCCAGCTCCTGCTAGCATAGTGTGTTCAACAGAATAGATGAGGACTGTGCAGAAACCTTTTATTAAAATTTCCTTGCTAAATGGGCGATTAATTTATCAACCTCTATGGATATCATAATTGATCACTGCCAGAGATCACCCCTATCTTCGTATGATACAAAATCTTTTAGCAACTTGCATCCTTGTATTTTGGGACATTACATCATCTTCCTGGTTCTTTCTAAAATGTAAAATAATTTTTTACATAAAATCCTTACAGAAGAAAAACATAATCAAATATAACATGTATTTAATAATATGAAATTTTTATACAAAAAAGAATGTCTTTGTCAACCACTAGCAGGTTCTCAGTGTATCAAAATGAAATTCCCCTGAGGTATGTACTTTTTCTTTTTAAATGGATTCTGGAGTACAGCATTTGTAACAGCCGGTATGCTTTTTGTTAGTTTTAATTTACATTGTTTCAAAAAGTGTATATTTATATATCAGCAGTATTGCAATTTATATTTCTTTCAAAATTACATATAAACAGGGTTTATTTCAAGTAACAGACTATGCCACATTTTAGAGGAATTCTGGAATTTTTTTTTTTTTAAAGTAATGGAGCTTCATATTGTCAGTGTTAATAAAACAAAGCTATGAAAGTAAGCTTTCCTTTACTCTTCTTTTGAAGGAAAAGTCATTCAAACTAACCTGTTCTGTCTCTCGCTGAAGATGATTTCTTTTTTGGAAAATTAACTGGTACTGTATCAGTTGGATATACAAATCTTCAATATTTGTCAGTTGCTTCTAATTTTTCTTTTAGAGACCATGAATACCAGATATTTTAATGACTTTTTCCCCCCACATTACTCAAAAACCACTATGAAACATTATCAAGCATGTCCTCTTGTCTGGATTGCACAAATGCAGTACTAACATAAGCAGTATGGCTATGAAATGTATCATCACCTAACCGTGGCCTGGCAAGTATCTTAAAATGTCTAGTGTTGACACAGCCTAACTTCATTCATGTTTCATAAGAACTCTATTTGTAAAGCACCTTCGTTGCTTCACTGATACTATAATTCAATAAACTAAACTAATGCAATATACTGCTAATTATAATTATTACTCCATTAGCAGAAACCACACGTCCTCCCTCATGTTTAGAGAAAAAGTCTTTTTTTTTTTAACAATACCTCTGTGTTTCTGAGAAATTAACCCATGACTCTCAACATCCCATGTTAATTTAGCTTATTTCTCTACAGAACCTTTGTCAAAAATATATAAAAAGCAGCTAAGACAGTACAGTGTAATTGGTCCTATAATATGCAGGCAAAGAAACAAAAAACCCCTACCTCTCCCTAAAATACATATACACCTTTCCCTCGGGACAATATATCTGTCTTACTGCTTGGCTAATCTCACCTCCAATACGTCAGTCTCATCCCATGCAGCTCTGTCAAAAGTGAGACTTCCACTCTGCATCCTGCTTGCCACTTTTTATTGGCTTCAGTTCTGAATAACTGAAAAACAGATATGACTGCAATAAATCCTGTTTGGACAAATCAAAAAGAACTTATATTGATTGCTTGGATACTGTCAACTAAATGGCATCAATTTACACTTATCAGCTTTCATTATTCCCTTAGACTATGGAAGAAATGTAACATCTCCGCTAACATCTGTTCCTACCAGTTATGTTTCAGAACATGGAATCCAGAGCAAGGAAAGAAGAAGTGAAGTGTTAAAGCACACACAAGCCCGCTCCTTAAGCAGGCATAATTGGCTCAGCCACGTACATACAAAGGCTATTCTGGAAAGCGTGGTCCTGTGTCCTCCACTTTCATACTCCTACTGTCCACGTTGCCACTTTTCTGACCCTGACACGAGCCAAGCTATAGCACTGAAAACCAAGCTGTAGAAAGCCAGGGAACAATTCTCTGTCAGCATAGCTTCCCAAACCAGGACAGCACAGGAGCAGATATGCTCAAGTACCAAGGAAACACAGGGGCAACCTAGCCAGGGTTAGGGTCAAGCTTGCATTTTTTGGCAGCAAACAGCTATTAGACTGGCTGAACTGTAATACCCAACAGTACCGTTGGTATATTAAAATCCCAACCAAAAACTGAAAACAGCCTTAATCTTAAATGTAATGGTGCTACGGTGTGTCTAAAACCTTAGTGAAAAGCCACAACTAGATGCTGTAACTGCACTGAAGAGTACCAATGCACAGCAGAGGGCAGAGCTGCCCCCTCTGCAGAAGACCCAGGATGCTGTTGTACGCTGTTGTATGCTGTTCTGTGTGTTTTTTTCCAAGCAGACACTGACCACCCAGACTACTTACTAGCAATGGCTGCAAAGAATCAGCTTTTGGTCCTTATCAAATTTACAGACTTCCAGTCATTACATTCAAATTCATTATTTCACTCAAGAAATCACTGTGCACTTTGCGGGGGGGGAAGTCTTTCCATTTCCCCCATTTCCCTTTAAGACAGAAAATTATTTTGTATACTGACAACTGCAAGAAACACTTCACCTTCAGCCCGGTACAGAAAAAGTGCAAATACTTCATGGCAACCACTAGTTAGCTCAAAACCAGGAATATCTCAAACAGCAGCACTGTGGAGAGCTCCAGGCAGATTCTGCTAAGAGCCATGGAAATAACCAGATAACTGTATCTTTCCTTGTAAATATCCTTTGTTTCTAACCAACATTGGTTTTGAAATTGTGGGGGTTTTGTTTGCTTGTTTTGTTTCTTCCAAAAGAGCAGCTGCCAAAAACAGAAAGCATATTTCCCTAGGATACTTAACATACTTTATTTTACATCTGTGAATGTTTTCCCTTTGTTGAAAAAAAATGTTATTTACAAAACTAGCATAGAACATTAACATACAAATTATTCAGTGTACTGTACACAGATGTCCAAACCCAAGGTAGATCCTGATTTCTCTTTAATTGTTGACTGTTACGATGTATCACTGAGAAGCATTTCCCACTGCATGCTATAGAAACAACACCTGACTGCAACACCATATGGCATGACACATGATTCAAGCAGGATTCCCAAAAGTGCATAGGTTATCCATATCAACATTGCATGAACAAAACAAGGAAAACATTCTTGAAAAACATGATCTCTCTTGCTGTAGCAACTGTTTTTCTTAGCATTAGTTCTAAAGCATCAGTTTTGAACAAACCAAGACGGACGCTTCCTGGCTCTTTCAATGATCCGCTTGCCTTCGTCTTTTTCTGTGGGCTTTTCTCCATCATAAAGGACGACAGTCTCTACAGTAGGAGTATTAAATGGTCCTCCCTCCTTTTTACGTATTTCCATCCGTATCAGTCGAGTTTCTGCTTTGACCTTTGCATAACAATAGCCACAAAGGACATGCTTCTGTTTCAAGTTTCCACACTCAGGACAAACATCTATGTTCCTCTGAAAAACAGCAGAAAACAGTAAATTTTGTAATTTGAACAACAACAACAAAAGAAACAGAGAACAATCACAAACTACTAAAAAGGTTAAATGAAATACCAGAGAAATTCAATTGCCTTCTCAAAATTCTTCTATGTATTCTGCAATGCACTGCTACATCAAACGCTTACTACTAAAAATAGCCTATGAAGTCAATACCTAAATCATTATGCCTACTGATGACTGGAAGACCCAACACCTATCAACTCAATTAGATGCACAGAAAGGATAGACCTTTTCCATTTATACCAGCTTTTTAGCTAAAACTCACATTCTGTTGGCTTTCACTTTTTATTTAACCACAGACTACAGTCACACATGATGAATGCACCCATTGCAAAGTATTTTGAAGATTACAATGTATTCTAAGCTTATTTATAAACAAATTCCAGAAAGGTTGTTCAGTCAGTACTGACCACTATAATGATTCTCTAAAATAAGTGAGATGAAAAATGATTGGTGTAAATCTTACTCCAGCATGCTTGTTTCCCATTAACAAAATTATTTGCAGTGAACACGGTGGCAAGCCTGTGGAAATTTGGTGCTTACCTTTACTTTTATAAGCTTATTGGGATTTCTTCGCCTGCAGCGGTTCACTTCAATGGTGCGCCTTTTCTTTGGTGCCGCCATCCACAAGATGCTATCTAAGAAGCTGGGCGCCTCGTTACTTTCTCTGGTGTCGCCTACTGGCTCTGGAAGACAAGCTGGAGCTTGGACAGCTAATGCTGGTCCTGAAGGAAAAAAAAAAGTAATTAATTACAGCCAAGCCCCATTTTCACGTGCGGCCGAGGAAATATGAGACGGATGCTACCGACACCCCCAAAACGAGGAGGCAGGAGCGGCCAGCAGCGCCCCTCGCCCCGTTCCCTCATTGTCCCCAGGGCTGCGCGCTCTCCTGCTCCAGCCCCCTCCCTCCGCCATTCAACATTAGAAACAGGTCCCGCCGGCCTTCAACCGCGACAGGAGCAGGCCGGTACCTACCCCAGGGCGGGCTCTGGCCCCCGGAGAAACCCAGCAAGAGGCCGCGCTCCAGCCGCCCCCAGCAGCGCTGAAGGAGTCCGCGAAGCCGCGGCAGCGGACAAAAGACCACCACTAGGGCCGCCATATCGCCACACAGCCCCGCCAAGGCCTCAGAGGAGGGGAATGCGGTCGCTCGCCCGAGGTCGCACTGGGCATGCGCACCTGTCGCTGAGCCTTCTGGGAAACCGAGTGCCCTGAGCACCTGGCGGCACGGCCGGGACGGAGACCAGGACTTCACGTCCCAGCATTCCTCTCGGGCGGGGCGGCAAGCGGGGCACCCGAGGACTTCAACTCCCAGCATGCCCCACGGCGCGCCTCGTCACCAATCGCGTCCCTCGCGGGCCCGGCGCTGCTTCTCGGCATGCTCCGCTCTGCTCCACCTCCTCGCCAATCAGCGCGCTAGCTGTGTCCGCGTGCAGGAAGCGGGAGGAGAGACTGCGCCTGCGCAGAGGGAGCTGGTGAGGGGAGTGGAGGGTTTGTTCCAAAATGGCGGAGCGCGGCTACAGCTTCTCTCTCACTACGTTCAGGTGCTCGGGGGGGAGAGGGCTGTAGGCCTGGGCTCTCGGCGGGCGGGCCGGCGGGCGAGGGGGAGAATGGCGCACAGCCTACGCGGAGCGGTCTTCTGGCGCCGGGGCAGGAGGGAGTGGGGACTTTGCAGAGTCATCGCGTCCCCGGCGGGTCGGGGGAGCCGGGCCAGCCAGCGCTTGGGGGTGGCGGCGGCTGGACCTGGGCAGAAGGGGCGGGCGTACGGAAGGCGACTGGGATCAGGCGCCTTCGCCTGAGGGGGGCACTCAGCTGGCTGGCGGGAGTCTTCGTGAGCGGAACGGCTGCAGGGGCAGCCGGGGAGAGAAGCGGGGGCTGAGGTGAGAGTCCCGGCTCCCACCTGATCTGTGTCGCTGACCTCGGGCCCGAGAGCAGTCGCTGCTTCTATCTTCTGTCGTTGCTGTGAGTCAGAGTCACTGTGGGGCCGACCTAAGGTCTGTCTCGTCGCTGGTAGTGCCTTATAGCGAGTGCTTGGTGAAACGGTTTAGCAAACTTAGGGTCCCCACGCACTCGCTTTAGGGTGGGTAGTAATTCCATAACTCTGAGCTAACTGGAAATGCGTGATGGTAGCTGAGCTATGGTATCTTGAGAGCTTGCTTCAGAACAAACTTTGCAGATGTGGGAATAAAAGAAGCTTTCAGATGAGTTTTAAATAGTTTATTTCCCTTCCTGCTGCACTTGCAGGCGGTGCTCTCCTTCCACTTTGTGTTACCCACAGCTAGGTGCGGGACGATTGCATGCACGGAATGAATGTGCTGTTGGAGTGGTACCTATTAAAGTGTTGATTTAATACATACACTTAAGATTAATTCAGAGAAAAAAAAATTACTTTCCATTCTTTTTTGATGAAACTGTTAAGCTATTCAGAATTATATTCTATGTATAGAAAGGAAAACTGAATGCAAGAATCTTTGTGCTGCTTTTGGTTAAGTGTCCCCATAATCTCAGAGGCGAGTAATGCTGTGTAATTGGAAACTGGGTTACTACAGGCTTGTTGCAGTTAAGCAAACGAAGCAGTTCACAATCTAAAACTAGGAAAAGAATCTTCTTGATGGATGCTGCCAAACGTGCCTGCTTTACTCAAGTCGGTTGAATTCTTTATTAGCTCTTGGAAGTGGTTTCCTAAGGGAGTTACAAACTTTTTGTACTGTACAGAAGTACTACATGCTCTGAAGCTTGAAGCCATTTGATTTTATAATCACACGGAAGAGAATAAACCTACTTACGTTTTCCCTCATTCACCTGTTCCTTGTGCTGAGAATTATTTATTTTAGGTTGTACTTACTTTTAAAATATTTTGCTAATGTTCTGTATATTTCAATTGCTGGCATAGGAAACTGTTGTTCTGGTTTGTTAGTATTTTGTAGTGGAGAAGCTAGAATTATTACTGTGTCACTTTTATACACTGTTTACTCATTGTATAAATAACTACACTAATTGATTACTGCTTGCTTTGTTTTTTCTAACTGCTCTAAGCACTGAGTTACATAATTTTCTATTTTACTTCTGCATCTATTAAAACAACAGTGTCTGAAATACAGCCCAGAGAACAGATCCCACTTGCAAAATCACTTGTCCAGTGAGTGACTGGCTCTGTGCTGTCCTTTTCCCTGGGGATCGAGAGTGGACCCCTTGATCCCCCTCATTCTGGATGAGTTACTTTGTCAGCCTGACACCTGCTGCTCTGTTCTTATGATTCTGCATCCATTACCAGAACAACATGGACCATTGAAACAAAATGCAGGAATACCTGGGGATGGAATGGGAGCTGTTTTTGTCTTGTGCCATTGACCTGATATGTGTTTGTCAGTCAAAAAGATTAGCAGTGTTTTGCTCATACCTTTCAGCAATGAACATCAGGGTCTTGAAAACTTTTGCAAACCACATGTATAATGCCATTTCAGTAGAAAGTCATGATGCGCTCTGAAGATTTTTTTCCACTGAGTGGAAAACTTGTTTAAAACGGTATGAAGTTGGAGGACGGACTTGTCCTCCTTCAATCTGCATCCCAGTCACTGCTCCCTATCCAAGACACATTAGCTTTCATGAAAGTTGTAGGCAGGTGCTGTTTGAGTATCCCAGTAGCACTGTGCAGCAGTGAGTTCTGTGCTGAACAGGTGCAGTTCTTTTAGAAGCTGTTATGAATCTTCAGACTTGTGGTCTTTTGGGGGGGGGTTAAATTCTGATTAGAATATGCTGATGCTAGGTGTAAAGAGGCTTAAAAAAGCAAGTTAGCATCAGATTGTTGTAGGAAAGATTTGAGCATATCAGAATTATGTTAGGCTTACTTTTGCATTTTCCTTTTTAGTCCTTCTGGAAAGCTTGTTCAGATTGAATATGCTTTGGCTGCAGTGGCTGCAGGAGCTCCATCGGTTGGGATTAAAGGTATGGTGAAGGACTCAGGATTCTGAGTATCATTTGAGAGAACTAAAATTGTTTAGACTATGTACTGGGTCTTTTTTCATCTTGCCTTCTATTACATATTCTGTCTTTCTTTCAGTGGATTTTCACATCTTTTAGTGGGTTTAATATTTCCTTTTTTTTTTTCTGCACCTCAATAATTTTCTATAAAGAAGGAAGGGAGCATAGAGCCCCATGCTAGGGGAAGAAAATTGCTTGGGTGATTTTGGAGACACTGAGCTGGCAGAAGTAGACATCTGGGGTTTTTTTGAGTGCCCCTGTCTCTTAAGTAAATAACTCCAGCTGTGTGTCCATATATATAGAAATTACACAGAAAATTACCTCAACTGCTTAATTATTAATATACTTCAGAATCTTCAGAATGGGATTATGGGAGCTGTATGATTATTTAAAAGGAGAAACAATGTGTTGGGTGGATTCATCAAAGTATCTCTGTTTAACGTGATTGTAAACTTGAAGAGTTTTTAAAAAAGGGAAGAGCAAAATTCTTTACAGTCCGATAAACTTGTTGTGTGTTTTGACTGCTTTCCATAATTCTAGTTTGATACTAAAAAAAAAAAAAAATCTTCTTCCTTTCCAGCTGCAAATGGAGTGGTGTTGGCAACTGAGAAGAAGCAGAAATCCATTCTTTATGATGAAAGGAGTGTCCACAAAGTAGAACCAATTACCAAACATATAGGTTTAGTGTACAGTGGTATGGGTCCAGATTACAGGTATTAAAAAATTTTGTTTGGTCGCCATTTAGATGCATTTTCATAGAACAAATGTAAGAAACCGATAGCAATTAGCTGTTTCCTTCTAAGTGTATGGCATAATATTATATTGTATTACACAGTATATAAAATTCATTTTAAGGTTTTCTTAATATATTCAATACCTTGTCAAATAACCTTCTATCTAAAGAATGAATAGGGAATGAACAGCAGTGTAATTCAACCTTCGTTTCAGTTTAAGTATTTCAGAGATTACTCAGCTGATAAAGATAACCCAGCACAGTGTATTTTTTTTTTTTTTACATTGGTGTTATGCCAGGTGTATAATTCCTTAGCATAGTTATTTATTATGAGTTTTCAGTTCTAGCTGTAACAACTGATTGGAATATCTTTGACATACTAATTTTGTCTTTGTTTTTAGAGTACTTGTGCACAGAGCTCGGAAGCTGGCTCAGCAATATTACTTGGTTTATCATGAGCCCATTCCAACAGCTCAGCTAGTACAGAGAATTGCCTCTGTGATGCAAGAATACACACAATCTGGGTATGTGGTTTTCTGAATTTTGAAGTTGCTTAGAAAGATTGTGTTGTTTAAATGTAAGGAATAACAACTACCTGGTGATTGAATTTTTTGTGTCATAAAGGGAGTTTTTCAGTGGAGAATGTCCACAGAAAGTGGGCCAGTGGGAGGAACACTAACTGGCAGGGGGTGAGATAGGGTCTTCATATCATGAAAATAAACATGTTGGGCAAGGCAGCATGCTTTTGGTTTTGTACTGTTGGTTGGCTAGTCATCCCTGATCACAGCTCTGGGCTGGCGGGAACCGTTTGGGGGAAGGTTAACCCATCCAAAATAATTTAGTCATCTTTGGTTTTCGCTGAATAAATTTCACATATCAACTGTGATTTTTTTGGTTTGGTTTTGGTTTTTTTTTTTTTCCCTGTAGTGGTGTTCGTCCGTTTGGTGTATCACTGCTAATTTGTGGCTGGAATGAAGGGCGGCCATATTTATTTCAGTCGGATCCCTCTGTAAGTATCCTACGTTTGTAAATTCTACTGCTTTTATAAAACATCTAAAGCTGTATATATGCTCATGAAATACTTTCTGTGATGAGAAAAAGAATGCAGAGCTAGAACAAAAGATCCCGTAACATAACTTCTGAAGTCAGAATGAGCAAATTTCAATAGGTGCTTGGAGGAGGCCTGGATCACCCTGTGCCTGCATGTTCCTGTATTGCTTGAGGGATGGCAGCTGTTTTTGAGGGAGATCACCATCCCTTTTCATGCCTTCCCACCTAGCTGGTAGTGACAAGAGTGGCATTCTGCAGCAGGTACCAGAAAAAAAAAATTTGACTGCTTATACTGCTCAAATAGTTGTTCCCTAAACTGGATGGAAGTTAGGCCAAAATCTGTTGCATTGTGAAATATAATGCATATGCTTTAGAATTTAATGACAGTTGTTAATTTAAGTGAGTTTATTTGCTGTGTTTACACTGCACTTCTGAAAAACTACCCTTTGATGCATGTGTGGGTTTTAACGCTTTATGTCAAACAAAAAAAGGTCACTGTAGGGATCATTGATAAGCTTCAGAAATTTGAATTACTACCTGATGCTCAAATGTAAAAAGCAAAATGCAGATGTCTTGTGTAAGGCAGCTTGATTGAGGCATAGAACTGCTGACGGTCTTCATGCCAGAGGAGAGAACAGAAGTGATGGCTAAATATCCTATTAGCAGCTAAGATAAATCAGATAGTTGATTTGCAACAAGTTACTTAATCTTAAAAAAGAAGAATATATGGAGTGAACCTCAGGAAAGATCTGACTGTATTAATTACCAAGGGCAAACATACTATTTCTCTTTAAGGAATCCCAAATCAAAACTAGCCTGACTTATTAAATTCATCTTTCAAAGTAGCAGGAGGATGAAAATAGGCAGGGCCCTATACAAATGTTTTGTACACTTTCACAGCATATGTTTCCATATCAAATTAGTCTGCATGTGATCCAAAATAGGCTCCTATATTCTCAGAACATTCAGTATTTTCGTAATTGCTTCTGTACTTTTTACCAAGTAATTGAATACATAATGTTTGACTAAGTTACACAAAACAATTCAATAGATTGTTGCTTTTACAGGGAGCTTACTTTGCGTGGAAAGCAACAGCAATGGGAAAAAATTATGTCAATGGAAAAACATTCCTTGAGAAAAGGTAATGTATTTGATACTTGTCTGAAAGAATACTATCTGTTTTGTTCAGGTTCTATGTAAAACAGCCAGATAAAAAATGCACACTTTCAGATTATCAGAACAAAGTTTTAAAATACTTAAGATGGGATGCTTCCAGTTTACTTATTTACACATGCACAGGTAATTTGCTTTATTTAAACCCCAACTTTTGTGTTTATGGAGAATTATTTCAGTGCAGTAAACATTATATTCAACATATTTGCAGAAAGAGTTCTACACAGCGTCAGTAGGAAAAGTGGTAAAATACTTTTTTTTTTTACAAATAATAACTTTGACTATAAATATCACAGTACTTACAAATAACATTTGTATGAGAAACAGGAAGATTTTAGTACTGTTTGGGTTTTTAGAAGCTCTAGGATTATTAGGATTTGGAAAGATCTTTGTCCCACGCTGAAATACGTGAACTTCTGTTTACAGATACAATGAAGATTTGGAGCTTGAAGATGCCATTCATACAGCTATCTTAACACTAAAGGTTAGCAAAATGTTTAAGAAATAAGTTTCTTACTGTTATGACATTGATATGATGCACTGAAGTGTGTTTTCTTTAATAGGAGAGCTTCGAAGGGCAGATGACAGAAGACAACATTGAAGTTGGCATCTGTAATGAAGCTGGTTTTAGGAGGCTTACTCCAACTGAGGTTAAGGACTACTTGGCTGCGATAGCCTAGTAGAAACCAAGCAAGACTGTGTGATTCACACAAAGGTCTTTTTAATTTTGGCTACTTAAATGTTTTTGTTTGCAGTTTTTGCATACTTATTTCTACATGGTTTGTCTGAGAGATTTTTTAAATATCATGGGTGCAAATGCAACAGTCCTAATATTGTAATACATGGTATCTTATTACAGGTAATTCTTTCCCTTGATACATGGAATTTTTGTACACAAAATACTGTACAAAATGTAAAATTATAATGACAGCTTGAAAAAGGCTGAAGAATAAAATTTGAAGGCCACTGTTTTGGGGGAAGGTGTCTGTGTGTCTTTTTAATCATAGCTTGTTTATCTGCATAAAGCTGAGGTTTTGGTATCTTTATTGTTGAGGAAACAGAATTTTCCATGCAGCCATGATGAACTCATGTTAGACCTTCTTTTAATGAATTTAAATTTTGAGTGGACAGGATAATTTTTTCACTTTGGAATATTGTTTAAATGTTAAGTAACTTCCAAAAATGGTTTTATCTGGTGTAAAAGATCATGTACTTTCACAAAGAGGCAGAACAGTCTTCCATTTCAGGTGTGCCCTGTGATCTACTTGAGCATCTCTGCCCTTGACCCTCTTGGTCTTTGTGTCTCAATAACTTGTTTTCTATTACTTGGGTTATTTTCATGGCCCTAGAAATTGCACTTTTTCAGCCCTGAAATAATGTTAGAAATAATGGAAGTAGTGACTCTTAGTGCAAACTAAATGCATTTATCATCATCAATAAAAATCAACAGGAGTTACAAAGCAAAATGAGAGTATGTAATGTAATTACTTTATCCCTTGAATTGTGCTGAAGTGTTTTCCAACTTGCAAGATAACTCTAAAGGTGCAGTAATGAAAAGAGCACTTAATTTATGCATCACAACTTTTACAGGTGTAGAACTAGATGCTTGAATATTATTGTGTGTGGGTGTATGTATCAATACATTTGTTACATGTGTAGAGTCGTCCAGGTTATACAGAAACACAAAATTTACCGCAAAAAAAACCAAGATAAATATACTTTTTTCATCAGAAATAATCTGGTCTGCAGCCGTTTAAGTTACTGTTTGCAGATTTTATTACAGTTGATTGTAATTTTATTACAGTCTGATCGTTAAAATGTTGATAATGAACTGGGAGCGATAGCTGGATCACTCTGCTTTTATGTAAGGCTAAGCACGTATGGGAGCAGCCTGACAGGTTACATGTTAGCAGCCATAACTAATGAAGAAAATGTAAAGTATGAGTTAGTCTGCAGAAAGCAGTGTATAAGCTGATCGTTCTGTTCTTTCCAATGTCTGTCTTCTGATGTTTTATGTTATCATTAGGTAAATAAGAATTTCTGAAGCATGCCATAAATGAAGTTTTATTTCCAAATGTCAGAAATAAAAGCTGTGTCCAAACAGTTCATTAAGACTTAGTCCAGATCACTTTTTGAGTATTTTACTCTGAAAACAAATCCATGCTCTGATTCTTCTAGAGAAAATGAACAACTAGGAACTGAAACTGGAGACTTGATGTTGCTAGATCTTTAACTTAAGCTTTCAGAATCATTCGGAAAAGCAGAATGCTACTTGAATATTCATACGCATTCAGTCAGTTTTTAATGCTATATAAGTATTTAAAGGAATTTTGTATGTGAAAAAATGCAGCTAGGTACATCAGAAAATGGTTAGCATGAACTGTAGTAGCTTAGTTTCCTCCTCTACTGGAAACAGTTGGTTAGCGAAGAACACCTTATGGAAGGTAGTTGAAACCAAAGCAATTTCAAATAAATCATGCTCTCTCACTCCCCAGATGGTAACAATGAAGCAAGCGAAAAAATGTTTTAAGGTTTGGGGGGTGTGGTTTGTTTTTTGGTTTGGTGTTGGTTTTGGTTTTTTTTAAATAATTGAACAACTTCCATCTCTGTAGAATTTTACTCACTTTTTACAGGTGGTGAAGGGAAGTGAAAAAACAGTATCTTCCATCTTTTCCTGGGGTTTAATGTTTTAAATGTAGTAATTGTTCTGTATATTCTATGGAAGATATTGTGCTCTAAGTAAGGAGAGTGTTGCCTTCCAGATACCTGATAATTGGGATAAAAGTTGAAGGGGGGTTTGTCCACTTCACCGCACCCTGTTAGGAGGATGGACAACCATTACCATGCGGGGTATTTTTACTGAAGCATTTACTGAAGCATATAGTGGTGTTGGTTTTACTTCGTATTGTTATGGACCAACTTTGTAAAGGGGTGGCAACATGAAGTTAGTACATTTGTCAGATGTTCTGAATGTCCTCTTGTCATGACCCAGACTGGACAGACCAGGGAGTCGTGTTTAATTTGAGATTCCCTCAGGCTAAATTAAGGTGAAACAACACCAAACGATCAGTTAAAGATTTTATTCATGACAGAAGCAAACTGAACTGGGGAGGCATGGTAGTAGGTGGCAGGGTTTCTCACAACAGGAATTGGCATAAGACTACTTCTGTAAACTGTGTAACCATATACATCGATTCAGGGAATAAGGAGATCCCTCCCGTTGAGTCACAAGGTTCAGAGCAGACCCCCTTGCTTTCCAGAGTCCTCCTCAGAGAAGGGTCTAGGGGCGGATGGATCTACTCTTAGTCTCAGACTTGGTCAACGGTTTATATCTTGAAACGGATGAGGTGTAGGGATTGTGGAAAAGGAAAAGGAAAGAGAGAAGAAGACAGAGAGAGAAAAAGGAAGAGAGAAAGATTTCACCAGTCCTGGGTCCGGCGTTGGTTCAGTCAGCCTAGGTGTCCAGTCAGCTGAGGGGTCCAGTCCCGGTGGGCTTGCGCACCAGGGGCTTCAGTTTGTGTCCTTTTATCATCCTTGCCCCTCCTTCGGGCGGGCACTCGAACTGGTCAGGTTAATGAACAGTTTGTGAGCCTTTGGGCTTGGGGGGTCATTTGTGGAGTAACTTCTCCTTCCCTGCAGACAGGGCCATCGTTTGATCTTTGTATCAGAACAGCTTATCAGAACGGGGAGCTGCGCACCCTCAAGCATGCCCTCCCCCTCCTGTTGCTGATGTCTGAGCTGATGGGCTTTTCACCTTGGCTCCTTGCTGTGCAGGGTTTGTCTTTAAGCAGAACTTGCCCCACCACAATGTTTGAGACATGAACTCTTTCAGTCTCTCACACCTCTTGTACCAGCTTGCCTCAGTCAGTGCTTTTAGGATTGTAAACTGTTTGAATTGGTAAAATAACGTGTGATTTGATTATTATTAAAGGTGGCACCTTTTTCTTTTGAGAACAAATAGAAGTGTGCCTTGAGAAAGATGAGAATGCTGTCAGTAGGCTATCACAGCACCATACATTAGTACATAGTCTCCTTTTACGACAAAAAGCTTAAAAATGATCAGTTTTAAGTTTCCTTTGAGAGTGCTTTCTTCAGGCTGTCTCTGAGGGATGATCTCATAGCCCTTGTTGTAATTCCTGTAGTAATATTTAATTGCTCCATGCTTTGTGTGAAACGAGGAGGGTAGGTCTATACCATAGTCTAATGGTTCATTGCCAGTTATTCATTTTGATGAGCCACCAAGCTGGTAGTTGAGAAAGATGGCTTTTACACTGTTAAGAACCGAGTCCTAATGCTCCCTGATATACTTGAGCCCTACAGAGAATCATAGTTCATGGGACTTGGTGTAATTTGGAAAGAATATGCATAATATTTTGAACTCAGGCTTTATTTAGAGTATTAGATAATTTTCTTAGTGGTAGGCAGATAGACCTTGATATTATGCTGTTCTAATGGGGAAGGTGATATGGTGTGGGTTGGTTTTTTTTAAACTGCTTAATCCTACACTGAAGAAAATCATTGCCATGCTCAGGTGACTGCATGTCTAGAACAGTAACTAAATTTTATCTAGTATTTAAAGGGAACCTTTAAACTGCAGGGAACTAATTTACATCTTTTTCCATTCAAAATCCTCGGAATCTAAGGAAATAGTAATTTTGAGATGTATTTCTCAAAATCATTTTAGGTGTGAGAGATACTAGTGCAGTGGAGTAGCAAATTATATGGTGGTTGTGGTCATTTTCAGAAAGTGCAATTTTTATATTTTGTAAAACAACTCACTACATAAAGTGGGGTAAAGGGGGAATAAAGTGGACAAACACTGTTCATTTGTAAGAAATGACAAATTACAAGTTGGGTTACTTAAGCAGACCATGAAGTATGACTTTGCTTCATTTTTCTTGTGCCTCATGCAGTCATCTGAAACAAGAAGAAGAGACACTGGTCACTTGAAGTAGGTAATGTCTTGATTTGCATGTCCTGGAAGCTGATGTGCTCTGAGGAACTCAGGATAGCGTGACACCTGTGAGAACAGAGAATTTCTTTGGGCTTTTGTTCCTTTAGCTAGTAGGATCAGGATCTGAGAACAGCATCACCATTTCACGAGGTTATTACTTTAAGTAGGTTCCAGTGTGACGGAAGGTACAGGTGCAGTAAGCCCCTTACAACTTGCTTTGGCTTACTATTGCTTTGCAGAATCTTGTGAAATCACTTAGACAAGTAAAGATAATTACTGGAGGGGCCAGCCACCACGAGTAGGTGGAGAGAAGGCAAGTTAGGGAGTATCGCTGCAGCATGGAGAGGCTAGAGGCCACGGAGATGTCTACTCGTTGGAAGCAGCAATTCGGGGCAAGCCAGGAGGACGCTTGCTCGCATTCAGCACCAAAGGGTTTAGTAAGACCCGTTTTTGCTTTCTGAACTTCATCGACCCAGCGTGCATTGAGCCGTGGGTGCTTCTTCCCCGCTGACGTTCAAGCCCAAGGCTGACTTGCCTCTGGCTCTTCTGACCTAATGTACTGTCTTTGCTCTTTAATAAAGGCTTTTCGGGATAAAACGCGTATTTATTTGAGGACCGCCGTGACTGCGACTGCAGGCAGGCCGGGGAGGAGAGCCGGGCTGGGGCCGGCGGCGCGGCGCAGCGAGGCGGGTGCGGCGGCTGTCCCCGCCCGGCCGCCCCGGGGGAGGTGCTGGGCCGGGCCGGGCCGACCCGCGCCACGCCGGCCCGGGCCGCCTCCTCCCGCTGCCCGGGGCGAAGGCTGTTGCCGCCGGGTTGTGAGTACGGGCTGCGGGGGAAGGCGGCGGTGGGGGAGGGAGCGGCGCCCGGGAGCTCCCAGAGAGGCGAGGCGAGCCCGGGCTCGGGCTCGGGCTCGGGCTCGTCGCGTCCCGATAGTGACCGGGGGGCAAAGGTGGGCAGGGGCCCACGTCCCGCGGCCGCCTGAGTCCCGCCGCCCGCCCCGCCGGGGAAGGTGTGTCGGGTGACGGCGAGTCAAGGGGGGTGCGGCCGGGGCCGGCCCCGGGGTCCGCCGCCGAGAGGGGCTGCGGACAAGCGCCGAGGACACCCTGCCCTCACCCAAGATGGCGCCGCGACCTTCCCGGCGCCGCTCTCACGTGAGAGGCGAGGCGGGCCGGGCCGGGCCGGGCCGGGCCGGGGGCGTCAGAAGCGGCCGTTTGCGCCGCTCCTCGCCGAGGGCGGACGCGGGCTCTGAGGGGGGGGGTGGTGGAAAGGAAAGGAAGGGAAGGGAAGGGAAGGGAAGGGAAGGGAAGGGAAGGGAAGGGAAGGGAAGGGAAGGGAAGGGGGTAAAGCGACGCCGGTGCGCGGCTGCTGAGGGGGGGAGGCCGAGGGGGCGGGCTGCGGGGCGGGCCCGGCCCGGCCCGGGGGGCGCCCTCAAATGGCGGGCGTGGGGACGGCTGTCCCCGCGGGACCTCTCTGCGCGCGCGCGGCGGGCTGAGGCCTCCGCCTCAGCGGGCGGCCTGCCGGCGCTCATTTTAACAGCAAACGTTAAGCGTGTGAAGGGTTTTACTTTTTCTTCCTACCTCATTTTAAGGAGTGCTTTTTCTTCTGAGGCCTTGTGGTTGATAGTGAGGCCGTCTCGCGGTGGTTGTGCTGAACAAGTGGTTGGGTTTGCAGGCTTACTTTCACTGAAAAACTTGAAGTAAGCTTTGTCTTGAAGCCTTTTTATGTTTGTAGAAGTTGAAGCTGCTGTGGTGAGAGGTGCCAAAGAGTAACTGGGGGGGTGTTACTCTTGCTTTACATATAAGAATAAACTTGTGGCAATGGTGAGGACTTTGGTGGGGAAGGACTGATTTCACTGGCCTCTGACCCTGAAGAGAGTCAGTAGGTCATGCTGGGAGACATTAGGCTTTTTGGTTGAGAAGGAGGGGGGAGATTTTGGTGGTGTTGGGTGTTGACTGGACCAGTAGCGGTTAATGCTGACTGTATTTGAACTTGTGCATAATGCAAGGGTGACTTAACTGTTTGAAGCCAGGCTGCACAGCTGCACTGGCAGAGCCAGTTGTTCTAGGACCCAGGCAGTATGCTGTTGTTCATTTTTCAGCTGAAGCTGCATTTGTCTTGCCCTTTAATACCAGTTTTCTTCAATATGCAGCTTAGGTAAGAATTACAGGAACATGTGTTTATACATGTAGTTGGGAGTCAAAATGGATTAATTTCACTATTCGTAGTGGCTATTTACTGCGTGTCATAAAAAATGGTATTGTTTGCTGTGGTATTGAATCCTACATTTATCAAAGCCAGCCCACGTTCAGTTAAGGAATTCCTGTCATGCTTTGCTCAGGAAGACATACTAGCGTAATATGGATGCAAAAGAATAGACTTGCCAGATGCAACACTGTAAATCTCTAGTAGAACTAGAAGACATAGAGATTTCCACATCTTGGCTCTAGAATTACGAATCATAGTCTGTCATGATGCTGTGTAGTGTTGAAACTTTGCTGGGGGTTGTTAGGGCCTCATTCATGGAGTTGTGCAGTATAAGTTGGAAGCTGGAGAGAACAGAGATGTGCTACTCTTAATTGTAAAATACAATGAGCTTCCTCTATGCTGCGTTAAAATACTTGCTGGGAGCCGGATTTCGTAGTTTTTATGTATGTCTGTAAGTATGGTGGGTAGCTTTTATATTTTAATGGTAACTGTGGTGAGAGAGAGGCAAGATCTGGTTATGGCATTAAAAAGATCTTTAATTTTGCTCTGGATGGCAACTTTTGCAAATGAGCTGTGAGTGCTGAGATCTCTCTAAGTGACTAGTTCAGTGAAGGGCTCACATGTTGGGGGGAAAACCACAAACTTGCAAGGTGTGTGTGGAGACTTGAATGCTGCTGTTCTCCCTTGCTGAGAACAGAGATCTTCTGAGGCTGTAGGTTGGATCGCCAGAAATGAAGGAAAGGGATTGAACTCTTTGGTGGGACTTGCGCTGAGGTTCTTGATGCTTGCGCTTTACAATTCCAGTTGCTGTTGCACTAAGTCTATTGGAAAGCTCCAGAGTATACAGCTGCAAAGACCTCTTTTGACTGTCTTTATTCTTGACCATGCAATAACAATACTCTCTTTTGCTTTCACTTGGTAGGAATAATGTTTCCAACATGTCTGTGCAGTCACTGCTTTGTGAAAGAATTGCTGTTGCCAAAGAATTGATCAAGAGAGCAGAAGCCCTTTCCAAGTCCCAGAAAAGGAGAATAGAAGGTGGGGCAAAACTATGTGGCAAACTGAAGGCTGAGCTGAACTTCTTACACAAGGTGGAGGCAGGGAAGGTGGCCATAAAAGAATCCCATCTGCAGAGTACAAACCTTACCCATCTCCAAGCCATTATTCAGTCAGCAGAGAACCTGGAGGATGTCGTCAGTGTCCTCCGAGTCTTTGCTTATGAGGACAGGTTTGGAGACAAACAGACACTGGTGGTAGATGTAGTTGCAAATGGAGGTCACACGTGGGTGAAGGCCATCGGTCGGAAGGCTGAGGCCCTGCATAACATCTGGCTGGGGAGAGGCCAGTATGGTGACAAAAGCATCATTGAGCAGGCAGAGGACTTCCTGCAAGCAAGCCGTCAGCAGCCAGTGGAGTACAGCAATCCCCACATAATCTTTGCATTCTACAACAGCGTGTCCAGTCCTATGGCAGAGAGACTCAAGGAGATGGGAATATCTGTGCGAGGAGACATTGTGGCTGTGAACTCGCTGGTGGAGCCATCTACAGAAAACCAGCACCTTAGTGCCAGTGAATCAGATGACGAAGGCCCTGAACTCCTGCAGGTGACCAGAGTAGACCAGGAGAATTTAGTGGCCAGGATTGCTTTTCCTACCCAGATCAAAGTAAACGTGTGCAATAGGGTTAACTTGGACATCACTACCTTAATAACCTATGTCTCTGCTCTGAGCTATGGTGGCTGCTACTTCATCTTCAAAGAAAAAGTGCTAACGGAGCAAGCAGCTCAAGAAAGGACGGAGAGAGTCCTGCCTCAGCTGGAGAAGTTCATGGAGGGGAAAGAGCTCTTTGCCTGTGAATCTGCTATCAGAGACTTTCAGTCCATCTTGGAAACGCTGGGAGGACCTGGGGAGAAAGAGCGAGCTGCGTTGCTTATTAAAAGAATTAATGTGGTGCCAGATCAGCCATCAGACCGTGCCTTAGGACTAGTGGCTAGTTCAAAAATCAACAGCCGTTCTCTAACCATTTTTGGGACAGGAGACACTTTAAAAGCCATCACCATGACCGCAAATAGTGGTTTTGTGAGGGCAGCGGCTAACCAAGGTGTCAAGTTCAGTGTTTTTGTCCATCAGCCGCGAGCATTGACAGAAAGCAAAGAATCTGTTGCCACACCTTTACCAAAGAGCTGCCCAACTGATAATGGACTGTAAGTCATTAGATGAGTTAGTCATTGAAATATTGCAGGTGCTGCAGTGGAGGCGTTTGGAGGAATAAGAGGTGTCATAGTACATTTTTTGGGTGTGTATCAGTGAAACCAGTAACTGTAGCAGCGGAAGGGTTCCTCAAGGAATTTGCAATATCTTTACTCAGTTCTTGCTTTCTTTGGTCAGCTGACCATTAATTTATTCACTAAGGTAATAAGATTTCAGTAATAATTGTTAACTGGTGTACAGTATATTAATTGTATCCATCCCTATTAAAAAGTTAAGTTAAAGCACAGTTACCTTTGTGCCCATGTCATTTTTGTCCTTTTCAGAGAGATTAAATTCAGCATGTTAGGTGGACTTCAGGCTTGACTTCTGGGGAACTTAAATCTTTCTTTCACCTATCCTGTTCAACTGAATTCCTTGTGGATTCAGTGGTACCTTGTGTAGAGACCTATGCCTTTTTGTGTGAATGCTGTTTCCTGCAGACATGACGAGTAGCCATGAATAAAAACCAACTTAAGCCTTCCTCCTAACTTAAGCCTTCCTCCTTTTACTGGAAGGAACCCCTCTATGTATACCATGTTAGACTGAATTGGGCAACAGCTTTAAAATTCCCCCCCAAAAAAATCAGTTGAAATTGGAGTTTATTAGCACTAACATGTTGTGACTCTTGGGCCAAACTGGACAGCCAGTGGTAGCAGACCAAGGAGGCGAATCTGCTTCCCTTTTCTCTCAGCCTTTGCCCAAGTGCAAAGTCTTGCTGTGTGCAAAACCCAGCTTGAGGCTTCAGATAACAGAATCCTCCTAAACTGAACCTGCACCCAGGTAGTTTTTGATACTAGCAAGCTATCTGCTGAGGACTTGTGGTGAACTTGAATTTGGCTCCGTTTCTTGTGCATTACTTGAAACAAAGCCTCACTGAGTTCTTTTAGTGTTGGTGTGGCGGAGAAGTAGGTTTGTGGGGTTTGTTGTTAAATGCTACTTTGCCCTATAGTAGAGAGAAGCTTTTTCACTGGTGTTGTAATTGCTGGTTTTACTCAAAGGGTAGAATAAAAAACAATATTATTTTTTTTTCCCCCAGGAGACAGTTGCTGGTTTAGAAGTTTTTCTAATGTTTTTCTGTATGCTGTAATGACAGCACTTGCTGTTTGGTATTAATTTGCACCAGGTTCCTAGTGGAAAATTTTGAGATGTCAGAGTGAACCTCTTGGCCCTCAGCTATACATTTTATCTGGTCAGTGAAAGAGATACCCACAGAGTATTTTATCAGTTGTTGTTCAACAAGATAGCATTATTATGCAGTTTATAGTTCAGACAAAGAACATTCCCTTGCCTCTTGCTACTCCACTCTAAATTTCTTCCTACGGTACAAAGCAGCTGCAATGCTGCCCTTAGCCATAGTCTCTGCCTATTTCTTTCTGTCTCTGGTACTCTGGTATGCTCCAGCACTGGTGTAAAGATACTGGCATGCCAGCAACACTACTCTGCATGTCTCTTCCAGCTGAGTAAGCTTAACTCTGAGGAGCAAAAGTGTACTTATTGTCAGTATGACTCTTGCTCTGCTCTGTTCTTACTATGCCTGTAGAGTAACCTTTTAGGAGTTGTCACCAATATCTACATGCTGCATATCTTTACCTGTATCTTTTAAGAATGCAGAGAGCAGTCTGCTTTCCACCTGCCCCTCGTTTCTGCTGGTCACTGAGGTAGTTCATGGGGTTTAGTTAGAATAGGTGGAACTGGATTTTGGTTTTTGCTGCTTCAGCATCCAGTCTTCTACCTGCCAGTTTCACAGGTCTCCCTTTGTGAGTTGTTCTAACAAAACATCTAGCTTGTTCCTACAGCCTAACGTGGTGTAAGGAAACCTTGTGGCAGGATACATCCCGCACTGTATCCATTATTTTCCCTGAAAGTTCTTCTGAAGGGAAAGGAGGACCAATGCAATGAAATTATATAAATAATATGTTGGCTGTGCTGCAGAAATGCCAGTCTGCCTTAGTAGTTAACAGTGCCAGCTTCACCATACAGGAGCTTAGGGAGATAGTGGTTTATCATGGTATGGTGGATTGACCAGAGCACAATCATGGGTGTTTTGTGTAAACAGCTGGAAGGAAACATGCCTTTCATTTCTGCCCTGAGAGCTCTTATTCTGGACACCTGTGTATGTCTTTCCTCTGCAGTAGGTGTGGGAGCAGAGGTGAGAGAGGCCATCTGTGGAGAATAAGAATGAACTGTGTGTCTCAAAACTCTATTTCTGTTTGGTATCAGAAGTCCTGAAAGAAGGTACAAGAAAACTCCTAGTGAATAATTTATGAACAAATAACCTGGGAGAGAGGGGTTCTTTTTGTTTGCAACTCAGCTTTAAAAGCTGAGATTCCAACAGACAGCTTACTATTTATCACTGATTAATCTGTTTTACAAAGTTACAGGATATACTTAAAGCTAAGTGCTTGGTAACTGTGCACTTATGCATGGTAATTTTTATGGCCTTTTAAGAACTAATCCTTTGTATTTAAGTTACTTTTAATTTGCTTGCAACTTTTCTACCCTGATGGGGGTTTTGAATGAGTAAATGGGAGAAAGCTGCTTCATTCCACTTCTTGTTGTGAGTCTAAGAAGTGGGTTTCCATCATTTTCCTTGCTCTATCCCATTCAGTACTCTTGAATATCCTCTTGGGCACCCTCTAAAGAGGTTTTTCCAAACCACAGTAGGGACGGCAGTGACCTGCATTCTTACACGGTAGGTGACTCAGAGAAAGTAGTGAAAAGCAAGTAACCTCTGTATTGCCTAGATTAGAAGTGGGTGAGCTCTGTTTGCTGTATTTCTTCGCTCCTGCTGCTGCAGCGCTAGCTGACTTGTTCATAGAAAACTCTCACTACAAAACACTAAATGCAACTCTGTTTAAAAGCCTCTGTATCTGGAGCCATCATGTGGTGATTTTCTTCATTACCAGTCATATTTGCCCAACACAGTAGTTATTGAATCCATTTTCTTTCTCTTACCAATTTTTAACAAACATATGAGCAATATTTTAGGAATACGAAACTCCAGAAATTGCCTGTGTGCCACTGTGTGGCTTGAGGGGGTTTTATTGTTGTTTTGTGTCTCCTTGTTGCATGGTGCAGTAAAAAGCTCAGAATGTGGGTGTTCTGGGGTTTTTTTTGGTGTTTTGATTTGCTGGTTTTTTTTAAAGCTATTTTTGCCTTCAGTGTTTTTTTGGCTTATTGGTCAAACAGAAGTGCAATGCTGGCAGACTGTAAGAATTGCTTTATAAGATGAAACCTGAAATTGAGTGCTGGCTTGGAACCAAAATGTGTTTTGATTGTATATTTGGTGGCTTTTGTATTGCCTTCCAAGATATTGGTGATCTACATATATAAAGCAGTGTTCTGGTTTAGTGTGTTTAGATAGCTTCTACTTAATTTTACAAATGGGGGATTAGATGTTGGACTTCCCTTATTTATGACTTTACAAATGAGTAATTAGAAGATACCAAATTATGTTTGAAATTAAGTTGAAAAAAATGGAAATCCAAGACTGCTTATCCTTTCTTCCAATATCACACTGCTTTGTCTACGCTGCACCAGGCACTTGATGATATGGAGAAATCTCACTTGCTGCAATGGATTGTGTTTGGTTATTTTTTTCACTAAATGTTTCAGCATTAAGTTCCTTGGCAAAGATGGATTCCTAAACTGTTTTGGAGAACCTTGTTCTTCTGGCACTTTTAATTTATTTTACATTATTTCTGTATGGCTCCATAGTCTCTGAGGAGAGCCAGTATCTCTGTTCCGTGAAGCACTCAGTCTGTTCTCTGTGCTCCAACAGTGCACAAACGAATACCAAACAAGGAATGCTGTGATTGATGCTAGGCAGTACAAAGCACTTGGATGTTATATGAGAAATAAATAGGTAAGTTATGTTGTTAATACATTCATGTTTCTGATTTGTCTTCTACAGTTTTGTCAAAAGCAAACTTATTTTTGGACACAGCTGTGTATGTTCTTTACTTCCAGTTGTTCTGGCTGACAAAAATTTTCAGGTGAATGACTTGTTTGTCATTGTACCTGCAAGCCATGAAAACACTCGGGTAGTTTTGCATGTTACAGCCACAGCTGTGTAAAAGTGTTCTTTGGTAGGTTAAATGGGCTAAATAGTGGTTTGTATTTCAAACTGTCCCACTCCTCTGATGATGCCTTCAGCAGACTTAAAGCAGTCTGCTGAAGTCTTCTGGAGCCTGTCTGAAAATACTTTCACAACCCTGTTCCTAGTTCCTGAAAACTGAACATAGGCTTGGTTGCAACAGTAATAAAACAAGAGAACACAAGCATCAGTTGTTTGAAGTAAGTTTGAGAGGAGACCTAGAAAAAAAAATGCCCTAAAATCTTTTTTCTTAAAGTGGAGCAAGGAAGGGATTTACAGTAACGACAAAGCATGTAGTTGCAATGACATTCTTTATTTCAGGTTATTAGGCAAGCAAAACAGCAGAGGTCACCTATTATCTAATTAACCTGGTAAAGCAAGAGAGAATTAGCCTTCGGTTCAAGAGTCCCGTCTATGGTTACAGTTTTCCTGCAAGCTGTAGCTTTAGGAACTGTCCTGCCATCCAGCTTGCTGCAGGCATTGTGTGTGTGTTCTTTTGTGGTGAAATCAACTCTGTAGGTATGTGTGGCTGTTGCTTTTCCATCAAGATTTAATGTTGCAGTTTATTCTAGAGTAAAAACAAAGAGAATGAATGTAAAACTACTACACTGAGTGACAGAACTGCTTGTAATTGCAACTTTGGGGCTTTGCAAATCTTTTCCTGTGAATACTATGGAGATTAAGGTTGTTCCTACATAAACTATTGTAAAGAACAAGCAAACCAAAAAGAAAACCTTCCCCAAGCCTTCATTGTTCAGAAGATCCTTCTGGCCATTTAAAAGATCCTCGCTTATAATGTCTTACGTAAGACATTGCTCTCTCAAAAAAACCAACCAACCAAAACAAACAAACAAACAAACAAAAAACCCCATGCCAAAACCACCTCCCCAACCAAAACAACAAAACCAACAAAAAACCCAAACAAAAGAAAACTAGAAGAATTAACAACATCTTATAATGATATTGTGTCCCTTTATTCATTAATGGGGCTGAGTGCATGATAGGGCAGCTCGCTGTGGTAATGAGAAACATGGAGATACAGGGTGCAGAAGTTTAAACTGCAGCGTAGGTACCAAAATCCAGGAGCTAGAGGAGTGAGTAGCATGAGTGCTTGATAGTATTTTTTTGCTGAGGTTCATCACATCCATTTACTGAAGCATTTGAGGTCTCAACGCTGCCCTGGTGGTAACAGTAGTGAAGTTGATAGTTTACAGCAAGCTCAGGAAATTCTACCATAGTGCTTCCTTGTTACGTTGGTGGTGGTAGTGCTGACTAATATCAGGGGTTGCTCCATTTTCTGAAACCACACTGGACATGATATTATAATTTCCAGTTTTCCTAGCACAGACATAGTCCTAACTGCTATTGAAATAAGTGGGAGAAACAAAGCACAAATGTTTCAAAGGAAATGTTTTCAAGGGAAAACACTCTCAGAAAATGAGGCAGCTGATGTGAGCAAGAGTAAAGGAATATGGAAGGTTAAGTCAGTGTCAGATTGTCTTGCTAGCCGGACTAGAAGCATGGCAGGAATTGGTGAGGATGGGGGAAAAGTAATTCTTTGTGTATCCCTTTCCATGCACTGTGCCCTGCTGTGAGCTCTGGAGAAGCTGCTGATAGCTCTAAGGGACAAAGTCTTCAAATGTAACACTGTTCGAGATGAGATCTCTGGGTGGTGTATCACAACCTCCTTGCAGGTGAGAGCTCCATATGAATGGATGATACAACAGACCCTCTGCTGGTTTGCAGTCCCTGAATTTCTGACTCCTCTTCAGGTTTTTCTTCTGTAGGGGACAATTTGGCCCATCTTTACAGAGATGAGGTTCACCAGAGTGAAACATCACTCAGGCAGACCACAGGCCTTCATAACAATGAAACTCCACCATATAAATCTGGTTTGGGTTTCTGTGGGTTTTTTCCATGTTAAGAATGCACATTATAAGCCAGCATTAACTAAATCCACAAGAGAAACCTCTTTGAAGGAGAGGGGAGTTGCGACCTTCTTACTTCACGTACATCTGTAAAATGCACTCATCTACAATAACACAATTCATCTTAAGGAGTATATTTATTTTTATTTATGTTTTTGGAAGGAGGAGAGGAGCAGAAGGTGGCTAGATCTCTGGCATGCCAGATACCCTGCCAGAAATAGACTACAAGGAAAAGCAGTATTTTTTATGTCTTGCCCCATTAGTGCAGAAAAGGTAGGAGCACTGGAGTAACAAAACTGAGATAACAATAACATGGACAATTGAAGACAAAACGGGTCTTACCAGATATTTCAGTGGTTGACTCCTGGGTTGTTTCTTTGCTTGGCTCCACACTCGGCTTAGGGGTGGATTCAGCACTTGACTCTCCGCTCAGCTCCCAAGTGGCCTGTTCGCCTTCTTGCACTCCAGTGTTCCCAACTTGCTCTGTGCCTTCCTCCTTGTATGGGTCTCTGCTGTAGTCCAGGTGGAGCTCTGTGCTTGGCTGCATGCTGGGATCTTTGCTTTGCTCAACACTCATTGCCTCAAGCACAGGGGTAACAGGGGTACCTACAAATAAAATGAAAGGATTTTACATGGATGAGGAGGATGGTTTGAAAAGCCAAGTTACTTCTAGAGGTATCTGAACATGTACATAGTTGCTTTTATGGGTCAGAGAGCTCAAGTAGGAGTTTGAGGAGGGGAAAAAAATCTAGGAATAAATACACTTGGGAACATGAATCTTACTTCAAATTGACAAAGATTGATATGTCAATGTTTTTGACTTACCTTGTGCCTTTAGCAGATCGACCAGAATCAGAGCCAGCAGTGCTGAAAGAATTGTCATCTTTTTCAGCATGGTGACCCAAATACCACGTTAAGCCTGAGTGTTTGGAGTGAAACTTGAAGTAAGTAGCAGACAGAAAGCCCTGGGTATTTAAAGGCAAGCTCATACCTCTGGGTCCTTTGGCATCTGCCTGAAAATAACAGGTTGCAAAAACAATATCCAAATTACATTCTCAAAATGAATTTAGGACCTGTCAGGGACTGTAATCAGTCAGTTCCTGCCCCTTGCTACAGGGTGAGATAGCCTTTGCTGCAAGAAGTAAAGGACATTGGGGGCAGAGAGGTGGGGCAGTGGTGGCCCCAGCCTGCAGTAGCACCGATAGTGGTGTCAATGCATGCCTCTGGCAATGCTGGTTTCTCAAGGCAATTGATCCTGTTGATTTTGAATAAGGATCTTCAAAAATCCTTTGATATGACACTTGACAAATTGAATGTGCCTCACAGTAACAGGTGAAAGGTGAGGTGTGACTAAAAAATATGCAGCTGGCTTCTGTGTTGTAAGGAAATAATAACAATCTGAAAGAACTGTTTTGGTCAAGGCTGGATGAGCATTTCCTTGGGAAGCCTTCCTTTTCATTGTTGAAAACTTGCGTGTTTGTGCATGCGTATATCTAGCCTGTGATATCTCAGGCAGCATCTCAGCCCCAAAGTGATGCGTTTGAAAGGTTTGGATAGAACCAGACAAATCTCCAGAGAGGGGCAAGCTCCTTTATGTGGTTTAATCAGCAACAATCATCAGTTGTTGTTCCAAGGGCCATTTCAGATGCAGAAAAAATGCTCTGTTTGTGTGGATGCAGTTCCCCATAACCTTTCCCATCACCGCTCACCACTAACCAGGGAAGTGGGTCGTGGCAAGACACGTGGAAGTTGTGGCAAATGTAACTAGGTTAGTTATGTTTTGGGGTCTGCTGGGGGAGTAGCGGACCTCAGGTCTGTTTGTCCAACTCTCTCTGATGCAGATACAGAACTGTGGGCCTGGTTCTGTATATTCCATTCATATGAGCAAGTGGTGTAATTGCTATAACTAGCAAATCTGCAATAATTTGCAGAATTAGGTTAATGTCAAATCAACGTAAAGGAATTCAGAACCTGGGTCTCTAAAGTTCCCCCCCTCTGCCCCCCCGTTTCCCTGATTTCACTTGTTTAATATTGCATCAACTTAGTTTTTCAGCACAGTGTTTCTTTCAAGTTGCTTCTACCTCTAGGGTTTGCCTGAGGCATTATTCTTCTAATCAAGCTTTTTATGGTGCAACAGAAGGATTTTAATTTTTTTCTTGAAGCGAAAAAGAAAAGCTGATGCCCATGAACACCTACAGACACATGGCTACTGCAGCAGATTTCTCCCGTGTTACTAGTTTCAACTGAACGTTGATGTGTAACATCTTTTTTCAAATGTGAATGAAAGAATTTGTCACTGACTCACCTATAAGACGTAACAGCATGATGCACAGGTCAGAAATCTGCAGATAACTATCTGCAATGAGCAAGATTCCTCAGTATAGACTAAGAACTCTTGTTTTTCATTCTTGAAAATGTTTTTCTAACACACAGTTGTTTTCATGAGGTGGTGAACCTGCTGTTTGTGACGGAAGAGCAAACAAACATGCTGCAGATTCTGTTACTCCTACTGAGTTATTACTGTGCAAGGAAAGAGGAATTTTCATGTTACTCTCTCAGTGGATCTCAAATTTGTTTCTAAAGTATTTATCTTCCCTTCTCATGAGGCTCACTGGGCAGAGTTGCCCATCTTGCTCTTCCCAGGTCTCTTCTGCATGTTTCATTGTTACTGTTTCTAACAAATTGGAAGCAGTGAGTTTAAGCATTTTAAGGCAATGTTGCAGGTTAGTTGTTTGTCTGGAGACAGTGTTAGATTCACTGGTTTTTTCACTGCTGCTGGTCACACTGTTAAGGAGAAATCTCAAAAAGTAGTAAGCAAGGGATAAACTTTGAGTAGGAGTTCTTGCTGTTTGGGGTTTTGTTTGGGTTTGGGTTTTGTTTTGTTTTGTTTTTTAATTGGTACAGAGCCCGTCACTATTCAACATCTTCAGTGACCTGAAAGTAAATACAGTTAACATTGCTGAAAGAATCAACAAATGAGATGAGATTCGTGAAAAATAAATAATGGTGAGGACAGAGGTGTGTTACAGGTCTACTGTGTTTAGCTACACTTTTTTCAATAGGCCCTGGACAACAAGGCAATTTATGTGTACAGGATAAAGGAATAAAAGCCATACTTAAGCAATGGAGGCTGTATCCTGGAAAACGGTCTTTCTCCAACTGTTTCTTCCCCCAAATTCCTGAATGTGGCCCTCAGTCCAAATATTAACATCCTTTATAGAATATAACCAAGTTAGAGAGGGTGAAGAAATAAAACATAAATGTTTGTTGCTGGAAAAAATCCCTCCCTATGAAGGGAGGAATCCTTTCAGATGCTCAATCTGTTAATTTTATCAAAAAGAAGGATACAGGAGTGACTTACGGTTTGTAGTTTCATGGGGGGTGTGTGTGGAATGCTAGCTCCTAAAGCAGTCATTAATGGCATGAACAGAGGCTTTACCAGATACTGTGGCTTGATGCCAAAACAAAATTAACAATTTAGGAACTTATCACTGGACTTACTATGAGGAGACTGAGTGGTATATAAAAACCTGATGGATTAAAAAAAAAACCCCTAGGTATGATTATCCAGTGGTTCCTCTTAGCCTTGTGATCTCTTGAGTCTCTGTTGTCCAGATTACGTATTGATATTGGACTCCTAGGGAGAAGCAAATATGACTTTAATACTATGGAGATGGGTCACCACCTTCCTCTGTGGGGCGGTGGAAAATGTTTGGTCTCACTGTTAAAATGCAGAAGGTTACAGCATACCAGGCATAGTTGTACAAACCGTTCATACGACAATGTTCAGCTCACTCGTGCAGAAGATGGAAAGCTGTGCAAGTATCCACAGAGCATCTTTAGTCAGGAGAACAAAAGTGAACTCTGCCTTAGCTGAATTAGAGTTTTGAAGCATATCTGGTAGAAACCTGATAGTGACCGAAACTGCTAATCCCTGTACTAGGATAGGATGTGATGATACTGTCTTACACCATCTCTGTGGAGGGACAACTTTGCTCATTCTCTGTACCCATTTGGTCCAGGTGCCTTGATTGAGGCTGAGACTGGCACCTGGAACTCCAGTAGGTGTGAGACAAGCAATTCTTCTTTCTTACACTTCTGTGCCTGTGCAGTGGCTGGAGGTGAAAACTTATTTTGCATTTTATCAATCCAGTGCAAGTATTCCAAAGGCGTGCTGTGCAGGCAAGCACAGTGCTAAGAGATTTTGACAGGAAGTAATGGTAACTGAAGCAGGTTGTGATATGTAGCCTCCCTTCCCCCTCACCTCCAAATTGGGAAATGTAGTGCATGGTATTTATTAAAAGGGTTTTCATGTACTGAGAATATTGTGAATAAATGATACTATTTAACTTAATAAATTAAAAATAATTTTTTAATATGTATTTCTTTTCTTCCCCAGCTGATGTTTTTTATATTGCTTTCACCTAAAAGCAAGCCGGGGTCATGAAATGAAGCTCTGTGGAGCTAGGATCAAAGCAAGGGACATTGTTTGTCAAATGGTGGAGGAACTAGTCAGAAGTTTACACAGGCTCAAAAGAAGACTGAGTATAAAAGTAAAACTAAGGGTACCTAAATACACGGAAGAAACGTCCAGCCCAGGAGGTCCTCAGATAAAAATAGGATCATAGGATAATTCAGCTTGGAAGGAATCTTGGGAGGTCTCTAGTCCAATATCCTGCTGAAAGCAGGGTCATGTAGCTCATACCAGTTTACTCAGAGCTTTATTCAGTCTGGTTTTGAAAGTTTCCAGGGACAGAGCCTGCACAACCTCTCTGGGCAACCTGCTCCAATGCTTGACAGTCCTCATGGTCCTCATGGAAAACGTGTTTCCTTATATTCAGTCTGAACTTCCCTTGTTTCAAGTTATGCGTGTTGTCTCTCGTCCTCCCATTGGGTACCACTGTCAAGCCTGGCTTTTGGTAACCTTCATAAATAGCTGGAAAGTGAGAGAGTATTAGTTGGAGGCTGACATTACATGTGTTTATGTGTATATAATATAAAGACGACTTCTAGATTCTTACTTTTCTCTGGGCATCAGCTTATGGCCACCTTTGCAAACAGGGCACTAGGCTGGGTGGATCCTTGGACTGGGTTATGTTAAACATATTGACTAGTATCCTTTGTTGGACTACTGTAAGAGGGAAAGATGTTGATCCTAATTTGGGTATCTGAAACAGCTTCAGAATTCTTAAAACAAAATGTAGCTGGTTATTTTCATTGCTGTTTGATCAATAAGCAAATTTTTATACCGTTGTGTTTTGTTGTGTTTTTTCTTTAAGGTGTGGCAGAATAGTTTTTAGTTTTGCCATCTTACCAAAGGAGGTCATTTGGGAAATTGTTTAATTTACAGAAGTAGACTCAGTGCTAAAGACTTGTGAGTTTAGATTGCACAACATGAGACGGAAACTACTGTTTTAAAAACCAGCTGGTTTTTTGTTAGCAGCAAGGACCAGATTTTCTGGAAAGATGAAGGATGCTAAGACTATTTCATTCTTTTCTTGTGAGCTGAGGGTTGTAAGTGCCCTAGGGCATCTTGTGTCAGATATAACTATTTACGTTTTGGGAAAAGGATCTGTGGTAGTGTCTCTTCAGGTACTTTTTTTTTGTATTTTGCAAAGAGTTTTCATCTTTTTCATGGAGATTAGCTTGGGAGAAAAGGAAAGTCAAAGATTCTGTTTCTTCAGAGTCAAATTCCACAGGAAGAAGAAGAGTTTCGTGGACTGTACTTAGTGCTTAACATTCCAGCAAGCTTCATGGAGCTAAGTTTTTTGTTTGTTTTGGTTTGTCAATAAGGCAGATCTTGGCCTTTTCTGGAGAATCTGGGAAAAAATTTGAAGTCAGGATCTTTTGTGTATGGATAAGGATAGGCTGAGTTACATATCAGAAGCTCTAAATATAACTGTTTGGAATAATGTTTTGTGATTCAGGCCAGACTTTCAGCACTACTTGGGTCTCAGTCACTTTTTTCCCAGAAATCCAATGTAATTTAAAGGTGAGTAAGTTTTTATCACTTCACAGCTGGGGATACTGAGGCACAGGCAAGACTGCAAGACTGAATGAATGATAACCTGCTGCCTCTTAGGGATGTCTCAAAACAAAGTATTTATCTCAATTTTTCCAGAGATGCGGGGGAAGCCATGAACAGGAGGTGAAGGAGGTCATGAGAGAGAGAAAGATGTTATGGAAAGTTAAGATACCTGGGGTAGGTCAGAAGGAATTGGTGTTTTGAGAGTGTGTTCTTTGTAGGCCATGTCTACAGTTCAGTGTAGAATAACTCAGGAATGGTAAAGTTGAAACAGGTCCTGCTGTCCTCACTTGAGCCCTGTGCAAAGTTGAGGTCTACTTTTATCACAGGGAGGGTAAAGAAGCCATGTAGTAACCTGTTATTGGACAATTTGCCTACAGAGGGCCCTTCTTTCTAGCTGTTATTAATGAGGTGTTTGGGAAGACCTTTCTTTCTGATCGTTGTAGGCGTTATTTGGGTTGTCTCATTCTCTCCAATAACATTAAGTGCTTTTGGAATCCTGTTACATCCTTGGCCTTATTAAAATCTGATGACAGTGATTTCCATGAGCTAATGATGGAAAAATGAATGAAAAGTTTGAGAAATTAACCCATGATGCATGGCCAGTAGCAAGGTGGAGAGTTGATCTTTGCAGAAAAGCTGTCAGAAATCACCTGTTTTATGTGTCTTAATTTCTAAAGACATTTCAGAGCTGGCTTTGATGTTTGGCTGGCTAAATCAACCCAGAGGTCCACTGTGTAAGGAGAACATCCGACTGCTCAAGTAAGGCAGCTTTAAGCCACTTCAGTGTGTAGAAGAGAATGATCTGGTTCTGTTTTACTTAAATGGTCATCTCCTAGCAGTGGTTCATGCAACATCCAGAGAGAATTGTGTGCTATCTGTTTAACATCCAGGTACTGTAACACCTAGTCATTAGGTAATGTAACCTCATGTGATGTTATTAGATAGATGAATGTAATGAAAATACTGTAGATAAATAAGAGGCAGCTCCTCTAATGCTCTAAGGACAGAGAAGATGGTTTATACCTTGCTTTTTCTGTTCAGTCTTTCAGTTTATAAGAACATGGTAAGCTGGGAGCAGTATGAAGCTGTGTAGCCCTTGATTCTTCTGTAGAAAGCTGCCACATTGCTTAAGCACTTCACCTTGACTTCCTGTTAATTGTACAAACTGAAGGAGTGAAGAAAAGTAAAAGACCGAGCATGTGATTCTTTACTTTTTCTGCCCTTTATTGGGGGGTACTCTAATTTTGGCTGTGTAAATTTGGATGTAAATTTGAATACTTACATCTGAACTGATATAAAAGCCTTTACAAAAGCTCCTATTTAATTTTGAGAGGTATAATTTGATACAATTTAAATCGGATTGGGTTGCGACTTCCATGGATTTAATGTGGGTAAAATAATAAGAGATCATTCAACCAGCTTAACTAACAAAACAGAGATGCCGCCCAAAAAGACAGTCTTGATTCCCTCTCCCCTTCTACTCTGTGCCCCTGTGCTTTCTTTTCTGTCACCAGTGATGCGTAACTGCCTCCTGGGGAGCTGATTCAACTTGCTGATATGGCAGAAAACTTTATTTTCCTGCTAGACTGAAGAGTTAGAACACCTCAGTAGAGGTCAGATGAGCACTGGAGCTAATGTAGGGAAACAGCGGGAGCACATGGCTGAGAACAGAGTCATGTCACTGGCAGTGAGCTGCTTGGTCACCTTAGTGGATCTCATCTGGTTGCTTCATAACTCACTGGAAAGACATAAGTTGAAATGGTGGGTTGTAGTTACTCTTTTCTTTGTCTGTGTAAGGACAAATTGGCAGTAATTAGTCCAAATGGAGCTGATGATGGCAGTTTTCAGCCAGACACAATAATGCTGTCTCAGAAGAGCCCCTGTGCACGTTGTGGCACTAGTGGTCTTGGCAGCACCAGACAGAGCTGTGGATTGCAGGGTTACAGCTCAAAAGCGCAGTTGGGGCTTCCCCCTAAGCCTCATTGTTGTAGTGGAAACTCTCATGCCACCCCAGCCTTGTCTATAGTTACTGACAGTGCCAGGGACTGGCATTTGATAGCAGTCAGGAAAGTATGAGCCAGCAAAGCAGATGTGCAGTTTGCAGTGGTATTCTGCTGGAGAAAGACAGACAAATGGGATTAGCTGATGCATCGATTTGGTAGTGTGTTTAGTAGGAGATGCAGGCTTGGGTATTCTTCCTGCTTTTATCAACACGATAATTTCCATGCTCTACTTTATATTCTTGTTCCACATCCTTTCATGTCCCAACAGCATCGTGTCCTTTTGGCCTTTCCTTTCTGTGTCTGTTTCTCCTGTCACTGTTTTCTAAATGCATGTTTATCACTGTTTCATAAGACAGCTTTAGTCTCCCTTCCACAAAGAGCCACCTGAAAGAGGTCAGGAGGGAAGAAGCTCACCTGAACTTTGCCAGGATGGAGTGGACAGAAGTATTTTCTTATCTGTATAACTTCAGGCTCTCAGCTTTCTGCCAGAGGGCAAAAATGCTTGCTCAGATATGTGACCCTGCAAAAATGCTTGCTCAGATATAATGTGACCCTACTCAACCGTTGAGATCTTTGGCTTACCAAGCAGCATATTTGACCCCGTAATGTCACGGCTTCCCACTGCCTTTGGGAGCTTTTCTGAAATGGAATGCTTTGTGTAGGGAAGGATCTATAGAAAAACAAGTGCCATAGTGGCAGAGATGCCAGAGCTTGCCTACTCTGTAAAGGGTGTTCACTGTAGTATCCTAATTCCAGCAGGTTCTGAGAAAATGGGAGAGTGCTTAGCAGAGGCACCTCAGCTCTTCTGCAGGAGCCATGGAGAACACATCTCAGTCAAATGTGGAAGATGCAGTGCAAAATGATTTTATTTTCTTCTGTCACTTTTTCAAAATGTTTCAAGTTCTGTAGCTCTCTTAATTTTTAAGGTTTTGTATGACACACCAAGTGCTGGCAATATTAATACAACACCGCAACGTTGCCTGCAAGAATATCACTTCTGCTCATGAGAGGAACAAACAGAAATGTTGATCAGAAATACACTGTATGCTTTAAAAATGGTTTGTGAGTCGCATAATAAAGTCATAGATTTCATGTACAAGAGGATGTTTCTTGTACCAGGGAAGCATGCTCTATTATGAATTGTTTTCCCTTTTTTAGGAATCAGTATTACTAAAGCTAGTGGAAGGTGTGAGGAGTGCCAGAGCTCGTATTTTCTGCCTTTTCTAATCTTATGTGAGCAAAGAAGTCATCTTGCCCCCCTTCTAGAATGTTCCTCTTGAGGTAAATATCACACCGGTGATTTGGGTTCATCCAGCATTTTGGTTCTCCATTAATATCTTCTTGGTATGTGCCTTTGCTCCAACTTCATAACTTCGTTGTTGGTATCACTCTTGATAAATTTTCCGTATCAACAGCCCTTGAGCACAGCAGCTGTTGGATCAAGCAAGAGTTTGCTTTTAGCATCTTGATTAGTCTCTTAGATGTGGGCTTGGATATCCATGGATCCTGCTCAGCTTGCAGTTACGGTAAGCACTATTTATCTTTTTGAATGCAGGACTGGATGGATATGAAGGATGATTAACCAGCCAAAGGGATAGCTTGCACAGATTGAACATGTGTTTTGTGAAACCTTATTGATCTATAGTGGGCCCATTGGAAGAATAAGGATACTTTAAACCTTTGCCACTATCAGCACATGAGTGAGAGACCTTCTCATCAGGGTGTTCTTGTAACATGCAGGTCATTCATCTTCAAATCAGTGCCCTGGTCTGTACTATAGTTCAAGAAAGATTTTTTTTTTTTTTTTTTTTTGGGGGGCGGGGAGGAGGGATGTTTCAGTAAAGAAGTCAATGATCATCTTTTTTGGGATATTAACCAAAAAGGCCATGCTAAGGCAATAATAGATCCTGTAGAGTGTTGAGATCTATCTGTTTCACTCTGGCTTTGGTCTGGATAGTCATAAGGTTTTCAATGGGATTGCTGTTGCTTGTTCCAGCCTTAAATGTAGGTATTGGTTCTGTCAGTCTTGATTCTTTAAATGCTTCTATTACTATTTGCCTACCATCAGTAGAGAGGTGGGTTGTAGAACTCAGAAATTTCACTCCCCCTTATCTGACTTCCCTTTGGGATTAAGACGTTTTTAAATTTTTTGTGGAGCCAGCTGAGTTTTTTGGGTAGAATACTTTCCTGCTGGAAAATACTAATTTGCCAGCACTGAAACATTCAATGTGTCTGTGTTACTGTGTCAAAATGTTTGATAGAAACCGGGAAGAAAGTCTGGGCAGTCTGCATGGTTTCCTGCCAGCCTGCACCCCGTTGGCTCCCTGGAAGAGCTGTTCTGCCTAAGCACTCGGATAACCTGCTGCTGACGTACAGCCTCCCTTAACCAGCTCCCTCAGTTCCTGATTGTCCTAGTAATCATGGGGCTGAAGTCTGTCTTGTGAGAAGGGACTAGAAGAGTTTGGCTTGTTCAGCCTAACAAATACAAGGCAGGAGATGACCTGTTTTGCCGCTCTCAAACAAGTCAGGAGGGTAAGTGCTGCAGTTGAAGAGCTGTTTTAGGTATTGGCACAGGGACAAAAAGCTTTATGTACATTTAGACTGGAAAAGGGAAAAGGAGGACAATTTTGCAAGAGCCTTCAGAGGCGAATAGTGAACCAAGAGAACAAATGTTTTTAAGATGAGACATGACAGGTGTATGAAAGGGATTATGTGATCTGATGGAGACAACTGGGGGCTGGGTGCAGTGACCCAAAATACCTCTTCCAACTTCCCCCCCCAAGACAGAGCAAGCTGGGCAAAAATTAATATTTCAGAATTTCTTCCTCTTGTAATTTTTACTACATACATCCTGTCTTCCAATGATGTCCCTTTCTCCTCATTCTGCCCACAGAGGAAGAGAAATGGAGTTTTCACAGAGGCAGGATTACATTTTAGAGCCTGATCTAAGCTCCAGTGACATCGAGAAGGGTCTGTCTCTCTCTAGGCCCTTGTTCTCCACTGTTTGGTTACATCCAGTTTCCCTATTTAACAGCGTGAAGCCAGGAATGGAACTATTGGGCACATTTGCACTGCGGTGCAGCCTCTAGGTCGTTCATACTCCTAGGTGATGTATAGTCCTCCACACCCCAACTTTCTTTAGGTTCTTAGAATTTGATATCAAAGCTTCTATTATACCTGTATTTTAGTCTGTGGTTATGCAATTACTTTTTAGATCCAACATAATGCTGCGAATAGCTCTCCAGCACATCAGTATGCCTGACGACTTGTTCCTGCCCTCTAACTTTTGCCTCTGTGACAACTGTCTGGCTAGACAAGGGAACTATTTTGCTGAAAAAGGACTCAAAACAAAAAAGTTGATTTCTGCTGGATTTGTTTCCCAGCCTGGCTCATTGTGCAGCTGTGTGAATGCCCAAAGGGAAAGGATAGTAATGACTGTAAGAAGGCAGAGGTGTGGAGGATGGACTACACCATTCAGCAGCGATCTGGGTTTATCTGTGACCTTAAAAGCAACTGAGTTGCAATGAAGATCGAGGCACACAAAGCAGAATGGATGCCAGAAATGGAGGCAGGGCTTGCCTTTCCCTTGTCAACAAAGGAGCTATTTGTAACGCAAGGTGCTGACTCCCGCCGGGGAGACAGGAAATTCTGGTCCTATGCAGTGTGCCTGCTACTTAGTAGGTAAAGCTGTTGTGATTTGTGGCTAACCAGAAAGACACTGTTAGTACAGCAGTTGGGATTTCTGTTGAGAAAAAGCATTAAGGGACTATATTAAAGAAGAAATAATTCTTTGACTTGAAAGTAGGTGTCAGATGACTGGCTAGGAGAACTGTGGTAATCTGCTTTTCTTGGGACTGGAAACTGAGTCCCTGTAATGCAATGTTTGTCTCTTGCAGGTATAAGTACTTTATAAGAAAATCCTGATGGATTGTGCTGTTTGTGTGGTACTGAAAGGGTTAAGAGGAAACTCCTCATCTCTGCTCAGCCTAGCAGCATCCAGTTCAAAAGATAAAAGCACCCCTCAGCATGAACAGGCTGCAAAATGTATTTGAAAATAAATTCTTTAATGCCAATTGTCATTACGAATTTATTTTCAAATATGTTTTGCAGTTTGCTCATGCTGAGAGGTCCTTTTATCTTTGTAACTTCCAGACTGTGGGGCTGAACAAAGTAGGTAGCTTTCCTTTTAAATAAAGTGGAAAATATTGGAGCTAGATTATATCTGTCACAGATTATAATACTTATATGTATTTCTCATCAAACCCAAATTCCCCAGGGACTCTCAGATTCGCATGAGGTCTCAGAGTCCTGGATTTTGTGTCTGGGTATGTGATTGCTTTAATGGAAGACTGTGCTGTTTGCTCTACTGATGCTCCATTATACTTGGTCACATGTACATAAAAGACAGTCTAAAGCTGTTTGTAAGGATGATACTTTAGGTAACACGATGAGTCAATGTGTCATGGCTCAGCCCTGACATTTAGGTTCAAACTTGGCAGTCCTGGCTACCTGTTATGATTTGTTAGCAACTTCTTGATTAGGAGCTAAGTGCTGTAGCTACCTGTGGCTTGCACTCAGAGGTGGAGTGTAGTTTGTGTGTTTCCCTGACTTCTAACATTTTTTGGACAGCATCAATTGCCTTACATGCTTAAAATCCTGTGAATCCTGTCTGTGCTGGAAAATGATGAATCCCTTTTATCTTCCTCAGAAGTACCAGGGGAAATGTAAAACTCCAGACATTTTCATCACATTTGTAGAACAAATGAATACTGAAGCAAAAATTGGGCACAGCGTTGGCTTCTGGAAGGTCCCAGCCTATCAGCTTTGCCTGCTGAATTCACTGACATCAGTGGGAGATCTGGAGTCCCCCATGAAGTCAGGTTTGTCATGCAAATGTTTAATCAGCTAAACTCCTAAATTTTTTTTAATTTATTATTATTATTTTTTTCCTTGTAGCTCTACAGGAAGACTTCTTGTCTATACTCGGACCTGTTCTTTTTGGGCCAAAACATTGATACTATTCTAGTTTTACTGAATCTTTTCCTGACATGGCTAGAGGGGAATTTGTTACATAATTTACTGCAATTATGCTCAAACAAAATTCTTGGAACTTGAAAAATTCATTGGGAAATATCCCTGAATGTGAACAAAACAAAGGGGAATAAGGGCTTCGGGACCTGACTCCTTGAGAGGTCCTTCCACTTTATTTAAGGTCCTGTGTTAATGGCACCAGTATTTTAACAGGAAAGGACACTTAAGTTGGGCAGACAGGATGGTATAAGCACTATTAATTTGTGTCTACAAACAAATGCTTTACAAATGTCATTTCCTCTACAATATCAAATAGTGGGAATTATGACACCATCCCTTCAATCTTTTTCACATTACATTAAAAAAAGCTTTTTTTTTTTCTGTGAAAATTTATCAACAATAAGGTTGTTCCAGCATTTCTCAGTGAAGTCCACTGTATACCCAGAACAGTCGAACAAAGATTTTTTATTTTTTTTTTTTTAATATTTCTGATACTGTGCTGACCTCTAGAGAGGCTAAGCTTGGTAACCATTTAGGAAGTGTAACTGAAGGTTTGGACATAGGACTTCTTGGGGGAGTTTAATCAGTTAAACGTTTTGCATTGTAGTAGAGTTCTAAAAGCCCTATTTTAAGTCTCTATAAAGTATAGTTTGAAATAGTCCTACATTATTGGTTTCACAAAATATATCCCAAGCACTCAGGCACTGTAATGGAACTCAGGGTTTGGTCTTGATAGCATGTTTGTAAGCAGATGCAAGAAGAAAGTGCTCCCAAAAGGGGCAGTCCTGCTTCCCCTGTTTCCTCTCATCACAGACATGTTTCTACCCTTGCCTTAGTGCAAGGCTGTCTGATCCTCTATTGAAACTGTTCAGGGAAATAAACGGACAGAAGACTGCCAGTGCCAGTGAGATGGTGGGAACACACAGGTAGGACAGAGACTGTATCTGCCAAAAGGGGCAGCAACCAGCCATGAAGTTGCTGTAGCTGCACTGTCAAATTGTATGCTCAATCAAGCGAATATGAGCAAGGGGTAGGTTTCAGGATAAGACTGTTTTCTTGCTCTTGTTGATTTGCATTCAACACCGTAGACATGCTGCTTGTATAGAGTTGCCCTTTACAAACTGCTGCTCTAGACCCATGTGGATCAGAGGCCTTGTAGCTGGCAAACACAGTTTTAGGGGCTTTCTGGAGACAAATTCTGCAACTGGTATCTAAAAAAAAGATAAATGTTCGGGTGATATCCTGGAGCGCTTGTGGTTCTTATCTGATTTTTAAGCATCTGATTTATCCAAAGCAGTGGAGACTTTCTGTCCTTCCCCTTTCGGGTTTATTAGAAACTGGTTTTACTGTAGTTTTTTTGGTCTCCAGTTCATTCCCTGTTTGGTTCTCCAGAAGGTGCCCAAATCCCAGCCTTTACCTTTGCTGTCACTTTCCTTTTGAAAGACTATCTCATGGTTATGTGGGCAGAACTAAGCAACTTTACTCTTTTCTCAAGTTGGAGAGGTCACTGATATGTCTTTTGTATCCATCTTTTTTTATTTCACCTGCTGAAGATCCAGGGAAGTGAACTGAGAGCAATTGGCTGAGGGTTTGGAGGAGAAATTTGAATCAGAATTGGGAAAAATGTCAAAGAAAAGGGTATGGATTAGCAAAGAAAAGACCTCTACCCCCAGAAAAATAATCTGTGTCCCCATCTCAGAAAGGACTGAGACAGGGACAGGTTGGAGGTAACCCAGTGGAACAGCTGAACTGGATGGTCAGAGACCCCAGGTAGGAGGTCTGTGAACTCTTGGATTAGCACCCAGGGCAGAACCCAGAACTCCTACCTTTGACTTTTGGAAATGGCTGAGAAACTCACATTCTCACCCTCCTGTAGCACTAGCAGGAGGTGATTCCTTACTGCTGCTCTCTCCCTTGGGTAGCTCAAGTGAGAGTAACTTGTGGGGCATCTGAATTAAGTGCTCTTATAAGTGCTGGTATGATGCCACATAAGGAAGCTTTGGCATTTTTGGTTTGCTCATTTTCTAGGAAACTTATAAACAGAAAACTGTGTTCATAAAACATTAATATGTTTGCAAAGTCAAAAGTTATGAGATGTCAGAATTTATTTGTGCAACTTTGACTCCTGATTGTAATGCTATCATTTAAATACATGATACACATTATTTTACTGTGGGCTATCATCAACCTCATTTATTACATGATGGAAAGGGTGGTGAATAATAATTTTGTTCTTTGCAACCTGCATGAAATTTGTTTCATTTGTTGCAGCAACTGGTAGGAACATGAGGAAGACAAAGATTCGGTGTCATGATTACACAGCTGAATCTGTCTCGAAAACTAAGGTTCTGTCCTTGCCTCTGCCAAAGGTACCTTTGAGGGCTGATCTGCAGAAAGCCCTCAAATGCACAGAAAGCACACTTAAAGAAGCGATTGAATTGAAAGGGGTCTGTGCTTTGTATCCAGTACTCACAATTCTGGATCTCGGTGATAACTTGTACATTTTCAACACCTCCCTATTTCTCAGCTGTGGAACTGAGAGATGAACATGCATGTTGCAAGTATTTTAGGTAAGTTCATGACGTGCTGGAGGACTCCCACAAAGGAGTGATGAGTACTGTAGAAAAGCCTGTTAGGATTCATAATTCTGTGCTTAGATCAGCAGGGGCAAAGGTGTGCTTTTAATACCACAAACTGAATAATAATGGTAAAACCAAATAGCCATTCTCTAGTTCAGCAATCTGTCATGGGCTCTGGATGAAGCAGGAGACTTGTGTTATATAGCCGTGTGGCTCAGAGGACCTGTAATAAACATCACATAGGAAAGTCTGTGATCTGCCACTTCCTAAAGATGGAGTAGTTGACTATGCAATGTCCACAGTAATATTTGAATGTAATTTTATGTGTATGATATACATAATGATAGATGTCCAGATGTATGACAGATGTCCAGAAGCATTCCCACAAGCTGGTTTTAAAGCTGAAAGGCACAAAACACAGAGATGATGAAGAAAAATGGAAGTTGGAGAGGTTTTCTGCTTCATTATTTACTATACCAGGTACTGTTGAAGTGACTTCCTCATTTCACCCATTAGGAAAAAAGCTTTCTATTGAAATGAATAGGTAACTGCCTACAGGGGAAATAAAAGAGATGGTAAAGAGTGAATATCTCTGTTCTAAACCCTAAGTCATACTCCCACCTCAAAGTCTGACTCTGTGAGGTGACCAGGGATATTGAAACATAGCTCAGAGGAGATGGCCTGGCCTGGGTGTCCCAAAGGGCTTTCATCAGAGTGACAGAAAGCAGCAAAGTGGCTAAGAACAGTTTCAGGGACCAAGTCTCAAGGTCTTGCATGGTTAGTAGAATTGATGCAGGCTACCTTAAGGGAATTAAGGGTGACTACAGACAATTAATGTTCTGGTGAACCTTCTCCATTTCATACCCTGCCTAGGAAATTTTGCTTTCTCTCTGTTATAATGGGAATTAAAGTGTAGCACCACCAGCCTTGCCACCATGCAAGGGTTGAAAACAGTAAATCCAATCTTATTAGCTACTAATAAGCATGCTGAGGTCCCCAGCTGGACTCGTTCTTAATGTACACAAATATGAGCAAAGGGCAGTTCAGTAAGGGAAACTTCTCATACCCAATGAAAGAGGCTAGGCACCTCTTCTGGGACCAGGTCTGGTGTTGAATGCTGGATTCATCCATTAGTCAACCACACCAATACATCAACTGTAAGAAAGAGAGAGAGCATGCATTTTTTTTTTTGGAAACTAGTTCAATTGCTGCAAGCAGCAGAAGGGTTTTGCAAAGCCAAGATCACAGCAGGGATGAAAGAGCTAGTCCTTATCTCCAGAATTAGAGGTATGCTTCCAGGGGAAATGAAAGCACATTTCCATGTTCTACCCTGCTGTTGACGTTTCTGCCCAGTACTTTCTAATGCTGATGTCTGAAATGGAAAATGCACATGTCTCCAAAATGTTATGTTTTGTGACTCCGGATATTTCTCCTGTGCCTGGGTTTTGTCCATGGACTGAATGTGCATTCTTTGTTTCAATTTTCTAAAACCATGAGCTGAAGAATCTCTCTTGGGAATCTTAACAAATCTCATTGCAGTTTGTGTGCCTTTATTCCCCTCCCCCACCCCGAGATCATACAATAGTCCATGGCTTTTTGTCTTTCAGTTTTCTTTGCTGTGTTTGCAGTGGGGAAAGTCAGGTTGATGCTGACCTACTACTTCCTTGATCACAAAGGAATCTGTTAACTAAAACCAATCCTATTTTCATGATACCTTTTAACATGTGGATACCTGATCTAGTGAGGATGGTATGCATAGTACATGACTGTAGGACTACTAATTTTCTGTGCCCAGAGATTGTAACTCAGACCTTCAAAAACCCCAAGATGTAGTAAAACACATGTTTTGCCTTGTTTTTTAATTTTGGGGTTTTTTTTAGGGGTGGATGCTCTCAGGATACACTCAAGCCTCATACACTTTCTAACTTGCAGCTGTTGTGCTGGCTGCTTATTGTTTCCACCTCCCACCCCATTTGATTCCCACATCCCCATTAAATTGGCCTCCTGTTCCCAGTGTCCTGATATCCCTGCACTCTACGATTTTGCAGGGTCAGGGTTGTTCCCATCAGTTTCTGTGTCCCACCTATATCCTATGTTTGCTCCTGGACTCTAAAATAGCAGCCATGTTGCTGGCCGTAGGATTGCAGTAGAGTGAGATCCAGTTTCATTTCCTCTTGTGAATAATTTGAAGCAACTCTTCAGCTCTTGTGGTATTGACATCCATTTTGAATAAGGAAAAAAAGCTACAAATTGGCTATTATTTTGTCATATTTTATAAAATATATTAGAAAAAAAAATTCCAAGTCACTACCTTTGTTACAAAGTTGAAAAAATGACATTGCTATGATGCTCTGGGACCATGGCAGCCCTTGTGCTGTGGACGCAGATGGTGGTAGACGCTACTTGATGGCTTGGCCTGTGTCTTTTGAAGATGCTGAGTATATAGGGCATAAAAGATGGCAAAGTCTTCCCAGATCTCCGTCTTTCTGTTGTCCCAGTGCCCTGCTCTACCCTGTTGAAATAAATGAGGAAAGAGCAGAAAGGGATCTGTAAGCAACAGAGATGACAGAGCCACAGACCAGTGGGGGCTAGGAAGTGGTGGTGGTGATAATGGTGGGAGTGGAGGTGAGAAGCATGGAAATTAGGAACTATTGGTAAGTGTTGTCGTAGGAGGGTACAACAGAAGAAATGAAGAAAGTAAGTGTTACAAGGACAGTATAGGAATAAGTGAAAGCCCACCCGGGGGCAGGTATGGGAATGGACATTACCACTAATAGCCATAGGGAGGTAGGAGGATATCTGAAGAGATTAGGAAGGAATAACAACCAATCCCTGGCACATGTTTTCACAGCTAATGGGAACCTTGCAAGGAATAAGGGACAGCTCAGCAGCTCTTCTTGCAGCTAATAGGGCCTTTTTGCCAGCCTGAAGCTTTTTGCCAGCAAAACCCCATACTGTCTTCTTGAATGAGGTTTTTATGGATATGACAGAATGGAGCTCCTGTGTTTCTCTCAGGAATAATGATGATAAAAACCCCAAGTGATAACAGTCTAATGAATATGGTATGTGATTTTCCCATGTCAGTGCCTTGGCCATTTGTGGGGAAGGGCAGAAGGAAAGCAGCACAATAGCTTCCCAGAGAGGTGCTGTGGGATGGGTATTATTTTTGAAAACCTTATTTCTTGTTACAAACTCAGTTTGGTCAGAAGCCCAAGTTACCAGCAGAGAGGACTACTCAATATTAAGAATTGCCTTGATTCCAGTTGCAGGGTGTGTATTACCAGGCATTGCCTGCAAACAGGCTGACCTGAGATGCTGATGGAGGCAGACGTCCTGAGAGAAAGAGAATGCAGATTGTCCTCTCAGATGTTCTCTGTGGGAGAGTTAAGCACGTGACTGATGCCCGTTTACTTTGTTCTATTGTTTTTAATAGGATTTTTTTTTTTAAACACTGTGTGTCACAGAGCTTGTGAAATGGTTAAAGCTGTCATTGCTCTGGAGGGAGACAACTGCAGGGTCTGCATGTCCCAGGCAGATACTCTTAAACACGGGAGGACTGCAGCCCAAAGCCCTAGTGAAGGTTGGTAGCATTGTGCAACTCTGCTCCAAGCAAAGATGAACACAAAGCTTTACTGAAGATAAATTAGGGTGCACCGGAAGAGACTAAAAACTTTTTTTTGGTTTCTCAAAAATGGTCAGTTGTAACACCACCAAGTTATATGAGTCTGAAAATTAACTTATTTGCAGCATTGTAGTAAGAAAACAGTAGGGCTTTTTACTTCATTGTTTAATTATTCTCTCAGAATCAAGAGCCATGTTCTTACAACACTGGCCAAATTTGCTGTGATCTTTGTCCTAGCAAAGCTAAGTAATAGGAATTTAGTACACAGCACAATTTTTCTCCTTCCACATCATTATGACAAGAGCAATAAAAAACCATAAAATACCCTCCCCCCCTAAACCTACAGGGCAATTCCTTACAGACTTAGAGGTGTCCAGTTCAGCAGAAAGGGGAAAAAATGAGCCAACAACATTTTTATTAATAGTGATGACATTAGTTAGAAGTTAGGAACTTGGCTTATAGTTCTTGGGTGTATTTTTTTGTAGTGCTGGAAATTGTGGGGACCTCTTACCCCAAACATCAATTTCTGTGGAAGCTTGAAGTAGCTGCGTTCCAGTGAATGCTTTTTTATGACCCCTTCTGTGACTGTGGCCTCAATTTAAGGGCTGTGGCTCTGTGGAGAGCATTGAGCTTGTTCCCAAGAAGCCTGTGCTCTGTTCCTGGCTTTCCATCCTGTCTGCTGCTTGGCATTAAGCAGATCACTTTCCTTTTGTTTTTCCTCATACCCTTTACACATCTCACCTCTTTGAATGATAAAGCTAGCACTCCTTCTTTTGACATGGCTGCAGAGCACCTAGGGCAGGGAGGCATCTGGCATCAGCTGGGGCTTTTTGAGTTGGTGGTTCCCAAACTAAGGTCTGAGGGCCTGCAGGTGGGTCTGGGACCTCACTGTAAATGGCCTGTGGATCTCGTAGGCTCCAAATGTTGACATGGCTGATTGCTATTTGCTAATCTGTGGGGAAAAAAAAGCCAGGGAACAGTTGGTCTAGGTGAATGCTGTCTTGTGGGCAGTAGCAACATTAGAAGGCAAAGGCCCATGCTATATCTGGAAGAACAGCGTATGATTCTCTGATAAAGGGATGTATAGCTTTTGTCACATCCTCATTGCTAAATTTAAACTCTTTACTTCAAATTGGATTATTATTTGATTTAAACAAAATGCACAGTTGCATTCATTCTCTAAAATCAGAGAGATGTGACTCTTTCAGGCCACAAAGCACTATGTATTGTTATTAGTATTATTCCATTTTCAGCAAAACTCAGAGTTTTGCTTGCATTCCTGTCCTATTCTGAAATAATGAATTCTCCTCTGGCCACAGTAACAGTCTGTAGCATAGTCTTATAGCTGTATTTGCACTGGGGTATTAAACTCTGGCTGTATTAAAGGAAAACCTTCATTGAAGCAGGTTTCTGCCTGAAAAGGTTGTTCTCTTTAAGAAATGTAAATTACCCAAAGCTGCAGTTTCACTTTCTAGCAGTCCCACCTGCCATTCAGGAAGTGTCTGTTTTCAGAAGGAATTCCTGTGGGGGAGGAAATTCCCCACAGATTAGGGAGGATTTTTCATGTAAGACTATTTTGATTTGTATAAGGGTCTAAAAGGCTATTTTTCATGTTACTGGAGAACTTCCAGCCAAATAGGTATTTTGCTTTTTGAGCTGCTTAACTTGAAGGCATTCTTGTCCAGAAGTAGAGTTCCCAGGAATTGTCACAACTAAGGCTATTTCTTAATGATGTAATTCTCCAAAACTTGCATTTAGAAAGCAAGAAAAATGATCATAAGCTAGAGTAAACCCTCACCCTTGTGCCTGGGACATCTGTTAACTTAAATATGCAAATTAAAACCTAAAAACTCAGTGGCAGCTCCCATTATCTCTAGCAGGTCTGTGGGGCAGGTGCAGTCGGAGGTGCTGCCCAAAGCCCAGATGCCCGCAGTGCATGCAGCAGACGGACTGTTGGATTATGAGAGCACACAGAGGCTCACTCCCTGATCGGTTTTCTATCTGAAAACACCTTTCAATTGCATTGGAAAAAATAAACTGGTTTGGGCTTTGGGAAATATGCTTCAATTAAAATCCAGAAGAGGGAGCCCTCCATCAAAATAAGGCTCTGAACTGGATCGTGACCAAGATTCACAGAAGTTTCCACTTTCTCTTCCACCTGCTTATAAATCACTCAGTGGAATTTCTTGCCTGTCTGCCTATTCTTTAAAGACTAACAGCTCACAGTTTCTAGCTTTAAACAATATCATTCAATAGCTGACATGCATGTGTGAGATTTTTTTAAAACTCTGGCTGGACATATCAGATATGGAACTCAGTCCCTATAAAAGAAGGGCTTCCATTGTCCTGCAAAGCAAAACATCTTTTTGTCCCATGTTCAGTATATCATGCAGCAAGTCCTGATTTTCACTCACAGCAAAACCTTCCTATGCTTTAAGGAAGCCTGTTGTTATCAACCTTGTTCTTGCTTGGCTGAAGTCAGTGAAGTTTGCTGTTGTCTTTGATGGGACAAGGAGCAGGCCCTTTAGTGTAACAGACTATGTTTATACAGGAATCTGCCTCAGATCCACAGGATGAGTAATTAGCTCTGAGCAAGACCAATCTGTAGTATACTGAAGCTAAATGACCTTTTCGGATACTGTGTGTGCTATTCGTAATGTCTGCTGTGCTCACTTTTTAACCTATCCCTAACAGCCCCAAATGTCCACAATTGCTGATTGCCCTAGTTGCAACAATTTCCAGCTGCTGAGACTTTGGGACTTGGCTGATATTAATTTGCAGATCTCTAGAGTTTACTGCTTGTCCTATCACCCCGGGTGTACTGGACAAGTTAGAGTAGGTTTGGGGTCCTTCCTTCTGGTAACCAACTAAGAGTCCTCTGTCACTTATATTTTTACTTTTTTTTTCTTTTTTTTTTTCCCCCACAGAAATATCAAGGATAATCTGCCTTATAGTTGTTTGTTCACTCGACAGGATTCTCAGATTTTGGGTATGAGTTTCGTATGCCTTCTGCCCCTTTACTTAGCTAAAGTAACTTCTCATAAAAAAAAAATTATTACTCACAACTAAGGCAAACAGGTCTTCTATTTCTCATCTAAAATGTCTCTCTTCTGCCCTTTCTGACCATCTCCACTGCCTCCCATAGTTCAGGGTAAAATGTAGACTTCAAAATCCCCCTTTTTTTTTATATATCTAGGTATAGCTGAGAATAGCTCCAAGGTTTGTATAATTCTCCCACATTACTACAGTGCTCCTCCAGACTCAGCTCCAGTGTGACTAAAAGCCATGAGTTTTGCTTAGGAACTAAATCCGTTTAGCTTCCTTGAATGCTACTGAGAGAAGATGTGACAGTGATGCTGCCTGATAGGACAGGATTTGAGAAAGCAGCACTGAAAGATGCATTGTATTAGGCAGGAGCAAAAAGGTCCATGACTGTGGATTCAGTGGCTAAACTCCCTGTTAAACAGACCCTGGGCGACTTTGCCTTTTTTTTTTCCCTCTTCTTTTTCCTCTTTTCTTTTTCTCTCTTACCTTTTTCTCTCTTCTCTTTTCCCTCTTTTCTTCTTTTTCCCTCTCTTTTCTTTTTCCCCTTTTCTTCTCTTTTTCTCTCTTCTCTTTCCCTTCTTTATAGGTTTGAGCAAGGTATTCAGCTTTTCATATACCTTCCCAGGGCTGTTACTCTACTTATCTGGACTATGTCCGCATCTTAATTTGTCCCTTGATGTACGATTGAATTAATACAGCTCAACATTGAATAGCCACTCTAGTCATAACTGTAAAGTGAATTTACTGAGATAGTATACATTATATGGAAAAGTCTAATTAGAAAAGGAAGGAATAGGCTAGGTTCCTCGAAATTAAGCTTTCAGCGTATTTGTTATCCTGTGTAATACCTATGAGGTGAATGGTAGCTGCCAGTGTTTTATGCTTACACATAGTGGCTTGTTTTTGCTGCCTTGAAGAAGACAGTAATGTAAACATATTTAGAGCACAGTATATGTGTGTTTCCTTGAGCTTTAGAAAAATGCATGTGTTTTACTCCTGAGCTGTGTGCTGTGATCATCCCTTTCAGAAAAGTCTTCAGAGTATATTTTGAGGATGGCAGGCACTGTGGCTAATTGGGTAAGTTATGGCCATCCTGAGGTCTGTACGTTATCAGTGGGAAGGCAGCAGTGGACAGCTTTACTTCCCTTCCTGTCCCCCTGCCAAAACACAAGGTTAGACAGTCAAACTGCCTTCCCCTTGGGTCTGAGTGCTGGAAGGTGAGATCAGGCTTTCAGATTTCTTTCTGTTGGAAGGTGAAAGTGTATTGGTACGTTAGACACCTTCCTGCTGCTAGGAGAGCTTGAACGGGAACACCAGCACTGCCAGCCAGGAGGCAGGTGGGCAGTGGACAATGTGAAGGCTTACAAGCCAGTCCACAAGCAGTACTCTGCCTTCCAGGCCAGAGCAATGTAATAAGAAAGGCTACAGATTCAGTATTTTCACACTGACATTTGTTTTTTTTTTTTTAATAAAACACAGTGTAATTAAAAAAAAATCCTAAATCAAATCAGTTCTATAACAGAGCTCATGGGCTGACTGCAGTTAATGCCCTTAAAATAACCCAGTGATAAATGAAAAAGTCTCCTACTGCCCAAAGACAACCAGTTAACTTCCTTTTATGAAACTGTAGGTCTTTTTATTAGGCTACAAAACTGTTTCAAACAAATGAAAACCAAATGTGTAAAAAATGTGAGTGTTTTTCTTTAAACTCATACCAAAATAGTGTAAGCCACAGGGCTCTTCAAGCGAAGCTCTGCCTCAGTCTCTCCTACGGGCTGGCTTGTGCTTTTGAGAGTGAATACAGGGCTCATCTATTGAGCAAAGTGCTGCATCGTGCTGTTAGATAGAGAGGATCTATACAGTAACTGTACTGGAGAGATTAAGCAGCCATTTAGTATGGAACTATTCAGAGTAGCGAACCCCGAGATACGCAAAGCATTATGCAACTCAGATTGGCACATGTTGTGTTCTCCAGCCCAAAATAGCTGCTATTGTGGAGACAGGCTATTTTAATATTCACATGCAAAAGCTTTCAACGCGTACTGAACCTATGCCCTGCCTTGTAATATTATTCATTTGAGTACTAAACAGACATGACGCCAAAACCAGCCCTGCTATAAATGAGTGCATCTCCTATTGAGATCAATAAGAATTGCACTTGCTTACACCAGGGCTGAATTTTTGCCTATAAATTACAAACAGTTCCGCTGTGGATGGAAAATATATTAACCTTCTGTGAACATAAAACTCAGTGTGTCATCTGTAGGATTTTGCATTTCAGTGATTGCTTCCTAACTGGAGAACAATTACATTTCAAGTGGGAAATGTTTTAGCAACAGATCTTTGTGTACTGCCTGAACATGCTCATGTCTTGGCACGGGTGAAAACAATTCATATGTAATGATCATGGTCTGGGCACTTAGGTCTTCAATTATGATAAACTCCTTGTAAAGACTAAAGGCCAGGCTGTTTTGGCCAAGAGAGCAGTAAATGAGGCTGCAGTAAGACATCTTATTACATGGAGCAAACCTTAACAGGCAAAATACGTGGCTTGTTTTACTTCATGTATCAGTGAGTCTTGTCTGGTGAATTACTGAGTCTTCCCATTAAACACTACCTCATCTGGCTCATATTTCAGTCAAAGGCTAAATCCCTACTTGTATATTTACCTGACCATGCAGATAGTACCTGATGCCAAGACCCATCAAGATACGTAGGTTGTCATATCTCCCTGTGAAATGGAGAATCTGGCTCCTAGATGTTCTCGATGCCTTTGGGCCGCACTGGATTTAGGAACTGGTACATGTTAAGTTACCAACTTCTGCATTTCTGTCTGTGCCACTGCTGCCTGTGAAATTTTTGCTATGTATGTGCTCCATAGGGAGAGAGCTCTTGGAGGGTGAATAGCCAAATGGGTCTAGGACATGAAAATTCCAGAGGAAACCATCTCATTCATTATAGATATTGGGCAAGAGTCACACAGCCTGTGAAGTGTCCACAGAAACTTTTTGGGGTTTTTTGGCTCCCCTTATACTATATGTGTAAACAAGCTTTGTGAGGTCCATGGCAAAAGCAAGCTGATACACAGAAGATAATGTACTTTATGTTAAAAATGAAAGTAATTAGAGAACATGATATTGCATTTGAGAAAAAACTGTGATCTTGCAGTTAAATTGTGTAGAACAATGCGTATCTTTAAGAGGTTGCACCCAGATCCTGAATTTGAAATGTTTTCTGAATATTGTGTTTAATTGTGCGCTCTCTCAATGCAGTTGCTTCTTAAAGGAGTATAGATTATATCTTCCACCTAGTTTTCCATGGAATGATGTATGACATTTGGTCAAATGCATTGTGCTCTCAGGATAAATTATAAAGTACTTAAATGTATTTCATTATACATTATACTTCATCTTCAGGCAAAAATGTGTTTTGTCAAAATATTGATTTGTATTATCAGGGCACGTTGTATAAAATCCAAGACTGAATTTCATTTTAGGGAACTGTGCAATTTGTCTAACCATTCCAAGGAAAAGGACATCAAATACATATGAGCAACTGTGTTGGTGAAATGAATTTTAATCATGTTTATCATCCTTCCAGATACACTGTACAATGGGATTTGATAAATTTCACTCCCTAGACCTTAGTCTGATCGCTGATGAGATAGGAATGTTACAACGTCCCAGTGGCATCGAGCTGGATTCCTGCTCTTAATAGGGTGCTGATAATATAGACACTAGTAATTTATCTGCTACTTAAGAAAAATTAAATCTGATTCCATGAAAGGAGGAAAAACAAATAAATGAATATAGGTGAGAATTAATGTAGACATAGCCTGCAGTATATAACTGGTGTCTAGAGGTTTTAAGGACTAAATGTAAGTATTTGAGGGATTGCTTTTTCTTTCAATCTTGTGGTTAAAACTCAAGAGTCATGAAACATGGAGTCTCTCTCTTTTTTTTTTTTTTTTATTTCTTTTTGTTTAACTTTCCTACAGATTTTCTACATGACCTTGGAAAAGCTGGATGGGGATGATTCTGCACTGGAAGTCGATGGGCCGTATTCTACAAAGAGATGAGGGCTGAAACTGCATCCTTCCTGTATCTCCTGTCTCTTCACTTGTAAAAAGAGGCTAACAGTGTACTCCTCTCTCCTCGGGGTGCAGCAAAGCTAAATCACCTGGTATTTGCAAAGATTCTAGTATCAGAAAATGCGGGCTGCTTCTGCTTGAATCTGCTGAGACTCTCAAGAGCAAGAGCTTTGCTCTGGTTGTGGGTTACCCAGCAGAGGGCAACATCACTCTCACACATGAAAATGATGCATATGCTACTTGATCCAAAACTGGCCAAAAGCAAGAGGGATCTTTTCTTTCGCCTTTATAGCTCTGTATAAATGCAGATTTTTACTATATTTCAATATTAGCCTTGAAATGAAATGGCAGTGTGTTAGCGCTCCCATGGCACTGTTGGCAGCTAGCCTTAGAAAAAGGCTTCAAAACTTTCCAGTGCTGGCCAGAAACATGATAGCAGTTTTTATTTTGTTAGTGGTTGATACAGCGCTAATATCCTTAACAGCTGTGACTATGTGGTGCTTTGAGTGTTGCATGGCTTTGGCTAACTTTTATCACTCTTGTCTATTTATTTGATATGTGACCAAAGGGCATTTGAGGTGCATGTCATAGGATGTGGAGAAGACAGACATCGGGTGGATCCTGACTTCATGGAAGTCAATGGCAGCATTTTCTTTCGTTTTCATGGGGGCAGGACTGTGCCTGAGCTTTCCCCCGAAGCCTATGGCTGTCAGGGTCCTTTGGTCACTAATGAGCTTTACTGGTCTTGACCAGCTTCTACCCTCTGCCCAGGAGCCCTGTTGCAGCTCAGGGCTCGGCACCCAGTCTTTGCCTGACCTATGCTATGGCCATGTCTATCTCTGACCTTGCCTTCTGGACAGACCCATGTTGTAGTCCTGTCTCCAGTCCTACCTCTTGCCCTTGTCTGCTGGATGGACCTTGGAACTGGCTGATTCCTTTGCCTCCTCTGAGGCTGTTGATGGGATTCATTGCAATGACTACCTGGCTCTGCCCCATGCTCAGACCCTGGAGGACTGCACCCTGTCGGGGAGGGCACGGCCTGTACTGGGTTTCCTGTGGCTCCTGGTTCGTCTCCACTCATGGCACAGCCCTGCTCACGCTGCTCCCTAACACTGCTCCCGCAGAGGCGGAATTTATGCCCTGTGAGAAATCCCCAATGAGAAATAGAGTCAAACCGTTTAGAGCGCTTGAAGTGAACAGGGGGGTTATAATAAATCTTTGCAAGATCACAGGTTTCTGTAATGCAAAAATGTGCAACCCTGGAAATAGAAGTAGATGTATATGGCTTAACTGAGTGGTAATGCAGCTCTTGCACCCATAGGAAGCTGGCCTTTTAGATATCCAGATCTAGTGAAGAAATGGTTAGTCCTCAGCCTTGCAGAGAACAACATGAAAAGTGAAGAACTCTAGAGGTCAAAAGAACAAGAATTGAAAAGAGAAATATCTGGACAATCCCACTTACCTTTATTGTGCTTGGAAATCATGAAATCAGGTGGATTTTAAGCTAACTTCACGATTTATTGTAGTTTATTTCCTGATGCTTGGATGCCTGTGCCTAGCCAGACATGGAAGATGACAGGCAGTGATATTTTTTGTTCACTGTGAGGCAAAAGGGGCAAACTTCAGTCAGTTTTATATTAAGCTTTCCCCTCCGAGCATCCAAACAACGGATGTGTAGAAACACTGGTATTTAAATTTGAAATTCTGTTGGTGGGGAAACAGGTCTCCCCAGGGTACTTATCTGTAGGCTAACAATTGCTTCACATTTTATATTCTCTTTCTTTTCCTCCATTTTTTGTTTAAGAAATACAGCCCTCAATGATTGGGTATTTCTTTTGGATGTTGTTAATACAAGATGCAAATACATGCATAAAAATTCGGGACTGATAAGTTGATATTTCCTTTTTGAGCCTCTGCGTCCTGTATCCGATAGGTGTCAGGGAAGGGCTTTGTGGAATTCAAGTGTGTTTCTGGGTTATCCCTGCACCGGCTTTGTTTTTTGAGTTGAAGTGTCATTGTTTAGTAGCTGGTTGCAGGGAGAAACTTGTCCAGCCCCAAATGGGAACTGCACCATTTAACAGGAACTTCACACTGAAATGGAGGGGATGTAAAATGCCCAAGGCTTGTCTGTTTGGTGTAAATAATGTTTCTTCCAGCTTTGATAGATGCAAGGAGGCAACAGGTTTTGTGTGGAACATGTACCACTGAATTGAAAACAGGGAATTGTTCTCAAACTGAGATTTGGAGAAAAGAGGTATAACAAAGTTTAAATTCCCCACTGGCACAGTTCTTCTGAGCATGCTGGGATCTACCAGTCCAGGTCCAGGAGCAGAATTTGCCCTGTGAGGTAGGGGATGCCCTGGGTGTGCTTGCACTGTATAATGTACTGCAGGACCAGGAAGGCACAGGAAGACCTACCATAATTCCTGAGTTCAGATGAGTGTAAGAGCCTGTGTTGGATCTTGGAGTAACATGGCCATGCACTTCTGGAAGAAGCTGTGAGTGCAAACTAGCTTGTGTGAGGGACTGCACTGTATCCTTTCGATGTGACTCTATGAATAACAAGCAAGACTGCTAAAAAGTGGTATTCTTTCTTTTCCCCTTAGTAGAAACTCTCTAAGGTTGTGCTAATACTTCAGACAGTTATTTGGTTGTATTTGGCTGGGTGGCTTTGAAAAAGAGTCTTTTTAGAATGGAAGGTATTATTTATTGCTACTCTTAGGGTTGATCCTGGGGATCCCCTTTGAGACAAGCAGGTCTGTGGTGCTCTACAGTGTAGATGCTCAGTGGGTAGAGGTGAGTCATGGCAAGAGCATTCTTGGTGTAACTGCTGTGACATGTGGGCCAAAGCCAGCAAAAACTTGGGGTTAGGGAAGGGAGCAGGAGATCAAGGTAACAAAATAGCCGCAGTTTAGTAAAATAACAAACTTGACAGATCACAGTTCAACTAATGAATGAAATGGGAATGCTTCTTCCTTGAAGCACATGTGCTGTGGCTCCTACTGCTTTTTTTCTCCTGCTACCTTCCCCCCCCCAGTTCTGATAGCAGCTAACAGCTGGTCAGAGAGAACATCTTCTATGGGACGCTGCCTTTCATTGCTGTTTTGTCTCCCCCATTTCTTGTTATCCTGTTCTCATGTAGTATTAATGCACAAGATGGTGATTCTGGGATCACTTGACAGAGGCTGCACTGCCTGTTTTACTGATAAACTATTGCTGATGTGGCAGGGACTAATGTGATTGCACTGATTTGCGAGTTGTACTAACACTTCCAGTTGATGGCGTAAATCAGTAGGTTTTAAGTCTTTTGGTTATCAGATTCACATGTTTCCTATTATAAACTTTTGCATACATAGATTGCTGAATAGCACATATGAAATAACTTATTCAGTCAACTGTCTTGGACCTCATAGAGTATAAGTCCACCAAGCACAGACTGAAAGCCCTTGATTTAAAACAAAAGTGCCTTCATAGTAAGGTCTCTAACCATCACAGAGTGGATTAATTAATGGAAATGGTTTTTAAAAAAAGGTTCTATTTTACAGGAAGGTAAGTATATTTTTCCAGTAGATTTAATTGTCAAGATGTTTTTAGAGAAAATGAGCCCTTGCCACTACTAATGAATAAGACAGCTGAAATTCCTCTATACCCATGACCTAAATTAATGTTCAGCTGCTCAAAGGGTTATGGCAGTCATACTGTGTAAAGCATTTCTGTGAATTGTAGGAGGGTTAGAGAGTAAATTGTTTGGGCCTGCCGGTCTGTGGAGAAGTTGTAAACGTATCAGTGGTGAACAAAAAAAATTATTAGTAATAAGGGGGACTGTTTTCTGCTTCTGAAGTTGTCGCTATCAAAAAAACATATGGTATGGATGCCACATGCTACTAAGGCTCTCTATCAATATTTTGTATGGTTGATGTCTGTAAAACATCTAAGAGACACTCTCTGGTGATGATATCCTGAACATAAACCAGCACAGCACCCAGCCATAAGATTGTGGGTAGCCTACAATCTTTAGTTCTCTGGAGTGAAAACTGGTCAGTAAAATTTTTCTGAAACTTAGTGCTGTCAATTAAAGTCAGTGTTATCAACTGCATCATGTCTACTTGGTATTTCTATCATATGCATGAAGTCCATTATCCAGGAGTGTTGTGCTCGACTATCACAGCAGTCAAGTCTGTCTGGCATAACACATGGATTTCCTTTAATCAATTCTATCTCAATGACAGCACTAGCTCCTTCCTCAGTATGTTTTTATAAACCACATATTTTCATTTTCCCATTAGGAGATTGTTTCCAGCAAGTGTTGATAGTGTCAATAAGGCTGTAGTTATGCTCATAAATGAACAAGTCTTTCTTGCCTGTCGTCTTTCTTTTTTTTTTTTTTTTCTTTTTTTTGGTGTTTTACTGTAGAGGCTGGCATCATGCAGATCTAGGCAGTGAAATTATTTTATACTCTTCACGTTTTGATGTCTTGACTAATACAGCTCAAACCCATGATTTTTGGGCCTGTTCTTTTCTGTTACCTTTGTCTTTTGTTTAGACGAATGGGTCAGTCTGTCCAGAGGAAGTATGGTATTCTTCCTGTTCCATAAAATTCTCAACCTTACAGCTCCTTCCTAGTTTGTAGCTGACTCTTCAGATATTTCTGCCTTCTGTCATCTTCTGCTTGCCGTACCAAAATGGTTTCTGAGAAGATCAGATGAATACTGCTCTTCTTTAGTGTCTGTCCAACTCTTCTAACATTGTCTATTGTCTGAAGCACACAGAAATTTCATCTAGAGGAAAGTGCCAGAATGCTAATACATGTTGTCAGAGACATTGTTCCAGTACTCAGAAATAGACTCTGATATGCCATTCAAGACTGCTATAGCATAAAGCTTGGGGCAGAGATAAAGAGAGATCCTCATCTAAGACACTGGAAGGAAAAGAAAGAAAGAAAAAGAAAGAAAGAAAGAAAAAATAAACTTAGGAAAAAAAACAGTGGCAGATCCTGAGGCAGCTTGCATAATATTTGAGATGGAGATAGATTTTATCAGTGTGGTAAAATAAGTCAGTGTTAAAATTAAACTGTGAAGAAGCAAATTATTTATTATAACACTCATTAGGCTTTTAATGAATTTTGAATAAATATACTTGAATTTTTTTCAAATAGTCTAGAAAGATTCGAAGATGTGGATGCAAAACATCCACAGAGCTGGGCAATATTTCCAACAAGGTGCTGGTTATATTAATTATGAGTTTGTTAGTGATGTTTTGCAACTAACATACTTCTGCGGTTCCTGTAGTCAGATACGTAAATCATTTATAACACATGGATGGAATTTACAGTTTATTGCTATGTTTGACTGTCAGTCTTTAATTCTACCTTAAATTAAAGCCATTTCAAGCAATTGGCAACACCAAAGTTTTCCCTGATATAAGGAACGGTTTTTGCAGGCATTAGATGTTTCTGAATCAAAGATGCATTTCTCAAATACATATTGTGTTATTGGGCCAAATCCTTGGATCTTAAGAACCCAAGATTTTGAGTGGGTTTGCAGCTGAAATTCTGTTCTGCATATATGGTTTGAAGGATTATTTGTACTTTTTCAGAATATTTCCCATTTGCTACACAAAACTTCTGTACTGTAAACCCTGTTAAAAAGCATGTGTCAGTGAAGATACCCAATTAGATCAATTTACTCAGAGGACTTCAGCTTCAGCAAAGTATAGTTCTTCTAATTCTATTTATTTTTATTTATTATTTAAATAAGAATTTATTATTCTCTATTTATTTATTATTGAATAAATAATTCACTTCATACCCGATGGGAAGGTAAAACCTAATGTAGAGTTAAACTGGCAAAGCTCCTCTGTAAAGTTCTTTCCTTGACAGTGAGCGTGCTGTGTGTTTCCAGACACTTCACACTTCATCGCCATTGGGAAATGCAGATTTTTGACAGTAGAATGTGTAAAAGGTCCATAAATGTGAAACATGAGTGTGTCTGAATGCTCCTGGGCTCCTTACCTTTTTACATTACTCACATGTGGTATATTGCACATGGACATGACCGCACAGCAGGGCAGCAGGGTCCATGGAGCAGAGCAGGCACTGTCCCTCGTGGGCAAGGTGCATTGCGGTGCTGTGAGGGAAGTGGGGACCCTCCTTTTACTAAGCCCCTCTGTGGCTCGTTTCCCCACCAGCACCCTGTGTGCCCATGTAGTGGGGCCACGTGGCGCTGAATCCACACTGCAGCTGAACTCTCCTGTACCTTTTCCTCTCTTTAAGCCTGGAGATTCCTGTGCCTGCTGCAGAGGCACATCCTTTCATTCCCCGTTGATTCATGCTTGGGGAAACAGGATGAAGCAAGTCCTTTACACAGCATGTCCCATCTCCTCAGCTCTGCTGGAGAGGTTCATACAGACTGAAGCCTCTCAAAATCCCCAGACCTCTTGGAAAGTGTGCCTCTCATTCTTCCCCCCCATTATCTGGCTAACATTTTGCCTCTGTCACCCATGCCTTCTGAGCTATTGTAACCCCAAGGAATCTGCACAGCAGAAAGCAGGGTGTGGGCAGAAGAGGAGAGCTTTGCGTTCCCCGCAGCTGCCCTGTGGTTGTGGCCACTGAGCCCTCCTGTGCTTCCCTGCTTGCCTTTACACCTGCTCAGTTTGCTGTGAAATCTGCACAGAGTGAACAATAAACCATCACAACTTTTGTCATCTTGTGAGTGATTGGGGTTTAGCCTTGAGCGTGTAAAGCAGAATATGACTTCCAGCAAAGCGAGACAAGGAAACAGAATGGAGACCTGGCAGGATGTGAGGGCTGGGCTTAACTCCTCAGCCTTGTGGCGAAGTGGAGACTGATATGCAGGCAGGGGCTGAGGATGTATACAAATATGGGTGTATCCCCCTGCCTTACCCAATGAAAGGGTATTTTGTTCTCCAGGACTTCTCCCGAAGGATTTCTTTCCCAGCAGCAGAGATCAGCTCAGAGTTATGCAAACTTGAGAGGAAAATAATGCAGCAAGGTTTGAGGCACAGCTGGAGCTTCAAAACATCTGTGTGCATAGCTTCAGACCTCTCTGAAGGACTGGAGCTCTGCTTAGGAAAAAAAATTCTCTCTTAAAAATGCCCGTAGAGAGGTAGTCATTGCTCATATTTGCTGCTGAAGCACCCCTGCATTTTGCATTAGGAGGACATTTACAAGGACTAAGAGGCAAGACATACAGGAGAAAATTGACACCCAAGAAAAGAATAACTATTGCGTTTTGAAGCTTGCAGAGGAACAGGTGTTAGATAAATGCATATGACAAACAGACCCTATTTGATCTTTCTAAGAAGATTTGACAAGTCAGACACGCAGGAGCCATAAATTACCTGTAATGGCAAAAATTACATCAGTTATAACCTTTTAAGCAGTTGTGCCTCATACAGCATCAATTCAGAGATAGTAATCTAAGGAGAACCAGTCTCTCTATACACATTTCCCTTGTAATATACAGCTACAAGAGTAAGCTGCGTATGATTTTCATAAGATGTGATAAAAATCTAATGGTTCTAGGCTGCATACCGTAAACCCGTGCAGATAACTGGCTGAGACTCTAACTGATAAACATACTGGGCCAGGAAAACCATTTTTTACTTTAAAAAAGAAATGGAAGTATGATTGAGATGTCATGGTGTGGGGGTACTGCATGAGGAAGATTCCCATAATCAGTCATCAGCCCGTTTCAAAGACAAGCTGTGGAGCTGGAGTGGGGTGGGGGCTGCCAAACACTGCAGAGCAGTCTGCAGAGACAGGGCTGTGCTTTTTGCACCCATGAGACCTCCTGTGCCATCTTTAGAGGATTTCCCTAGGGGAGTTGCCTTTGCTTTGGTGCCTGGCTTGCAAGCTGTTAATGAAGGTGGGGCGGGATGGGAGGGAGACCTCCAGCAGATGCCGCAGCTAGCACCTGGGTGCTGTGCTGACCACCAGCACCTGAGGAGCTGGCTGGTGCAGCACAGAGCTGCGTATGACGTCCGTGCCAGCAGGGCAGGATAGTGCAGGTCCTGTAGCAATGGTGTCTGCTAGGGGCTTGGTTCTCTTTCTCCCCTAATGGCAGAACTTGATTTCCCCTGGAGCCCAGGAAGAGCACGTAGAAAAGAATATTTCCACCCTCTGCATGGGCTTGCTTGTGCTCAAGCGGCTGCTCTTGGGGCTGGGGGAAAGACTTCCAGGTCCGGCTTTGCTTTTAAGCAGTCCCTGTGCACATCTCCTGCGTGCATGGCACAAACTCAGCGGGTTGCCTCAGCTGGGAAGGGAGGCGATTTGGCAGTCAGAGGGATGAAGATGAGCCGATTTCGGTGCCGGTACCAGGCAGCATTGCAGTCCCAGCAGAGAGGGCTGCTGGTCTCGTGACTTGGAGCATCTTCTTTTAGCTGGATGGTAATTTTAATTCACTTTCGATTACTGCCTGTTACTTCAGTCCTAAAGGTCAAAATTCTCACAAGGCTGCTTTCCCAGAAACTTCCCCGATGAATTGAATGACACTGGGGAAAGCTGCTGCACGTTGTCCCCCCCAAATAACTTGTTTATATGGTAAGGAAAGCTCTGTTTGTACTGCCTTTTTGGGTAGGAAAGGAGGGAAATATACACTGATTCTAAGAACTGTAATTTCTGTCTCTGTGCTGCTTTCTGTCAGTGCCCTAACCACATCTTCAAGCAACCAGCTCGGGTGCTGGCAGGCTGCAGGCTGCCTTTGGCGGGGGAGGCCTGCCTTTGCCCCTAGCTGCCAGGGACCCCTCCGCTCCCAAGGTTTTGTTGCTAATGGCCCGATAGTTCTACTATCCCCGAAAAGGTGCTGGCCATCATGTTGCTCTTCAGCATGGCCCTGGATTAGGCCCCGCTGCTGGCGGGGGGCTGCAGGGGTCTCTGTGAGGAGAGGCCGGCTCCTGCGGCAGGGCACAGCCGAGGCCCTCGGGGAAAGCGCAGCTGGAAAAGGGCAAAACGCTGCGAGAAACAGCCCTGCGAGCCCCGAGGGGAGAGCGGGAGGAGGGGGCTCCAGCCGCCCCCGGAGAGTCCCCTGGAGAGCCGCTGCCTGAGCAGGTGGACATCCATCTCCTGAGGGAGCTGCGGCCTGGGGAGGGGCCCCGCTGGGCCAGGGGAGCAGCCTGAGGAGGGAGGACCTGGTACGGACTGACCGCAGCCCCCCTTCCCCGGCACCCCTCGTGCCCGAGCGGGGTCAGGTAAAGGAGTCTGGAATGAAGGAGCGAAGGAATAAAAGGAGAGGGTGTAGGAAAGTGGTGGCTTAATTTTTGTCTCACCATCCAACTCTATATTTGGCAATAAATTACATTAATTTCGCCAAGTTGAGTCTCCTTTTGCCCAGAAGTGATCTCCTTGACCCACAAGCATTTCCATCTTATATTCTCCACCTGTCCTGCTGAGGAGGAGGAGTGAGGGAGCGGCTGGGTGGCAGGCAGCTGGGTGGCAGGCAGCTGGGTGGCAGCCGGCCGAGGTCAACCCACCACAGGTCCCAGCAGCGGAATGAAGCCATGGCCATGCTGTGTCCCGCACAGCTGATACGTGGGCCTGGTAAGTCAGGGATCGAGGTCGGGATGTGTTGCTGTAGCTGCTGCACAGGGCTGGCCAGGTCTGCATTTGGGAAGGGGCTACTGCAGCAGTCTTTCCTCCAAGGGGGTCACTTTGAGGTCAGGGTTGAGGTGCCTTTGGGGTCCTGGTGAACAGACAGCTGCCTGGTCTGTGATTTAGGTGAATAATCAGGAATATTCGCTCTGTGGGTCATTTCACCCAATGCCTTTCACAGGCACCAGGTCACTCCAAGTAGCAGTGCTCTCTCAATCTTTCTTTCTGCCTGAAATGCTTAAATGATACTATGTGAGCAAAATACCTGGTAAATAAACTCTGCAAGAGGTGCTGGCGGGTCAGCCACCCTCCTGCAGTGGCTGCCACATGAACAGGCGCTGGGGACCCCATGCCCTGCTGCCGATGCTGGGTGCCCAAGGTAGGGGTCCTGAGCCAACACGTATGCAAAGTGTGTGCTTCATCCAAGGGATGCCTGGCAGCATCCTGGCTGCAGAGCTTTGAGAAAAGAAACAGCAGTTTGCTGTAAACTCACAGACTCAGCTGCAACAAACCTGGAGGAATAAGATTTTAACCCTATCCCATGGTCTGGCAGCTTTTTTGCAAAGGAGGGTTTTGTCCAGTAATTCTTAGCAAGATACAACACCTTGAGTTTGTAACATATGGCCAATGCTAAAAAGGGAGAGGGGAGAAATAAGGCAGGAATCAAAAGTGCAGGTAGTTTCATACACTGAATTAGACCATTTGAAAACTTAATTAAATTTTACCTGCATTTTAGGCTGTGGTCAGTCAGGGATTGAGGAGAAAAGACTTGAGTATTAAAGGTGTGGTTGTATATTTAATCTGGTCAGCACTGCACATAGAAACCTCAGTCACATCTGCTTGTATCTTAGCTAGTTGTTGATTAGGAGAGCAGGATAAATGATTCACTTCATTGTAGCTGAGAAAGGAGGTGGCATGTACAGTGGACGTTAATTTCTCTCTGTCACTCCTGAAAGGTATGAAGAGAGACCTTGTACTGAACACAGTGAAATTGATTTTCTCCTATATATACAGGTGTAAAGGAGTATGACACAGGGCCAGTAGCTTACTCAAACTATCACTTACTTGAAGCATTAATACTATCCCCAGCTGCCCTAAGATGACTGCTTTAAAAACAAAAAGGGCTCTGGATACCCTATACAGAAAGAAATGGGTCAGCTTTAAAACTGGCTGGCTGGCTGGCAAAATTCTGTGCACCTATAGGGGTGGGCCATTGACCATGTGCAAATCCTTGATATACTATTGGGGCTTTTTTTTTTTCATGTGTCAGTACTGAGAGATGTATTGGTAGCTGCCCCTGTAGCTCAGGGTCTTCTGAGCTGTGGGGTGGGAGAAGTGGACGTGTTGCTGCCTGGGCCCCTCATTAGTCCAAATTTTTCTCCTGGTACAAGGGAAATCAAGAAGAGATGAATCTTAGGTCACTTTCTGTGGATACGTACAGCTGAACAGCATGAAGGTGATGAGACTCAGCTTTCTGGGAAGGTTCAAACATAGCTTCTGATTTGAAAACCAATGTGTAACGTCTTTTTTTTCCCCCAGCATTTTATTTGACTGCAATCAGGCCATGAAATAGATTTGAACAAATTTCTTCAACGTGCAACAAAATGCAGACGGATGTCTTACTTTTCTTAAAGAAGTGTGCCATATCCAAAGCACATATCTGCCTGTCCCCTCACAGAAATTTTTAGGGTCTCTGTACAGTTTCTTCTAGATCTGGAAGAGTAGCAGAAGTCTCAAAAGCTTTCATGAAAGGAAGCCTGGAGAGAGGGGAGAGCCCCCAAATAAGAGCAAATGCTGAGGGAAAGATGGGAAATCAGCTGCTACATATTCTGGTCGGTAACTACCTGTCCACCTCATGCAGGTGTCCTGCATGACTAATTGGAGTGCAGCAAGGTGCAGGCTAGCCCAAGTGTATCCTCCCTCTTGCTGACAGTGGTATTGTAAGAGTAGGTGAGTGGAGTTTGGGAGACGGCACAAATCTATAGGAAGCAAAGCTTTGCTGCTTCTGCTTCTATGAAAGAACTTAACTTTCTGCTAGTGCTTCAGAAAATAGCTATTTATTTTTATTTTTAGCAGCATACATTTCACTGCAGTCTGCAGATAGCAAGGGTCATGGTTCTGTGACGTTCTGTGTGTCTGCCCTTAATTCTTTTCTTTTGAACTCACCATGACTTGCAGTAGAAGCCTCTGTATTTGCTGATATAAATGGATCCAACAGTTCATCTTTCGTGTAAATATCACTTATTTTATTAGCAATAATAAAGGCATCAAATCTTTTGCTGGTTTTTTTGGGTTTTTTTTTTTTTTTTTGAGTTATCAGAAAACTGAACTCTTGCTACCCCAGAAATTTGAGCCTAGGGAGTTCAGTGGTTAGTATATGACTACACTAGGGGAACAAAAGGTACCTTTCCAATTAAAGTTAATAGAGGGATAACTTCAGACACACAAAAGGAAAAAAAGACACCTATAAGTCATGGTGAGTTCAAAAGGAAAGAATTAAGGTAGGCACACAAAGCATCATGGGAAGTGCTATTCAAGCTACCATGTCAAAAAGGCTGATTAACAGCAGTTCCAAGTCTACCTGATCACCAGGGAGTCTTACTGATAAAAATTATTTCCCCTCCAGAGAGAAGAATCTCCCTGAACTGAACAAATGTGTCACTTTTGAATAAGGATTCATGAAAAGGCAGAAAAGGAGAAGAAAAAAGAATAAAGGTACGCATTCACCAAAAGATCTGAAATTTGTAACTTGTGACTGTTTATCAGTCTTTAAGTTCTGAATGAAACTGCAAGTCATACGTCAGTGACCGGGATTCAGATCATTAGCTTTGCATTTCTTTTTTGTTTAAAAGTGGCTGTTTGCAGATAAAATTCATTGGCGTTAGTTGTAATTGCAATCAGGGAAATCTAATGGCTTGCTTTGATGTGTTGCTTAGACCTTCCAGGCTGTAAGGCTTTTCAGTGGAGTCCTTTAAAGACGTTGATTAAATTCTGGAGCTACTGTGTGAAATTTGGTGGTCTATGTTGTGTGTCGAAGTCAGACTAGATGAGTGTAATGGTAAATACTAGACCTAAAATCAAATTATTTCAGGTCACCAATGAATTTTGATTATATTCCCCCCCCTCCCTCCCGCCCCGTTTTATTTCCATATGTTGTTTTCAACAATTTGAACTGTGCAGGAGAAAAGACACATGAAAGAAAAAGCTATTTGAATGTCTTTTTGTAAGCACGATGTTATACGAATGCCAAAATTTCTTTTATTTGGCTTTAATGTCTTGTTTGACCTTTTATAATTCTCATGTATGTTTACAAGATATTTTGGAGGAATTTCTCTTTGAATTGCCTTTTTATGTTTGAATAGCTCAGTCTTCTTCATACCTGTGTTTTGTTCCTCCATTGGTGGTGATGTGGAATGGGTTAGAGAACAGGATTGCCACAGGTGGGGGGCAGTTCAATATGAAAATACAGGCACTTGAGATATGTTATGCAGGGCCGTGTTTGGAAGAATTACAGTGGACTGTGTGTTTGAACTGCTTTGTCTGGGCTACCGTGGTAGATGTATTTTAGGTGTGTCCAATGTTTTGACAGCAATGGATGAAATTTAGGGAAAAGTTTTGCAATGAATGTAGTAGGCTTTGTTGGACTGCAGCAGGCAATTTGAGATATAGCAGGGATGAAACAAACAGGAGCAGTGGGTTCTTTGGCTGCAGCTGGACATCAGAAGATGAGCAAGTCCAGGCTGTGCTATCTGGGCAAAAGTGGGACGACTTTTTGAATTTCACCCAAGCTGTGAGGAGCTTCACTCAGTACCGGAATGAAATTCGTGCTGTTTACCTACAAAATGGAGGTAGAAGGGGACTTTAGGTAGTGAACTTCTAAGTAAGCAATATTCTGTCTTGTAAGGGGAAATGAAGATTTTTGCCTAGGCTATTGTATGTTCTAGATAAAATATTGCCTTCTGAGAAATCATTGAGAGTTTTCCCTCTGTTTGTTTGGCTCAGCATTTTCAAAACCAGTGGGTAGTGAGTTTCATATTACGCTGTGATGTTTCGTGAAACGCAAGTTCTAAAACTGTTCATATTCTTCTATTTGTTTTTTCTAGGTGAGTTATTACTTATGTTCTCATAGTTATTTTTACTTGAAGTTTTTAATCTTATGTGCTGCTATTACTACAATTTAAATGTTAGAGTGGCTTTTGTTAGCTCATTTCCTGACTCTGCTGTTCTTAACACCTTGGGGAGCTGTAGAGTATGAACCTTTTCATTCAGTCTTTCAGCATCTCATCATTTATTCATAATGGCATTGTAAAAATACAGAAAATTATGCAAAGAGCAGTCTAAATGTAGTAAAAATTTCTCTGAAAAAGTGTGTTTGTATGTATAGAAATACATGCACCTGTATAAAAGATTAAATTAAATACCATTTACATTTATACATTATATTACATTACACATTCTATGGAATATTTTGTTAAACCTAGGAAAAATTCTATGTAGAATTAAAATATATAAATTAATATCTTAAAACAGATGCATATTGCACACAATTGTCTGAAATATATTTATTTCATCTATATATGCACTTGCTGTTGTCCCATGCAAATGAGTGAGTTTAACATTTAGTACTAATTTTCTTTATTTGACTGTAGAAAACTACCCACCAGGAAAGCAATTTAAATGCATTAAGAGTTAAGTTCATAATCAATAGGCAAGTTACCCAAAAGGGAAAAAGAAGCAATGTTGTTTCTGTTCTGTTTGTTTGTTTCCACTCTTGGTATTATTCTTTCTTTGACTGGGAATCGGTTATTCTTTGGGGACACAAGGGAACAATCTCTTTACAGCCAATGTGACTACATCACCATAGCAAGCTCTACCAAGGTAAGAGCTTGGATGCATCTCTGAGCTCTCTGGTATTCAGCTGGATGACTGGGTCCCTATAGCTGTCAAGGGACCCCTGGGTTATTTGTCTGCTATTTATTTAAGAAAGCATTGTAGGCTTCTGGTGCTGTTGGCTTTCATGCAGAAGTCTCTCTGTCATTGTTCTAGTAAGCAGTTTTAAAACATTAGTATGTTTTGGGAATCCTGCTCAAAAGGAAATGACAAGTATATTTAGTAAATCAGAGCTTTTTTGGAAGGTGAGCTGGCAGCATGCTTCAAATATAATTGATTGGTGGTTGATTTAGCATCAGTAATTTCAGCACGCTAATATGTTTGACACCCATTTTGTAAGGCATTGTACAGTGGGAATAGTTTCTGCTGAATGAAGAATTTCTTTGTTACAATAATAAGATGTCAGCCAAAGGTAGGTTAGCTGTGAAGAAAAAAAAATTGTTTTTGGTGGAGGTGAGAAGAAATTATACTATTATTTGCTTTAACATGTCATTGGTTTCCTCTCCCTCTCCCCCTGAAAATTTCTATTCCCAAAAGTTTCGCAAGTCAAGCATTTTTCTTCTTGTGAATCCAGATTTTCTTCAATTTCTTTCTTAATAGATTTAATTTCTATCTTTTTCCCTTGGACCTTGAAATTAAAGATACTTTTTAACCTTCTATGTGTTGCTTTAAACAACATGAATCTGCCCCCTCCTTGGTGAGGAGATCTCCCCTCCTTGGACCTTCCTGGATTCAGTTGTCTTCTCCCAACACATTTCATTATAACTGTGTTTTTGCTAGAAATAATCATTGTCGTTTAGATTATGTCATACCTTTCTTCCAGCTCCCTGTATTTTATCAGTGTTTAGTTCAAACTCTCCCTTCTCATTTAAAAGCCATGTATCTTTGCTCCTCCTTACTTACCTTTGTGTATTTACTTCCCTTTCTTTGGTCTTTTTTTTGTTCTACCAGGTAATCAAAATTAATTCGTTGTTTTGTTATCTTCCTGCACAAACTTGGCCATCCTATCTTTCATGCTGCCTGTTATGAAGTAACCTTCTTGAACACATAAGCAACTCTGTCCTTTGTCCCACTGAAGCCTGTGTTGTTAAGTTCACCTCTACTGCACTGCCTTAGGGGAAAATTGCTGTCGGTTTCCCATTAAAGCAGTGGTGTAATTATGCTGGTTGTAGCACTGTGTCTTCTCCCAGCTGCAGTTTACTCATCTGGCTTTCTTACAATTCTTAGATTTGAAAAGTACCTGGGGCGGGTTGTACCTGGTGCACAGAATAAATATTAATTTTTTAAATTATTTGTTAATTATGTTCTGGGCAGTTCACCCTGGGGAGCTGCTTCTGCCTAATTCTTTAATCACAGACACAAAGCTGGGACTCATCAGCAGTGTAAAGGGAGTTTGGGATAGTGCACAGAAAGAGCTGGATGATTTTGAGGACTAGAATTGGGATAAAATTTATGAGAGCAGAAGATAACTTCATGCGTTTGGGGGCTTTTACTGAAACCTGCTGCTCTAAGCTGGGACGTCATCAGCTGAAAACGACCAAGAAATACAGGGAGTTAGTCACAAGCTGACAGTAAGCTGCAAAGGTATGAAAGAGGTAAATGCAGTCCTAGGATGTCTCAGGAAAGATAACCCCAGATAGGGGAGTATTACTGGCTGCATACAAGGATCGTTAATGAGACCTTGTATAAGATACCACATACGGTTTTGACTAGTAGTGTTCAAGAAAGATGACCTGAAACTGAAGCTTGCATAGACAAGGCTGTAGGGATCATTAGGGGAATGGAGAATTTGTTTTACAAACAGAGGCTAGAAAAGGTTGGCTTGTTTAACTTAGCAAGGCAAAACCTGAGAGAGTATACAGTTTTTTGTCTTTAAATACACCATGGCAGAAAATAACTTTTCAAGCTGAAGGGCAATGTTGGCAGAGGAACAGAGGGGTATAAAATGGCTAGGAGTACATTTCACTTGGGGTTAAGAAACAAGTTCCTAACTATTAAAGCGGCCAAGCTCTGAACAGACACTTCATGGAGCAGACGGGGCACAAAATATAACAGAAGTGAAGATGAAGCTCAGTAAATTTATAAAAGGGATTATCTGTAACAAGGCTGCTCCCGAGAGCCAGGGATTAGTCTCCCTGAGCCAGGTGATCATCCTAGGCCTATGGCCCTTAGGACCTCCAGAGTTGTCTTTTTTTTCCTTTTTTTTTTTTTGTTTGTGTGTGTGTATGTAGAGAAGTCATTTGCACCTGAGTCATTGTTTCAAATAAATGGGTCATTTGCAGATAGCAGGATGTGTTTGTAACTGTGGTTACCTTCCAGAAGTAAACAAAGTTTCCATCCTTATCTTGATGTGGGGTTTGGAGCAGATGCTTTTAAATTAAGTGAGCTCAGCTCAGCTAACTGAACTTGACTGAAACTCTGCTTTTTAAAAACTGAGCCGTAGGTGTTGAAGTGTTTCTACTGAAACAGTCTGTGTAAGCTAATTCAGTCAGTTGAAATGGTTTGGTTAAATAAAGCAGTTTTATGTTACTGACACGCATTTTCAGCCCTTTGAATATCATCCACCATCTGATAGGAGCTAAATAAAAATTACTGAAAAAATTTACGTTGGACAACAAACTGTATTTCAAAAAACCCAGGACAAAGCCTCTAATGATTCATAGATTCGTCTAAAACAAACTGCTGGATTTATCTATATAAGGCTCTAACTCTTCTTTAAAATAAAGGATTAATAGTGTTGACTTCACTGTTGGACAAATCTCTTGCAAGTGAAAGGAGATTGGGATGCAAGACAATTTCCAGTTACTTCTATCAGAGGACCTAATGAAAGGAGAAAACCATAATAAGAGTCGTAAAAATATTCTCCTCCCATGTGCTCTAAAAGGACAAGTTTGGCATTTGATGGGATGCCAATGTGCTGCAAGTGTTGACTGCTGTTCTTTAAAGCCTTATAAAGAAACAAAACTAACAAAAGACACTACAGACAATATTGCAGCAACGAGTGTTTCTTGGATGTCAAGCACCCTCCAGCCCACAGCACTTTGATCTTGGGAACAAACCATAAAGAACAAATAGAGTAATTTTTCTTACATGTTAACACTTAACAGTGAGGTTGATGAACTTCTGGAAAACTAGCATAATGGGCATGCCTTTTCCATTTGTTAAATTGTTTTGACAAGGGCATATTTCATTTAAAGTGGCTGTTTTCTATTCCTTCCCTTTTTGGTCTCTGAAAAAATAAAAGAGGAACCAATATAGAACTTCACAGCAAGGATCAGCTCACCTTCCATATGAGCCAAGTGGAAAAAATATCACTTAAATGTTTTTTTTTTTTTTGGGGGGGGGGTGGGGTGGCAGTGGGTAGGAGGGCAGGGGGAAATAAGAGAAGAGTGCATAGACAGTATAGCTGTGTATTTGTGAGTTTTGGCTCAGTCAGCCTTTTCATTGAAAGCCTCTGTTTCCATTAAACTTGCCAAAGAAAATGTATGAAATACATTAATACACACTGTACACATTAGGGATGGGAGCAGTGACTTAGAGACTACCAAAACCCCTCTAGCGCTCTCTCTGTAACTAGACACGAGTGTATCGGCAGGCTCTACTGTGCTTGGTTAGTATTTCGCATCCGCAAAAGAGGTGCTGCTTTGAAATTTTTGTGTCCCTGTCCTTTCACATTTCCTTAGGAACTGAAATTGCCAAAGTGGAGGAATTTCCCTCCTGCATTGCTAGTCAAACTCCCAAGACAGGGTGTTATACTCCCCCAAACCCTGTTCTTCCAGGATCCCCTTTTCTCAATTTGCAGACTTAGGGCTTTGGTCTGTTTGGTAGGCATATAAACTTGTGGTATGTTAAAGCTCAAGCTCCATTCACAGATTCTTCTGAGATACGTTTTGCCAGTGTGTCTCCATTTTCCTAGACACTAAATAAATTTTTTTCATGGATAGCTTAACATATTAGAGTAAGAGACCCTTGGAGTCTTGACTTCTTGGAGTCACGAGTTCAAATTCTGATTAGATTTAACCCAAGCCTTTCACTGTGAGGAGATGCTGATTTATCTGATTTCTGGTGGAACAAGCCTTAGCATGTCCAGGGCTTGTTTGCTCTGTCTGAATGGACACTCACAGTCTCTGGGCATGAGTCTGGGTCATCCCACCAGTCTCATTCTTTCCCACTGTTTGCAGTGTAATGTCTGTGTTTCAGCAGTGCTGTGAGAGACCCTATCTAGATAGACCCTATCTGTTGCCTGAAAGACTTCGTCCTCGTTACACAGGCAAATTAATCCATCAGTTTCTCTTCTTCATGGTTTTCCTTTTCAGAGAAGACAGTGATGACCAGAACCATTGCTGAGACACGAACACATCCCTAGCCTTTTCCAGGGCAGAAACCACCCACTCACTGGCGGAAACACTGGTGGATCCTTGCATTTGTTTTCAAGTCCTTATTCAGCTCTACTCTGCAACATGCTAAAAATGAAACTCAGGATGCCTAGTAGATATTTTTCAGATTCTGTCCTGACCATTTCCAGAAGGAGTAGTGTTTACACTCTCCAACTTCAGGCAGCTGACATGGGCTATGAACTGTTTTGTCTTCTGGATCTAATTGTACTGCTGGACAGGATTACCACCTGCAGCTGGGTATCATACATACGTGTGAGCTTGCATCTCATTCAGATCTGTGAGCAGAACTGCTATCTGGAGCAAAATGAGCTGTTCTGCAAAGATTTTCTGCTTACACTGTATAAGCTAGCAAGGCTCATTCTCCTCAGTTTGGCACACCTTTTCACATTTATAATAAAACTTAATTGCAAGCGGTTGCATGTTTGCAGTTGCATGTTTTGTTGCAAATGTTTCAACACTTCTGACTGGTTCTGCCTAGGGGAAGTGGTAACTGAGGTATGAAAAAAGATAGTTCTGCTCGAGGCAAACCTTCTCAGATGACTATTTTTCCTGTCTTCTGAAACTGCTTTCTGTCTCATGGCAGTTAACAGATGATCTCAGTGGAGCATGGCATCTGCACATAAACCTCTTACCTTCAATTTCTCATGCGAACAGAATACAGAAATGACTGGTTAGGAAACAAGTACTAAAAATATCCATAGTTAATTTCCTTTTATGCTTTGACTTGAAGTAGCTTTTGGGCAAGTAAAGAGAAATTATGCGCAACATGATTTCCTGATTTTATTTTTTTTTAATGTGATTGACTGAAATAGTTTCTGGAAATCACTTAAGGTAGGAGGCTTCCAGAGTTACTACAGCTGTTAAAATCCTGCCACATTAGGCCAAAGGACCTAAACTCTATCAGAAAGTCAATTTTGCTTAAAGATTTATTCTGTGGCTTCTTTCCAGTAGGAAGTCTTTTATAGTTTCTTTAAGATTTTCCAATGTGGTTCTTTAATGAAAGCATGGTAAAACTTGTGAAATTTTCCTTCAGTCA